>NC_051216.1:36048805-36383805 GCF_015220715.1 Pygocentrus nattereri
CATTCTGCCCGATGACCGCTGGAATAGGCTCCAGTATCTACTGCTATAATTAAACTACAGCTCTTGCAATGTGAAAATTGCACTCTTTTAAATTTGTGACTTCAATATAAAAATTATTAATATGTCATCCCTATGCTCTGCTGAGTTTTCTGTTGTGCTGTACATATTGTCTCCCAGTGAGGTTTTTGATGAGTGAAATGACTGTGTGCTTGCAGTGAATGGGCAGCCGAGGCCACTGGAGTCATCTCAGGTGAAGCACCTGCGCAAGGAGCTGATCCAGCTGAGGAACAAAATCAACAGTCTGCTCGACAGCCTGGAGCCACCTTCAGAGCCTGCTGTGGAGAGCAACAACCCACAAACGGGTATACCAGGAAACAAGCATGATCTTCCATACAACCACTGTATCAATGATTGCATCATATCTGACCCTGAAATGAATACACTAGTCATGCAGAAGCCATTGTGGTTTTAGTAGCCTTTATTAGTCACATATATATACCATGTTTAGATTGTGTTTTTATGTGCGTTTTGTAGAATGTGTGGAGGCTGTAGATGCAACAGTGAAGCAAGCCCCTCCAGTCAGTGCTGCCAGCATGTCTGCCTTTGACCCCCTGAAGAACCAAGAAGAGGTTAGCAAGAATGTCATCTCAGCATTTGGTCTGCCCGATGAGCCTGCTCCAGGTACCAAAATAAATAAGACATACTTTCAGACATGTATAAACTAAAACTTTTGTGTGTTGCCATACGCAGATGTATTGTTGACCCTAAAGTCTCATGTAAATTCACTGATAAAGAATCAAAACTTTTCTTGGTACAAACTATAACTTCTGCAACTGTGTAACAAAGCACTCGTGTGATTCTCACTAGATCCAAATTTTTAGATGTACAGTTACAACAGTAATCAGGATCTTGTGTAGGGAAGCTGCAAAATATTGACATTTTTTGTACAATTCCTATAAAAATGAATTCTGTTGTCCCAACAGACCTCAATATGGTCAATAATTTTGAAGTTGTATTGTCACAATTTTGGAAATGATATTCATATAGATGAGGTCAAGGTTTCAGGAACCTTCCCCTTTGGAGCTATATGGAGTTGTTTAGCTAAAAGGCACACTTCTCTCTCCCTCTCTCATACACACAATCACAGCCCCTGCAGTAGCAGCTGCAGTAGAAGAGCGCTCTGCCACTCCAGACAGTATTAACTCGTCCTCCTCAGCTGCTCACCCACCCGCTGCAGCCCCTCAGGGCCCACCACCTTACTCAGGGGTCCAGCAGCCTCCTGCCACTACAATGGATGGTAAATATGCATACAAAGCACACAAGGTTAGAATCATGAGATAGAAAACAGCAAGCAAGGACAGTGTACTGGAAAATGTAATGGATAAGTACGCTCTGATTTTTGTTGTGGCAGTATCATAAAGTTTGGTACTATATTGTCCCACCTGCACATGTGCATGCAGGCCAAGCATGTCTGTGTCCAGTAGTCATAGCAAAGAATCAAAGAAAATGGGGAAGAAAGAACTGCAAAGTTACTCTGGGAAATCCCCAGGACATGTAAACTTTTATATTGTGACCTACATTGTTTTGGTGTGATTTAATTTCTCAGGAAAGAGTGGTCACAGTTATCCAGCAAGGGAAAAAAATGAGCTCAAATGAGTAAAGGCTCGAGTCATCTTTTCCTCTGTCGTGCTGTGTTTGGTTCTGTCCCGTTTCCACAGCACTCATATATCTATTGATTGCACGTGAAAAACTGTAGTGAGCAGTTTGTGCTTCTGGTGACCATGGTTACACAGAGCGCATTGTCAGGTCATGGGAACCTTTGTTGTGTTTCTTTACTTTATTAATACCACATTAGGAAAGTGGTCATGCACTGAAGCAGAGACGTACACTTTTAATTTGTTACTTGGTACTGTGCATGTAAATATTGTCACTTGTCTTTGGTAAACTGCTTTATTCCATGCAGTCAATTTTGTGTTCATGGGTGAGCAGGCATTTTGTGAGTGTGTGGATGTGCATTTTTTGTGTTTTGCTATTTGTGTTTGTGTCCAGCCTTGCTATGGTTGTAAGATATTGAATGATGGTCAGAGAGAGCAGTCGCTGTTAGACATGAAACTTCAGAGTAGTAAAAAGGTGATGAGTTCAGAAACCAATCTTAAAGGGGAAGTCTACCAATTTTGCAAAATTACTCAACCATTCAATGATTTAGATATAAACAAAATCATTGTAGAGAGTAGTTGGGTGTGAAATGCGCTTTTTTAGGTCAGAATTGTTCATCATTATAGTACTAGGAACCAGCTGTCCGAAGCACTAAATGTCTCTAAAAGTTCTAAAAGGTTTTCCTACCTATTTTGGAAGATATCAGAGTCTGCAGAGAATTTTGAGGAGGTGTGTTTCCTAAATGTTGTAGAGCCATATCATTTTGAACCAGAACACACAAATCAGTTGCAGCAGCTTGAAGATTAAACCCACCTGCACAGAAGCAGAACAACCCAGAGCAAATGGAAATTGACTGGGTCAACAACAAATTACTTGCTACTCTGCTTACCAGTTTATGAGGTGCGACAGCGAGGTGATTGCATGGCCTTCTTTAGACGGGCCGTTGTAAGCTAACGGCTAACACTGATATATGCACAGTGGCTAACGACTAATTTGTCACTCAGTTTTCTTATCTTGTTTCCAGTTTCTGTGGTGGAAAATGCAACAGAGGGAACAGCAGTTTTCTTTAGCAGCTAGCATTTGATGAAATCCACTTTTTTTTCCTTGGTCTTGAGTAGTCTTTGTTGGTAAAGTTTTTCGACTTTGGTATTTGTGTGTAGCTTCAAAACAAGTAGCCACAACTTCAGGATTTTTGTTTTTATAATGGCAGCTGGAAAAAAAAAACATACACTTGAATGTAGATCAGATCACCAAACTCCTTAAAAGAGAGCCTACATGACCCTATGTAAAATGTAAATGCTGCCTTAGCTACTAAATCAACCAGTTAACCAAATCCTGTTGACTATTTGATTGTTTTACTAGCCACACCCAGGCATGATTACTGCCAGACCTATTAAATCTGAATATCACTTAAACAGAACCTCTCTGGCAATTTGAAGCAGGCTATAAGGTCTCTAAAAGCAGAAAATAATGCCATGTTTTAAAGAGATCAAATATAATGACTTTCATTGAAATCTTCCAGTCTGGAAAGGGGTACAGAGCCGTTACTAAGGCCCAGCTAACAACAGTGAGAGCCATTATCCACAAATACAGAAAACTTGGAACAGTGGTCAGCCTTCCCAGTCGTGGCTGTTCTACCAAAATTTCACCAAGAGCACATTGATGAGTCATCCAGTATGCCACAAAAGAACTCAGATGAACATCTAAAGAGCTCCTGGCCTCACTTGCCTCAGTTAAGGTCAGTGTACCAATGTACACATTTCCACAATAACAAAGACGCTGGGCAGAAATGTCATCAGTAGGAGAGTTGCAACGCGCAAACCACTGCTGACCAAATAGACCACGAAGGCTTGTCTCATTTGTCAAAAAAACAGATGACTACCTAGTCTACCAAGACTTTCTGTGGACTGATCAATGATGGTACTTTTTAAAGGACATGTCCCATTACATCTGGCATAAAGCTAACACTGCAGTCCACCGTAAGAGTATTATATCAACTGTCAAACATGGTGGTGGTAGTGTGATTGTCTGTCTGGGACTGGTTTGCTTGTGCAGGACCTGAAAGACGAATGTTAGTCTGTCAGTTCTTGTTCTAAAGCTCAAGCATGGTTGTATTATGCAGTGATGCAATGATTCAAAGCACACAAGCAAGTCCACCTCTGAATGGCTCAGAAGAAACAAGGTTCTGGAGTACCCTTTGAGTCCCATGGAGATGCTGTGGCAAGACCTTAAATGAAAACTCTCAAATGTAGTTAGAATTTAAACAAATCTGCAAGAGCAGACCAAAATTCCTCTACAGCAATGTAAAAGACTCATTGCAAGTTATTGCAAATATTTGATTGCAGCTGTTCACTGCCGAGAGTGCCAAGAAGAATAAACATAATGATCATTTAAAAGCTGCATTATGTGTGTTGTTTTTATTATACATTTAAAAACTCTCCCTCAGAATTCTGTGCTAGCAGTAGACACCAGCCGTTTGCCAGAATTTAACATTCATCATATCTGCATAGTTCTTGTAAACAAAGTACTTATTATTCAAAATGGCAAATTTCTGCAAAGAGGCAACACATTTGTATATATGTGTTACAGCACGAAAAAGGGGGCTAACTTTTTCTCTTTCTCTCTCAGGTCAGATCTATCAGCAGTATCAGGCCCCAGGTGGATATCCCCCACAGCAGCCAGCCACTGCTCAGCAGCAATATGGCATGCAGTACCCTGGTAACAAGCTTTTTTTTTTTTTTTTTTTTTGTCTTCTACTGCTCCTACCAACAACCTAGTTAAGTGCACTGATCAGTAATCCCTCGCTACTTTGCGGTTCATCTTTTGCGGATTTGCTACTTTGCGTTTTTTTTCAAGGGGGCTGTGATTGGTATTTTGAAAGATGCTCACATACCCAGCAACTCCTTGTCATTTCTCTCTCTCTCCGAGTTTCTCGCGACCACTTCATTGGAAGATTGCTTACAGCGCGGTCGTATTCAGTTGATCTTTACTTTGTGCAGTGTATTTTTTGCGTTTCTTTGCGATTTTGACCCTCTGCAATGGCTTCCAAGCGTGCTTCTTCATCCAAGGCTGGTACTGAGGCTAAACGCAAACGAAAAATGATGACGATTGCTTTTAGATATGTTGAAGGAAGGGAGAAGCTGCGCAGCCGCGGGACGCCATTTTGGTGTTAATGAATCCACCGTATGCTCCATCAAGAAGTATGCGGCTAACATCAGGAAGACGTAAATATATCATTTACAAGTGTCCACATCTCAGTGAAATTTACTTACGCTAAATCACAGCTTAGGAATTACTCTATTAAAGAAACTGGTAGGATATCACATGTAGTTCCAGCTGAAAAAATTATAGAATGACTGTTTAATGCAAAGCGTGGGTTGTTAACAGTACAGGGAGGGTTTTAAAAGTCCAAATACTCGTTAAATACATTTAAAAAAAAAAAAAATTCTTTCCTCTACTTCACGGAAATTAGTTTTTCGCAGGTGGTCTTGGAACGCATCTCCTGCGAAAAATGAGGGATCACTGTGTGTGTGTGTGTGTGTGTGTGTGTGTGTGTGTGTGTGTGTGTGTGTATATATATATATATATATATATATATATATATATATATATATATATATATAAAAAAATCTCTGTTGTTGAGTGTGATCTTTAGACTTTATATTTGTGTTTTGTCATCTTCAGCAGGTTATACTCCTCAGCCTGGTGCTCCTCAAGCCCCTCCTCCCCAGCAGCAATTCCAAAATTACCCCACCCCCACATCTCAGGCTGCTGCACCAGGCTCTGCCCCTGGATTCAATGCCCAGTCACAGGCCCCTCCTCCTCAGGGACCAGGCCAGTACCCACCTGGAGCGTTTCCGCCTCAAAACTACACCTCCCAGGCCTCCCAGCAGCCAGCCAACTACAGCCTGCCACCCACCTCCCAGCCTGCCCCGGGGTACCAGCCCCGCCCTGGATACACCCCACCACCCGGCGCTACCCCTCCCCCTGGGGGCTCAAACCCTTATGCCCGAAACCGTCCCCCATATGGTCAGGGCTACACCCAACCAGGCCCAGGCTACCGGTAAAACCCAGCTAATGTACAAATCCAGCTAGAGCTCTGATCTGCTCCAGCATTCGAGTACAACACATCAAGCCCGAACACCCTGTTTTTGACATTGGTGTGTGTGTGTGTGTGTGTGAGTGTGTGAGTGAGTGAGGGAGAGAGAGACAGACTGATTAAAAGTGAGGGTGTACAAGCAAATGCAAAAATAAAATGCTGAGAAATGGAATTGTGTGGTTGCACAGATGAGACCAAACAGTGTAGGAGTTGACGTTGGTATGTTACTGGAGTTATGAAAGCGGTTATGGGTGTAAGTTTGTGTGAGTGTGTTATTTTATCACTTGTCTCCTCGTTGGTGTTATTGTGTGTTAAATCATAAGCCTGTTTTCTGTTGAAACACTAGATATAATCACATCTGAAGAAATGACATTGTTTAGTTCCCCTCCCATTCTCTGCATCTTCTCATCTCCCTCCCACCCTACCCCCAGCTTTTTACTAATCCCTAACTCACCCTCTACAGTGACGCAAGTCATTTCTGTATAAAATGTAACATTTGTTTTCTGCAGGTGAATAAAGACTTTGAGACTGAAGATGCAAAAGTTTTCGTTTGTGAGCGTGTGGCATTTGTGTGTGGGAGTGGCAAATTAGCATTTATACCTTTTTATAATTATTGCCATCCATATTCAACACATTAATTTGACCATTTCTGTGCTTTTTGCAAAGTAGACCTCTCTTTAATATGCCCTAATATCTAGCTTCTCGTGTGGATGTCTGCATAAGTAATGCAACTGGCATTTTTCAAGGGATTCAGAAAAGAACATTTATTTTGTTCACAAACTAAACACAAAAACATTACAGGATAAAACTTTTTTGCAGTGTTAAATGGTTCAATATTAGTCTCAAAAATACATTAAAAAAAGCATTAAAAACTCTTCCATAAAATTGCATTGTAAAAGCCCTGACTGCAAATTATGAGCCAGTAAAATTCTGTGCTTTGAGCAATTTGCCACATTTTCCTGCTGCTACATTTTCTCAAATGGCTATGATTCCCATATGGTTCTGATTATTACTGGTAGCAGATTTCACTAATAAGTCATTTTCTTTAAGTCACAGATTGCTTATGAATTCGAAAAGCTGCAAGACTCCATAAAAGAATAATTGTTTGTTTCAAGCTGTGTAAACTGTATTAGAACTCTCATAAGATATTTTATATGTAAATTAGAGCTAACAAAAGATACTCAAAAAAATCAATTTGTATTGGTGTGTGTTTTAATGTGTATTATTGCAGCTGCAGAGTAAGCATTTGTCATCTGTGATTGGTTCTTTGCCATCTCTTTTTTCTGTGGTCAGGAAATCACTGGTATTATGCCCAGCCTTTTGATACATAATATACATATTTCAACCATTCAGGGAGCCTGCTACCCCGTGCTTCCATAAACTCTTCTATTTTTTTTACTTTATTCACTCTAGATGACCAATCGATTTATTCTGCATATAAATAATAAAGCATTGTATGTGCCGTTAGATAATGTAGATAAATTCAATAGGACTTGTGCTTTTTGTACAAATTTACATAGTCTTCTTATATGTGATCTCTAAACAACTATACATTCTTATCAAGTGCGTTAGACAGCTGCAGGGGGTCTACCACGATCCTGGAATGGGGATTCCACACTCATACCAGGCCACATAGTTGATGTGAGAGCTCCCACCAATCAGTCCAAACTTCACAGGCTCTTGGCGGACAGCCCGGAAATAGCCTGGAAGAAATATTGCTGAGAGTTATATGCGCTGCATGTTTGTCTTGACAGGAGTGGTATTTTAAAGCATAAGCACACAAAAAGTTGTACCTTGTGTGGGTGGTAACTGGTTTGGTGGCAGTGGGCCTCCAGTCCGTCCATCCAGAAAAGAGTCAACAAACTGACAGTGATCCTCTCCATACCCAGTCTGATCCCCAATGGTATAAAATTTTCCTAGAGACACATAAATAAAATATAAACTTTATATGTACACTTACTGAGAGCATAAAAAAGGAAACATCACATGAAATGCTCATACTGACAGGTCATGTTTTCAGGTACACTTACCATATTGGTGCATTTTGTAGTCTTACAATTGTTGACTGCAGACCATCTCATCTGTCTGTTGCACCATTTATTCATTCCTGTAGCCTACCAATTAAAAGGGACCACCATAGGACCACTGCTGACCACAATTAATTTGGGTGGTGGACCATTCTCAACACAGCAGTGACAGTGGTTGTCACATGGAAAAATGTGGAGCTGGTATGATTGTATCAGTCACAGCAGCATTGCTGGGGTTTTTAAACACTATATACTTCCTGGCCCCCCTAGTGGAGACACATACTTTATTGGAACATTTTATTCAGTATATCATCCATCTATCCCCTTAATCAGTGATCAGATTCTCAACCCAGGACCACTTTTGGCTATATATTTTTGGTTGGAGGTCTCAGTGTCACTGCTGTGCTGAAATAGTCCATCACCCAAATAATATCTGGTCAGCTGTTGTCCTATGGTGGTACCTTTCCATTGATGGATGGGGTAGAGAGGGGCTTATGCTGCAACAGATGTGTTACAGACGGTAACTCTAAACGTACAAAGTACCCGTCTTTGGTAGGTATGCCAGATAAAATGTTAAATTTGTATTTCAAGTGGTGTTTCTGTAACCACTGCACTCTTTGAGGTGGAATGCGAAAATTCAAACAAGAAGTTGTTGAGCAAAAGGCCAACTTCAGCCTCATCCTTCTGGGGGGCTTTTTGGGGGAGCTTTTGTCATTTTTATGTACATTAAGATTACAAGTGATTCACACACTGATGGATTTGCTGATGTTTGTGAGATTGTGGTTAAACCAAAGCTTGCACTAAACTTGATGTTTAATGTCAAAAACTAATGTCAAATACTCCAGACATGTAACCAGCATAATCTCAGTTACTAAACAGAAATAAAAGCTACCGGAAGCAGTTAGAGTAATCAAGATTAATCCATGTTTGAGGATTATAACAAAACAAATTGGTTGAAAATGGGGTGGGCAATAAGAAATTATGGCCTATTTAACAATGAGAATTCATCATGTCTCAATATACAAGTGGATCTGGACTGCTCGAACGTGGCAGACGTGTTGGACATGTTTACCATGTGCACCAGTACAATTACAACTGATTCATTTTATGAATACTTTTTTGGTAATAGATAGAGTGGAAAACAAGCAATATATCCACATCTGATGCTCACTATGTAAGTTAGAAAACAGCTCTTGATGCTATCTTAATCTCAATCTGCATCATCTGTCACATATGGTCATCTAACATGGACAATAATTTCAACCAGCTGATTCAAACAGAAACATCATGTTAGAATAAGGATTCTTCATATGAAAATGCAATTTTCAAAGGTTTTTGACACTGAATGAGCACAGGAAGCAGGAATATGTAATTGCAATGAGGAGAGGCGCTGTTTCCCATTTTACATTTTGCCCTCTTTCTATCTTGGTGTTTTCTTTGATAATGCAATTTAAATGCACTATTAAAGAGTGAAAATGCAAATAAGATAAATTACATTTTAATTTTGACAGAACTATTGCATAATCACATTAATATGCAGTTTTGGAAATACATTTTAATTTAAATAAAGCTACTCATAAAGCATCTAAATCTTTGTATAAATGAAATGTCAATACAAGTATACCATGTGGGAAATTTAATTTGCAGTACTGAATTTGAATTTCTTTTTAAGGTAAACTTTGCTAATTTAGCTGCTGAAAGTTGATAAATGAACTCAAACTAAACAAAACACTGCTATTAATAAAACATGAGCAATGAAAAAGTAAATTACTCATGGGCATGCCTTGCTCTGCACTGAGCGCTGAGGTCTGATAAAAGATTTTCTGTATAAAATTTGTCCTCCTGAGCATAATTCTACACCAAATAGCATTGAGTGCTGAAGACTACTCCTTCAGATGAGCTAACAGATATGTTCACTTGCTAAAAGATTTTCATAGCTTCATTAAGGTTAATGCAAAACATTTTAATGTTGTTCAAAAATAAACCAGATTTACAAAATGATCAGTGCTGCCATAGTATGAGAACTGGGAAAATATGAATGTAAGCTACTTTAAAGCTTGTTAAAAATATAATGGTGTTAAACTACTGTTGCTACTGTACATGAGTCTGTTAGCCCAACTGCTGTGGATGCTACAGACTCTCTTATACACTTTGCAAGTTTTGTCCCTGTGTCCCATAGTGTTTAATGCCTAAAACTGTTGGCTGGCTTTTTCACTTGGTGGACAACCCAGCAGTGACGCTGAGGTTTTTAAAAACCCTTGTAACACCACTATACCTGATATACTCATACATAAACAGGATCCAGAAATGCTGCTGCCTTCTCTGGGCCTGAGATTATTTAAGGTGGACTGAAGCTAAGTGGAAATGTGTCCTGTGGTCTGAAGCATGAAAATATTAAATTCTTTTTGGAAATTATACACATTTTCCCCACCATAGAGATAAAGAGTAGAGGGACAATCCAGCTTGTTATAAGCACACAGTCAAAAGACAGCAGTAAACATGCCACTGTCACAACTTTGAAATCTTTTGCTAACATCAAGTTCAAAATGAGCATACATTTTTCAAAAAACAATCAGATTTCTCAGTTTCAAAATTTGATATTTTGTCACTGTATTACTTTCAATTAAATATAGGGTTTTGAATTATTTTCAAATCATTGCATTCTGTTTTTATTTACATTTTTTTGGAAATGGGGTTGTAGACATACATCATCTTCCCAGTAGATTTAACATCTACAGTTGATTTAAGTTTTTAATTTTTGCCCTGATAATGGACATGGGCATTTTTTATTTACTGTCAACTATTTAGCAATTTTCTTGTAGCCACTTCCTGATATGTACAACTCAACAACCTTTTGTTGCACATCATTGTTATATTCTCTGGTCTCTCTCATAATGATGGAATGCCATTTTGCCTGTGTTTCATGTCAATTTCCCTAGTGAAACAGGACGTCATGGCTAATTTAAGTGCTCCTAATTTTTTAAGTGAACTTAAAAACAAAATTAAAAAATCAATGGTGATATACTTCATCTAGATTTCACTCTTAAGAATTTCTAAAGTTGTGAACAATTGTGGCACGAATAGATTAAAGAAAAATCTTTATTTCATGAGAAAATGTAATTTTTTCTCTTTCCAGCTTTGTGCCTTAAGTACAAGTAAAATTTTTGCTAATAGTTTGAATGGATAAGTAATTAAGAATATTTACAACTTTTGCTCTTGATTAACAGAGGGTGCCAATATTTGTGGAGGGCATTGTATATAGTATGCAAAATAACACAAGCAAGATACTGACCTTTAAGAGAATCACTTAAATAGATCTTGTATCTAAGCGAGTTACACAGCTGAATGCCCACAAACTTGCGGTACCAGGTGCGTTTCACATACTGTCTCCCATTGCATTCAGAGTAGGAGTCTGCTTTGAATGGGAATGATGACCAGATGGCATTTTTACCTGCAGAAGAGAGAATACAAAAGCTTGCACTGAGACAAAATTGTAGCTTTTTTCATCAGCAGTAGACATGTTTGGGAAAAGCTGGCCTTAACAAAATTAATGAAGACATGACTTTTGTTTACATAGTGTGTTAATAATATCGAACTCCTTCTTTTAGGGCAAGTGATATGAATGATGAGGACATTTACCCGTGGGGATCTCACTCACACGGGGGTCCGCTGTAAGAGAAAAAGATGACATCACAGCCTGTAATTTTACATAATACATTATTCACATTCTGTGGATATTATCTAAATGCCTGAATGAAATGTGATGAGGTCATTCCTGAATTCTATTGTAGGAGAAATACTGCACAGGGCTACATGTTATGTGGTCTTATTTGGCATTTCCATTACAATGTGGGAAAAATAATATCTTCATTAAATGATTATCTGTCAGTGGACCATCACAGTCCTGTGTTTTCACAAAGAGCTTTGATTACATCGTGATTATCAGCTCTACATTTCTCAGTGTTGCACTTGTAGTGGCACAGGTCTGTCACCATGATGTTTTGGTACTGCTTTTCTAATGCACTATGTATGCCACTCGACAGACGAACACTAATGAATCTATGGAGCTCCCATGCAGCTCAAGTGAAAGCGAAAGGGAAAATCTTCACATATGTAGTCTGTGCTGTGACCGGAATTGTGAATTTCAGAGAAATCCCAGGCTTGTAATTTATCACTTTTAGTCAGCACCCTTGTGTTTTCTATTAGCTGCTGGCACTCGGACAGACCCCCAAGATCTTAACAGAGAGAGAAAAAAAAGAACCATATTGAATCCATTAGCTTCACACTGGGCCTTTGACTGGGCTAATTACACACATTTCTGACAGAAAAGCCTGGGCAAAGCTAAGAGAATAATTCAGCATACATGCACATTCAGTGTACCACATCAAGCTAACAATAACATGCAACTTCGCAAGCAAGCTGAGTTGATGAGAATATCAAATGTTGCTCAAGTGAGTATTTTTTGAATATTAGTAATATAATATTCTTTGAATATTAAGCAATTGGATCAATATTTTTGGGACGTTAAGTCCTGTAAAGAAGCTTGGCACAGTTTGAGTCATTAATAACTATCATTAATAGTGAATAAAGATTTTTCATTAATTTCTTTTTACAACAAGCTATATTGAACTAAATTTAACACTAAAATTCAGTATTATAATTCAACTCTAATTCAATTGATAATTTTTTTCTTTTCTTTTACTGTGTAAGAAGACCTCATTATAGTGTCCCATGGCCTACAGTATCCTGTGCCAATTAGTATCAATGAAGAAATTAAAGCAGGTGCTTAAGCAATAATAAAGAGATGCATCATCTCTGTCGATTAATTTAATTAGGTTTCGTTGGAAGTCACCACTAAAGTTTGGGGCTAGTCATTGACTGGAGGTTATGGAACCTGCCCTGTGACCAGTTTGATCCTTAAGTTGACAGTATGTGACTGAAGGGCCCTTGAGCAACACACCTAACCCCCAACTGCTCCCTGGGTGCTGCAGATAGGGCTGCCCACCACTCTGGGCAAGTCTGCTCACTGCCCCTTAGTGTGTGCATTCACCCTGTTATGGGACTAAGTGTCACTTAAAGCAACATGTTCTGTATTGGATGGTGTTGTCAACACTCAAATCAAGAGCTAATGAGCTTTCTAATAGCTTTACTTGAAGTGATTTCATGAAAATCAGTGCTGTACTGTGGCTTGACTTGGAGAGCCAGATGTAGACTACTGAGGTGCTCTGGGCTCCTCTCCATACCAGATTCAGTGCTGAAGGTGACTGGATCACTGGAAGGGCCTGAACCCAGCTCATTCTTGGGTGTCACTGTGAACTCATAACTGAAAAATGAAGGACATTTACAAGTTCAGTCACTTTAGGGACTTGCTTTACAGCAAGCCTCTGAAAATGCATCAGAAACACACATTGTGTGCATACCTGCTCTCTGGTTTCAGGTTCTCCACAGCTGTGTGTGTCTGATTGGTTGTTAGGATAGACACTTCTTTGCCATTTGGTCCCTTGGTGGAGGAAGTGACCTCATATTCTGTAGAAATAAATCATGTAAGTCAAAAATTGACTTCAAGTAATTGCCTTTCTTGCCTAGTAGGCTTAATAATAGGTTTAATAATACAGTTAAATATATTTGTTTCAAAATGAGTCATCATACACAGATGATTTCATAAGCTTTTCAATAAGTTAAAGATGAAAAGTATGAAGTAAAAATAAAGGCTATCTTAAAAGTAGTGACAGTCATTAAGTGTTAAGGGATTTGAAAGAGAGTAATCACCACATTAGTTTTTAGTTCTGCAAATGAAACAAAATTAAATCTACCCTACTAAAACATGCAGGGTGAACAGTATATTATTTTTCATGTGAGTGATTCCTAGAATTACCGCGGTGGTTTGTCAGTGATAATTTAGTATTGTAACAGCTGTCCTAGTTACCTGTAGTTTCATTGTCTGATTTCTCCCAGTCGAGAATGACGAAAGAGGAGCATCCCTCAACAGTGACCACAGTGAGGTTGGATGGAGGATTCTTGGGTGGGCCAGTGACATTAATGTCCCCAACCTCTTCATCAGGGAAGAAGCTGAGAGAATGAGTGACAGAACAAGGCTCCTCTGGACGCTTATCTGTCTTATAGATCACATGAGGGGCTGGAGGGATAAACAGTCTGAGATCAGATACAGTAACCACAGCTGCAGTCACAACCCATTGAATGTATTCTTCACATGTGGACTGGACCTTGCAAAATGAGTGACCTTGGTAACTTAGTGATAGTTGGTGTTAGCTGTGCTTGTTTTAGCACTTTCCAAAAGCTGCTAGTCAATCCTTTGGATGAAAACTAATAGTGCCAGTGCAAGTCTCCAGAGTAGGAGAACCATTAAAGAGTGGGTAAATGTTGCCTGGATGATTCCAGGTTCCTTCTACATCATACTGGTAGAAGGATCACATAAGGAACCTGGATCCTTAAAGAACATGAATTCAGGGAGAAATTTCATTTGGTGTCCTCAGTACAGGCCAGCGATGCCAGTGTGATGATGCATGGAATGTTTTCCTGGCACTCAGCGTAGAACACTTGCATTGTGTTTTTGAACATAGCAGTTGAGCATGTTCTTTCTGTGTGGTATTTTTTTTACTACAAATCACAGGGTGCATCTGAGAAGGTTATTTTAGCAGGAGATAAAGACTTGCTTATGCCACTCTTGAAACTGTCCTACCAGACAAGGTGGCATTGCCTGCTGTTAATGGAACTTCCATTATTATGAAACTGCAAATGATGACTTTGTGGAGACTATTTGATCTTATTTGACCACAATTGTTGATTGAATTTAACCAGTGACACTATGTTTAGTGAGGTCTAATTTATGTATACTTTCCATAAAGGTATAACTGGTCTGTCTATCCTTGGTGGGTAGAGACCTCACCGCCTACCTTGCCCATCTCTCCTCTCTCTCTTTTGCCTTTAAATGTGACGTTACATGTGAGTCTTTGCTAAAATATTGACCACTTGAGATAAAATTCCTGTAAAGTGTTATTTTAAATTCTGATTTTTGGTGATTTCTTTTTATTTTTTGGTGAGCATCACACTGCCAAAATTATGAATGGTTAATTATATACTAATCAACTATTATCTGTGGTAAATTATCCAACAGTTCAATAGTCAGCAGATGGTCCCAGAAACATGACAAGTTTTCATTGTTTCAGTGGCCGGCACAATCCCCCGACCTCAACTCTTTGGAATGAGATCAAAGGATCTGTTCATGCAAGACTGCAGCTGTCCAGTTTGCAACAGCTGCACAACATAATTTCTGCATACTGCAACATTTTTGCCAATGCAGTAGAAACCATGCCCAGAAAACGTCTTGCTGTTATGAAGGCCAAAAGAGGCATAACACACGGCTTGAGAGGTGAAACTAATAAACTGGGAAAGCTAAACTCATTGACATTCCCAATTCAGTCCTTAAGTCCTTGCAGTCAATCACAATTTCAAGTTATTGATTTATTTACAAAGGAAATTGGTCATTGTGCAGCCAAACTACACTATACTGCCAAAAGTATTTGCTCGTCTGCCTTCACACGCATATGAACTTGAGTGACATCCCATTCTTAATCCATAGGGTTTAATATGAAGTTGGCCCACCCTTTGCAGCTATAACAGCTACAGCTCTTCTGGGAAGGCTTTCCACAACATTTAGGAGTATTTATGGGAATTTTTGACCATTCTTCCAGAAGCGCATTTGTGAGGTCAGATAATGGTGTTAGACAAGAAGGCCTGGCTCACAGTCTCTGCTCTAATTCATCCCAATGCTGTTCTTTAGGGTTGAGGTCAGGAATCTGTGCAGTCAAGGACTCTGTCAGTTAAGTTCTTCCACACCAAACTCATTTTACCTCATTTTATGTGGCCTAATTGTTGTCATTCCCAATTGCTTCCACTTTGTTATAATACCACTGACAGTTGACTGTGGAATATTTAGTAGCAAGGAAATTGACTGAAAAATTACTAAACTTGTTGCACAGGTGGCATCCTATGATGGTACCATGCTGAAATGTTTGTAAAAGCAGTCTGCATGCCTAGGTGTTTTATACACCTTTGGCCATGGAAGTGATTGCAATACCTGAATTCAGTTATTTTGATGGGTGACTGAATACTTTTGGCAATGTAGTGTACATGCATCCTAATGACCATGCAGTGATTATTCTTACCTACAAAACGTTTTTTTCCCATTGCGTCCACATCAGAGACAGGAACGGAACTGAATACAGAGGAGTTGTCAAAACGGCTGCCTGAAAAATTTGAGTATGCATGGAGATAAAGAAAAATTCAGCAACAAAGACATTTGAACTCTGATGTTTCTATTCAGAGTATTCTGTTTTGAAGCATAGAGTATATCCTTTTGGGAGTAAAATAGTGTTCTGGTCTTTGCCAGATCTGCAAAGAAAAGCACATTCATCTACCATTTCCACAGCACCCAGTACAGTCTTTCACTCACTCACTGTCACTATTCAGTCTGTTTCAATCACCAACTGGTGTCTGTAAATGATTCTGATAAGAGCAATTTCATACCGTTAAAGGCAAAAATGAGTGTGCTTGTTGGTGTTGGCTTTTGATAATCTGGTACTTCTGTGGCAGGAGCAACATGGGGCTTCAGACTTAGCAGTGTATCCATCTCCAGTTGCTTCAGATCAGTTACTTTATCTGCTGAATAAAAAAATAATTTATCAGTCATAGAGTATGCAATTGAAGCATTGATGTTAAAGAAGAAGATCAGTTTTGAAAGTTTAGGCTGTTAAAAGGTGTGTAATAATGTGTATGTATTTACTTTGCTCTTTTCTGTTTTACTCTCACCCTTGTCTATTGGCTTTTCCACCTGGTTTGGCCCCTTCTTCTTTGCAGTCCGAGACCGTTTTGGTCCTAGAACACAAATTCTGCAGATAAGCATTTCTGTATTTCATAATGGATGCGATAGCAGGAACTGAAGTGTGGACAGCAGGTTTGGAATATCAAAACATCAAACATTTGTGCTGTGACTGAAGGAAGACAATATAAACTAACAAAGGCTGTTAGTGTAATGTTGTTACTGGATGATGAGTTGAGAAAATTAAAGTTAAGTGATTAAAACGTCTGTGACATAATTCAGCAGTGCTGATATTTTTTACTAAAATCCTACCTCTATAGAGGACCAAAAATAGCTAAGTGTATATACTGGAGCACATTTATGAAAAATTCATAAAGTATTTTTTGTGCACCACATTCAGAGGGACTGCATTGAAGAAGAATGTGTTGTTTTGGGGTACAATCAGGGCAGCTCTCTGTGTGCCACTATGCCAGTGTCCTCACAACCAGAGTGTTATATTTGTCCCAGGCAGGAAGCGGTAATGTTGGCCAATCCATGAACACTGAAACTACTGTCAGAAATTGAAAGAGACTGGTTCCTTAGCCAGGACAAAGAACCAAATCACTATTATACAGAACTTTACTTGTAAAGATCCCTCATTTGGGGGCAGTCGTGGGCTGGAGGTTAGGGAACTGGCCCTGTGACCGGAAGGTTGCCGGTTCAATCCCCAGCACCGACAGTCCATGACTGAGGTGTCCTTGAGCAAGACACATAACCCCCAATTGCTCCCCGGGCGCCGTGGATAGGGCTGCCCACCGCTCCGGGCAAGTGTGCTCACTGCCCCCTAGTGTGTGTGTGGTGTTTCACTTGCATGCATGGATGGGTTAAATGCGGAGATGGAATTTCCCCGGTTGTGGGATCAAAACAGTATCACTTAAGCACTTACTTAACTTTACTTGTAAAGATCCCTCATAAGTTCTCCAATAACTCTCTGATTAGGTTTAACAAAGATTATGAATAGTGATCCACCTCATCAACTCAGTTGGATCAGATGGAGGGTGAAAATACCAGACAGACCTGGCAGACCCAAACATGTTGTGAGGATTTGTTGGGAATGTCTGGCAGAGGAACCTACCAGAAAGATATTCAACTCCCACATCTGACAAAGCTTCAACCGCATACCGAGGGAGGTCAGTGACATCGAGTCCAAGTGGGCCCTGTTCCGTGCCTCCATTGTCAATGCAGCGGATTGGAGCTGTGGCCGCAAACTTGTAGGTGCCTGTCGTAGTGGCAATCCTCGAACCCATTGGTGGACACCTCAGGTAAAGCAAGCCATCAAGCTGAAGAAAGAGTCCTATCGGGCCTGGTTGGCTTGTGGGACTCTGGAAGCAAAAGATGGGTACCGAAGGGCCAAGTGGGTCACAGCTTCAGGGGTTGCTGAGGCAAAAACTCGGGCATGGGAGTTTGGTGAACCCATGGAGAAAGACTATCGACAGGCACCGAGATGGTTCTGGCAAACCGCCAGGCGCCTCAAGAGAGGAAAGCGGTTCCAATGTATACAGTGAGGCTGGGGGGCTGCTGACTTCGACCGGGGACGTCATTGGACAGTGGAAGGAATACCTCAAGGATCTTCTCAATCCCACCAATGATTCTTCCCTAGAGGAGGCAGAGCTTGGAGATCCGAGCGAGGGTCCATCCATCACTCAGGCTGAGGTAGCCAAGGTGGTTGGAAAACTCCTTGGTGGCACAGCACGGGGGGTGGATGAGATCCGCCCGGAATTCCTGAGGGCTCTGGATGTGTAGGGCTGTCTTGGTTGACACGCCTCTACAACATCGCATGGACATTTAGGGCTTGGAATGGCAGACCGGGGTGGTGGTCCCTCTTTTTAAGAAAGGGGACCGGAGGGTGTGTTCCAACTATGGGGGGATCACACTTTTCAGCCTACCCGGCAAGGTCTATGCTGGGGTACTAGAGAAGAGAGTCCAACTGATAGTCAAATCTCAGTTACAAGAGGAACAATATGGGTTTTGCCCTAGTTGTGGAACACTGGAGCAGCTTTTTATCCTCACCTGGGTCCTGGAGGGTGCGTGGGAGTTCGCCCAACCAGTCCACATGTTTTGTGGATTTGGAGAAGGCATTCGACTGCATCCCTTGGGAGATCCTGTGGGGAGTGCTCCGGGAGTAGGGGGTAAGGGGCTTGTTGTTAAGGGTCATTCAGTCCCTGTAGAGCAGGAGCTTGGTTCGTATAGCCAACTGTAAGTCAGATTGGTTTCCAGTTAGGGTTGGACTCTGCCAGGGCTGTCCATTGCTCGACGATTCGGGAGAGGCTCGGAGTAGAGCCGCTGCTCCTCCACGTTGAGAGAAGCCAGTTGAGATGGTTCGGGCATCTGGTAAGGATGGCCTCTGGATGCCTCCCTAGGGAGGTGTTAAAGACATGTCTGATGGGGAGGAGACCCCGGGGAAGACCCAGGACATGTTGGAGGGATTATAACTCTCGACTGTCTTGGGAACGCCACAGTATTCCTGAGGTGGCGGTTGAGAGGGAGGCCTGGGCCTCTTTGCTTAGGCTGCTGCCCCCGCAACCCGGACTTGGATAAGCGGATGATGATGGATGGATGGATGGATGGATGGATATATAGTGATAGTTTTCTACTATGGACAATAGCATTACATTCAGCTTTAAATTTTATTTTCAGATTTTATTGCATGCTAAAGATTGCAAAAGCACAATTATAAGAGGACAACCTAATTACAGTTGGGCTTGCTGTCATCTGTGTATCTACTTCAGATATGGTGTGCTCATTTTATCATAACCATTCACAGAGGAGATGAACATAAGGATAAAATCTGGGTAACTTTACCACACAAGTGTTGACTACATCAGAGGTAGATTAATCCTCTAATTGGGCTCAGTGTTATGAGAAAGGAAAAGAAGGAGCTAGTTTCTCTTCAGTACTTTAGCTATGTTTTATCAGTAACTGATTTGTCATGGTCCTCCACTCAGCTTTGCAATGTTGGAAACCCTTTTTGACACAAACAGCAGAGAAATATTGTTTTTGGCCTGAAATTATCCTGGACCACAGCTGTGTAGGAATTAGTTTCACTGTCAAAAAGATCCTCCCACAGCCAGTTTATATGGAGCCTGGCCTCTTCCTATTATATCAACAAGACGGCAAAATGCAAGAGGGTGCCGGGAGTGAGTTCTTAATGAGTGAGATGAATTGAACTAAAAAGCTAAAAACAAAAAAGTCAAAATTGTTTCTAATCACTTGCTTAAAAGTTTCCTATAATTTTAGAAAGTAAAAGTTTGCATTTCACTAAAAAAGCAAAGGAAACTTATGTGCATATTTCCTTTTTTTTTTTACAGCAAATGGGTTTTGGGCAGCATTATGCTAGCATATATGCAGGATCAGAAAACTTGAAGTGAGGAGAATTACCACCCTGTAATGTCTTCTTAAATGCTAGGGGGCGCTCCTGAGTGAGTCCAAAATTAATAAGTTAATATGGAGCATTTGAGCAAAATCAGTTTGTAAAGGCTTAAATATTTTACATATAAAAAATACATTCAATTTCTCAACAAAAAACAGCATAAAAAATTTAACACTCATTAGTGCTGGGGTCATAAATTGCTCTAATTTGTGCAAACTATGCAAATGATGCCAGCATTATATTTAACCTCAAGATAAAGACTCCAGCTTTATCTCTCCTTAACCTCTCTTTAACTTAAATCTGATCAGGAAACTCTTGACAGCTCCAGACATTTAAATCAAGTATGTTCTTTTCTGCATCGATAAAAAACTTTCTTATTATGTAGTCAGTGTACAAACACTGCAGAACATGCTGCTTCTTGGTCCATATTTCAGCTTTACTCAAATCTTAAAAGGAAGCAGTTACAACAGAAAACAGCAGAACTGTGTTTAGCTTAGCTGCTACTACTCAGCAATGCCTGACTAGCTAGCCTAAGCCCTCCTTTGTTTACAAGTAGCATCAAATACAAAATGAGTGAATATTTGCAAAAAATAAAGTTTATCCATTTGAACATTAAATATATTGTCTTTGTAGTGTATATAATTGAATATAGGTTGAAAAGGATTTGCAAATCATCGCATTCTGTTTTTATTTATGTTTTACACAATGTCCCAACTTCATTGGAATTGGGGTTGTAGGTTTCTCACCCATGGCCATGTCTGAAGTCAATATTTGAGACTTTTGAAATGAAGAAAGGTTTGTATCATTTAAAATGTTTGCTCATTTTACCAAGCTTAATCAATGCCTTGAAAAATTTGTCATCCAACCTCAGAAAGCATGTAGGCATATGTTAGCCTAGGCACTGGGACTGGTCTGCAGCTACACAGCTCCATATACAGCAAGGTAAGATGCAGTGTTGTGATACATTCCTACCGTAACCATCTTTAAAAATTTCAGTGACTTGTGCCACAGTAGGTCATCTGTCACTTCAGGTCAGATGGAAAAATCCATTGTTACCCTGGCAAATCAGTGAGCCTTGGGTGCCAATACCTTGTTGCTGATTTGTGGTTTGTCCCTTCTCAAACCACAGCCAGTAGGTACTCACCACTGCTGACCGGGAGCATCCCATAAGCCTTGCGGTTACAAGGATGCTCCAACCCTGTCTCCTGGCCATATTGATGTGGTCCTTGTCATAGTCACTCAGGTCTTCATGCCTGCCCATTTTTCCCACAGCCAACGCAACAACTTTGAGTACTGACTTGTCAACGACCATCTAATGTATCCCAGGCCTTGACATGTCACTTGTTCAGGACCTTAACCCTTCATCTTCCATGTTTCATGTAAACTTCACAATCCGGTGTTGACAAGAAAAGGATGGGTTTCCCCAGTAAGTCCTGATTCCACTCAGGGTTTTTGCCTTGTTCCCCTGGGATCTTTTCCTTGCACAAAACCTTTTCCTTGCACTAAAGACCTGAAGAAAAGGTTCCAGGACATTAGTGGACAAATAGAAGATATTCAGACCCATTGCTACCTTTCACAGAAGCAGTAAACCAATGACTCCAAGTGTAAGGGGTATAATATTATGGGAGATCACAAGAACCCCTGGGTAATATCTAAGGATCTGACATCTAAGAGTCCAACAAACACCAAACAAGTTGGTGTGCAATGATAGCATGGAGGAAGTCAATTCTCTCCAGAAAGAACCTTGCTGCCTGTTTAAAGTTCCCAAAAGATCACCAGGATAAGCCAGATGACTACTGAAATAATGCTATGTGGCAAGTAAGGCATAAACAGATTTTTATGGCTTAAATAAGAAATGCTGTATTCCAGCTTAATGATTTCAACTGAGAAGCACAGTGTTGTCAGTATCATGGCTTTTTTTCTGCTATGGGACTATGATTGCCTTAAGAAATTCTACAGAAGAATGTCAGGGCATCTATCCATGAACTGACTCTGCAAGTCCACCAACTAATGCAGTTCTGTAAGGGGGAATAGGCCATGTTAATATGTTTGTCTCACCATTTCCAAACCTCTCCTTGTGGCAGCCCAATTTTATTTGTTGTTACCATTCAATGTCTGGTTTGAGTTATCAATACTTTGTTATGTTCAATCAGATGTGCTGGTGATGGAATTAAATAAATCCATAGTGATGGTTTGGGGCATCAGGAAGAATTTAAGAACCAAAGTTTGTACCACTAACTAGCTTACAAAAAGTTTTCCTACTTTTTTCTGTACTTGTGTTTATTTGTATTTTTATAGTATTTTTCCTGACAGTGAAGTGCATTTTGTCCAAGAAAACAGCAAATAGTGGCACCCATTGGCATTTACTTTTTGCACTGTAAGAATTAAATGGTTCTGTGCAGGTACATTTTTTTGTTCACTATGGTACAAGCAATGTAAATATTCCCTCAAAGGTACAGCAGTGATTTTAGGGTCCAATTATGAACCTTAAATATGTTTTTCCAGGTGAAAAGTACAGATTAGTACCATTTCATAATCTAATGTTTTAAAACAGAACAATAAAATAAAAAATATGCAGATGAGATGGGGTATGTGGAGTCAATACAATTTAGGAAATATAATTTCAATGGATTATGGTACAGTTACATTCTCTGACTAAAGTTACCGAGATGTACGCTTGAAGGTACCACCCCAGTGACAAGAGTGGTACTGCCCAAGTGACAGTTTAGCACCTTACTGAGAGTGCAATCTTCCTTTGATAACACAACAGCAATGCAATTTCACTTGTAATTCATAATATCTCTAGGTCTTCCAGGTTCCTGTCTTTTCTTTCAGACTCTCCAGCTCACTCCATACATTTTCTTTGGGGTTAGGTCAGAGGCTATGTCAAAAGCTTGATATTATGGTCAATGACTCACAATTTTATGTGGATTTGGATGCATGTTTTACTTTATTGTCCTGCTGAAAGATCCAACCACAAAGTTTTATCTTTTTAGCGAGGGCAGTCAAATTTTCATTTAAATTTACTGCTACTTCATGGAGTGATGCCATGTATCCTAACAAGGTTTCCAGGGTTCCTTTAAAGACAAACATCTGCAAATATCATCTTTTTAGGTATGTTTGTTGACAAACAGCGCTCATCTGACCTACAAAATTCTCTTTAGGCCGTCCTTCCAAGACAGCTTGTTCACATAGAAGTGATACTTAGTTGTAGTTTTGGAGAATTGTGCCTCTCTAATCATCCTCAGCACTGTATATGGGGTCTTCCTGCAGTTTGATCTCATCACCTTTTTATACTCTAGTGAAACATTAAGTCGTGGATGGCCTTTTAGTTTCTTAACACTCAGGTGTACTAAAAAAATTCAAATATATGTATATCAAATATATAATTTCTAGGAATGCCACCAATTGTTACATGGTTTTGTTAAAGATTAAAGGGTTTTTCTATTCTCAGACTAATTTTCATTTCAATTTACTGTTAGGTTTTTCTCAGAATGTTTGTGTCATTGAACTAATTAACCACAAAAACATGTTTTTCATGACCATAACTGTAGAGCTGGTTGAGAGAGAGAGAGAGAGAGAGAGAGAGAGAGAGAGAGAGAGAGAATTACATTAATGAGAATTAGAAACATTAGTGACTTGTAAATTACCAAGAAATTGCTTTGAAGGTTTAGTCATCGACAGTCCTTTATGCTCCTCACCACTGTGAACTGAAAAGAAAAGAGGTTGTTACTGGCACTCAGTACAAATGAAAACACATTCCAGAAATATGACAAATAACAGCAACAGCATGGTAAAATGATATAGCATGAACTGAAATGTTTATACTCAACATGATGCAGTTGATTGTGTGACAGAGAAGAAAAATTGCATGAGGGGAACTAATGAGCAATCTGAGGTAGAAGTTCAGAAACAACAAATCGACTCATATTGAATTTCCATTTCACAGTTTCAGCTGTCTCGTCTCTGTCATGGCTCTCATGTGAATTAATCAGATGTTCTGAAAAATTACCAGAGAGCCAGAGATGTACAATGTGAAACAGATTTCTGGCTATGTGTGTGTGTATGTCTCCCTGCAGAAAGAATTCTATAAATCAGTTTGGTTTCGATCTGTCTCTGACAGCCCCAAAAAGGCCCCTCACATATCTGCATCATTGAGCACATGTGGAGAAACGTGACCCACACAGACTCCCCCACACACACGTAAATACAGCTGAAAGTACAGCAGGACATAGTGTTAGATACATTGCTCAATTTTAGGAAGTTATGAGATTTTGTTACCCTTTGCTCTTTTCAAGGAGTTGTTTCTATTGATAGGGGTGACTCTCATTCTGTGGGGTTTAGTGACTGCAGGGACACACCCTCGGGCAGTCCCATTCCGTATCACTGTATGTGCAGAATGGCACGTCACTGAAGCAGAAGATGACAAGTTGCGCAAGATGCCTCGGCCTAGATAGACATAAACATGAGTGGCAATTTCACTATGACTGGATATGCCAGCAGTCCAGGTGATTGGGTGAGAATGATCAAGGTTCTGCTGAAAAGGACAAAAGCTGCTTATACTCTGTATGTGGGGGTGTGTGAGGGTGCCTGAGAGTCCTTTGGAGAAAGACAGATTAAACACTGAGACTGACAGAAAGTGATATACAGGAAAGGATGAGGACAGTGATGCCAACAGGTTAGATGAAAGAACATTCTGGAGAGGTGGTGCTTGTAGGAATACTTCACCAAAAATTATAATATTGCTTATAATGAATAATACTGTAGGGGCAAGTTAGCATTATGAGATAGTGCTAACTGGTTCCCATATTTCATTGACTGATAACAGCATTTTGGATTCAAGCATTCCCTTTAATGAGGAATGAGCATGGTGTAACAGCATGGTGCAGAGTTTGGTTGATTTGTAATGATAAGGCTTAAGGAATGTGGAGGAGATATATAGTAATTACAGCACAAAGTGGTGATGACACTGTGGTTAAGATTTTTTATGGAAGATCAGTTCAAACACTGTGTGGAGGTGATGTTTGGCAGCAGCCCGGTTTTGGTTGACTGCAGGGTGATGTGAAGTCATTCAGTTACATAGAAAGATGGTAGTAAAGACTAT
Organism: Pygocentrus nattereri; assembly: GCF_015220715.1. Lineage (NCBI taxonomy): Eukaryota > Metazoa > Chordata > Actinopteri > Characiformes > Serrasalmidae > Pygocentrus > Pygocentrus nattereri. The sequence continues at coordinate 36,073,940 of NC_051216.1, forward strand.
TAAGATTGGAGCCTCGACACATATTCTACATCTGTATTCTTTTCAAATTGTTCGCGCTATTATTAAGTTATCAGAATTGATTAGTAAACAGTAGGAGAATTTACCCGCTTTGTTGAGTTGGAGCATCTTGTTGACTGCCTCTGCCTGCTTTTCTGCCCGAGGTGAGTTTTGGTTGACATTAGATTTTGCTGTTGGCACCAGCTTTGAGTTGAATGGCTGAATAGACACATCAGGTGCATGTTTGGTGGGACTATGTGGACTATTAGTGACATAAGGCTTACTCTTGGGGGTGCTTTCAGTTTTGTCATATTGCAAATGTGTAGTGTTGTAATATTGTATTGTAGAGCTTGTTGGTTGATGATCTTGGTCTGGTACAGGTCGATGTTGAAATGTTGTGGATCTTTGGGGCTGTTTCCATAGTCTTGTTACTACATCAATTGCACTGGGTGTATCGTTGTTGTCATAAGGTGGATGTTGAGAAGTTATATGCTGTGATATAATGCTTTTTTGGGTGCTTGCTTTGGGCTTTGGCAAGGTTAGTGGTGTACTTCTTAAAAAAAGGTTAGTGTTTAATATCTGTTGATGTTCTGTTGTTGTGCTGACTTTGTAGTAAGTATTGGATTCTTGTGTAGGTTTTGGTTGGATTAAGGTAGGTTGTTGCTTGGTCATGTAGATATTTTCTGGAGATGTAGTAGGTTGTTGAATTTTGTTGGGTTGTTTTTTGGTTGTCCAAGGTTGAGTTAATATCAGAGTGCCTTGTTCGGTTATGGTGTTTGGTTTGGTGAGGATTTGTTGTTGGATTGTTCTGACTAGGGGTTGTGCTGTGCTGGATTTTTTTTGCATTTTTCTGGATTGGCTTAGTCTTGGCATTTGGGTTGTTCTGGGTGTTGTAAATGGCATGGGTTGGGTTGTCATAAATTGGAATTGAGATGTGCTGGGTTGTTGTTTGACTGTGCTTTTCTGGGTTTGGGTAATACTGTTCTGGACTTGAGTTGTCTTGGATTGGGGTTGAGTTGTTCTGTTTTGGGGTTGGACTGTTGTGGGGTGGGGTGGGGTTACGATGGCTTGAGATTTGGTTGTGTTGGATTGGGATCGGTGGTTTGTGCTGTGTTTATGGTGGCTTTTCCTGGGGTTTTCTGTGGTTGCTCTGGGTTTTGTTGGACTGGGCTTTTGGGGGATTGTTTCAGGCTTAGATTGATATATACTGACATGCAATTGGACTGTGCTAGGTTGAGTTGTTCTAGGTTGGGGTTGAGTTGTGATGGGCTGGGTTTGGATTGTGCTAGGTTGGGGTTGAGTTATGATGGGCTGGGATTTGGTTCTGTTAGGCTGGGAATGGGGGTTTGTGCTGTGTTTATATTGACCTTTGCTGGGTGCTTGCTGTGTTGTTCTGAGGTTTGTTGAACTGGGGTTTGGGGTTATTTGGGCCTTATATTGGACTGTTTTCACATGCAATTGAACTGTACTTTGCATAATGCTAGGCTGAGATTGGGTTGTGGTAGTTTGAGGCTGGCTGGTAGTGGGTTGGAGTTGACCTATGCTATGGAACTCAGTCATTTTTAGGTGGTTTGTACTGAGGTGAGTGTTGATTTTGTTAGGAACAATTTCAGGTATGCTGGGGTGGCTTTTGGTTGTGCTGGTTTGGGTTTCAGTTGTGTTCAGTTTTATATTTGTAGTACTTGGTTGGGTTTCAGTTGTGCTTGCCAGGGTTTTGCTCTGGCTCAAATGGATTTTTGTAGTGCTCAGCTGTATTTTAGTGCTGATCGTTGTGCTTGATAGGATTTCAGTGGTAGGTTTAGTTTCTATTGTGCTTGTTGTGGATTGGGATGTGTGGTGGTGTTGTTGAGAAGTTCTGGAAAGAGGTGATGTAGTAGATTGTTGGGACTGAAATGTGTTAGTTGTCTTTGAAGGGGGTTGTCTCACAGCTGTATGAAAAAAGGTCTGGGTCAAGGATAGTGAATCTTCAGATGGGGGAGATGTTATGTCATCGCTTCCTGTTCCTGTTTAGAGAAGAGACATGACAGTTCTTTTGAGTGTGTGTGTATGTGTGTGTGTGTGTGTAGACGGCACTTCTTGACAGACAATACTAAGGCTGCAACAAATAATCTGTAAATTTGACAATTTTGATAACAAAAATGTTTTGAAAAAGGTAAAATCATTCCAACTTTGCAAAGTGAGCTGACTTAATAGCGTAATTTAGCTTAAATGTCTAGTTAATGGTAGACTTGGTGATAGACAACTATTTTAGGAGACTTAATTTACTAGCTATCATGCCCGTTATCCATTTCTTTGTTTATCTTAAGTCAATTGACATATTTTAAACTCTCATGAACTGTAGTAATACCCATACCAGAGTAAGAATTAAAGTAAAAATATTGATATAGAAGAAAAAACAGATATGAATTCAGCAAATAGACCTGTGCCAGGTGATGGTGTATAGACCTACTGTGGAACAGCACTTAGTAATGGCAAAAACACATTTATTGCCACTTAAAATGAAGTTCATTGATTCAGGACTGCCATCTCTCAATTATGGATGTAATCTCATGGTCTTGTGCCACATGTTCTCACTAATTTTTATGTCTGTCCTCAAAACTACATTTAGATTAACCAAAACTAAGTTTTATACTACTGCTATCACTCTAGCTTTTAGTGATCACAAACACACTGAAATGGTAATGACAGTTAGTCCTTAGCAGTCTATGGGTTTATTGGACCCATAGGAACTGTAAACTTCGTAATGATACATCAGTTTTATTCTCTATTGTCTGATACTGCTTATCAGCCAGTAGAGAAAAAAATGAACAGGTAAATGAAAACCTATAGTCATGTCAATTTAACACGATAAATAACAAGACAGCTCTTAAATAAAATAACTGTAAAATCAAGGGCAACTTTCATAACTACATGCAGTCCCATAGCCTTTGCTCATATGCTGCAAAATGGTACCGAGGTCTACTTACAAACTGAACTAAAAGAAAGCTATCCTTATCTGTCTGTTCTTGTAGTTGTTACCTTTGAAATCTGTGCCTGTCAAACCTAGCCATACTTTTTGGTCTATACTAGCATTAGTTCATCAGTTCAGATAGCTAACCACAAATTGTTAGTGCTGCATAAGAGCAGAACTAGCTTATTTTACTTAAAATTGATGTTTTAAAATAAACTTATTTACTTTATTATGTATTATATTTTTGTCATAGTTTATATGTAATCGCAATCATTGTTTGAAGCAAAGATGAGATTGTTCTAGAAAAGCTGCTATTGAGCATTGTGTTGTGTTTCAGCAGGCAATTCTATATGCCATTTCTGTCCGTTTTTAGACGTCAGAGAGAAGGGGTTTGGGGGTCAGGAAAAAAAAAACCTGTCTTGTCTCAGGTCTAGTGCAATTTGACCTTAAGTGAAACTTCAGGCAACATGGCCTTGAACAAAAGGTATCGGGGGCTAAGCTAAGTGGCAACAGACACCACAGCCTCAGACAATAAAATCTGTGGGACATTGACAATTTTGTTCTTTTTATTAAATTCATTACATTTTCAGGGTCAAATTAAAGGTTACCACAGTAATTTTCCACACAGTTACCTGCATAAGAGGATTCTGTTACTGGCACAGGCCTATAAGCAAACACAAATGTATGAATAGTGCAAAACTACTAATAGCAATAAGAAAAGAGCATTAATAGAGGAGCCCTTATTTAAAAATGCATTCCAGAGTCAAACATATTCAATCAGGTGTCAGTACATTCTGAATAAAAAAACTACTTTTAATACTCTTGTCTTTCTGTCACATCCATGGAAAGGTATGCATCATTGCTCTTAATATATATACTCACCGAGCATTTTATTAGTAACACTATACTAATACTGTGTAGGGTCTCCCTTGGCTCTCAAAATGGCTTTCAGTTCTTCATGGATTCCTCAAGATATTGGAAACATTTCTTTGAGATTCTGATCCATGAATGCATGATTGCATCATGCAATTCCAGTAGATTTTTCAGGTGCACTTTCATACTGGATTCAGATCTGGTGACTGAGGAGGCCACTGGAGAACACTGATGTGTTAGTTATTCCAGCTTGAGAGGACTTTTGCTGTATGACATGGTGCATTTTCAAGATTAAAGTAGCCATTAAAAGATGGGTGAAGTATGACCATGAAGGGATGCACATGGTCAGCAACAATACTCAAACAAGGAAAACGGCCCCAAAGCATGCCAAGCATGCCAAGAAAACATTCCTCACACATTTACACCACCTCCACCTGCCTGGACTGTTGATACAATGCAGGTTGGGTCCATGGATTCATGCTATTGGTATAAAATTCTGACCCAACCATCTGTGTGCCTCAGTAGAAATAGATATTCATCAGTGCAGGCCACGTTTTTCCAGTCTTTAACCATCCAGTTTTGGTGAGCATGTCTTCACTGCAGCCTCAGCTTTCTGTTCTTGGCTGAAGAGGAACATGACATGGTCTATTTTGCTCATGTCAATGGTACAGAGTGGTTATCTGAGTTATCACAGCCTTTTTAATGGCTTATGGCCACTCTGCGTTGTCCTCTCTCATCAAGAGGGTGTTTCTGTTCGCAAATCTGTAGCTTGAACTGCTGGCATGGCAAATCTGCATGATTTTGTACACTGCACTGCAGTCACATGATTGGCTGATTAAATCATTGCATGAATGAATAAGTGTACAGGTGTTCCTAATAAAGTGTTTGGCCCCATCAAAGCATACAGTATCATACACCATAACTCATCAAGAACAGTTAGCTATCAGGTATTCTCAAATTGCTTAGGAAATGCATTTGGGATGTTCAAGAAATCTGCTGCTATTAGAGCAAAATGGCAGTTTGCACAAATGGAAGGAAAGGAAAACTTTCAGACTGTCACTAGCATTTTGCACAAAATGACATGACAAGTAGTATGCAATATGAAAATTAAGTCCACTGTAAGAACTTCTACCAGCTAATCTTAGCCATTTAGCTGCATATAATGCTAGTTTGCTATAGAAGGATCCTAAAGAATGCTAGCATTAATAAATACGCAATAAGAAATATTCTGCCAAAAGCTTAAAATATAATTCATTCTGAATTTGTGATAGCATTGCTAGTTGCTTGCTGAGAAAATAATAAAATTGCTACAAAAATGGTCTCTGCTTAAAAAATACCAACTTAGTTGACCAACTGAGGCTTAGTTGTTAATGTGTTTTTGCTTAACCTTTGTACAGTACTGTATGTTCATCAGCTATAATATTACAAAAAAATGTGTTTAATGAATATATAATGTTGCCGCAAGCTACTATGAGCAGTTTGGCATTTTCTTGGCAGAATGCACTCTTTGAGGAGGGGACAGTTGAGGGTACCAGAGCGAATTACATATTTGATCATTACATTTTTTTGTTACAAATTCAAGTAATGGAGAAAATGCCTTACCGGGAACTGGAGGCAGGAATGCTTGGGGAGTTTTAATAATGGGCTCCTGTGCAGAGAGAAATATGTAAACTTTTAAATAAAAAAAAACAACAAGGACATCAAAGGAAGGAATAAGAAAGTGGAGAAAGGTGTGAAATTGCTTGCTTTTTGCAACTGTAGACATACCTGAGGCCTCACCCGGTTCTCAGCTGGTTTTTCTTCCAAAAGTTTGTGAATGTCTACATCTGTACAACAGGAGAACATTTGTTCCAACAGCACAACTACTTTAGATATTTTTTATCTTTATGCAGTTGCATAAGTAACATGTATGCATGACATACCAGCTGTGTTGTGCATTACTGGAGGGCTCCAGGCTCCACTGATGGTGTCAATGTCTGCTCGGACACCAAACTCATAAGGTGTATCCGGTTTAAGGTTGTCAATGACAGTACTTGTGGTGGGACATGTTTGATAGTTCCATTGCTTGCTGGGCTCGTTCTCTCTGTAGCGCACAGTAAACTCACTGGAGAGTCAGAGAGACAAGGTGAAGTCTTACTAATGAAAAGCTTTCTCTTTTAAAGACAGTCTGCCACAGTGCTAATGTAGTGATAACCTCACATACAGAGTTATGGAGACACTCTTCTAGAGTCTCATGGTACAGAACAAAAAATTCATTATGATTTCCAATTCACACTGATTACACCCTTAAAAAGGGGGTTCTTTAAGAGCTCCTTAGCAATGGTTATACAAATGTCAGTTCCAAAAAAGTTGGGACAGTACATGAAATGCAAATAAAAACAGTTAGAAATGAGCTCTGTTTGATTTGTACCAATTAAAGAAGTACAAAAACACAGTATTTGATGTTTTATCTTAATATGAACTTAATTGTTTTTGTAAATATATACTTGGTCTGAAATGGATGTCTTCAACACATTCCAAAAAAAGTTGAGAATACAAATAAAGATTCAAAACTTTGTGAAATGTCCAAAAGCATCTTAAACAAGTCATATGATCATGCTTGCGTATATAACGAGCATCCAGGAAAGTGCAGGTCCTTTATGAGTAAGAATGGGTTGAAGGTTGCCACTCTGCCAAGACATGCATCAACAGATAATTAAGTGATTTAAGTATTTCACCCTCTACAGTGGAAAATATCATCAATGGACTTAGGACATGCTCTGATGCACACCACAAACGTGTGTTGTGGTCTAATGAACCAACCTTTCAGATTGTTCATAAAAATAATGGAGGTTGTGTTCACTGGACCAAAAATAAGAAAACAACAATTTAGACTGTAACCAGCATAAACTTTAAAAGCTATATACAGTATATGGGGAAACATAAATGGACACTCCATCTTCACATCTATATGAGCTTGCTGAACATTGCATTCCAAAACCATGGACATAAATATGGAGTTGCACCCCCACCTGTATGGCTTTAAGCCTCCACTACACTGGAAAGGTCTTCCACAATATTTTAGAATGTGTCTTGTGTTAAGTTGTGCCTCTTCACACCTTGACCAATAGCTTAGAGAAAAGACAGTCCTGAGCTCAGATACTGCTAGAAACAAAAAGTCACTGTAGTCACTATGCCATCGTATGGCAGTGCCACAAAAGACACTAAGCAGTTTAGTACAACTCATTACACTGCCAGTGTTTGTGAGCAACATATGCTACCTTCTAAATGATGTCTTTTTCAGAAATGTCTATGTTTTTTTCAGCGCAAAGCCACATTCTGCACACGTTACAGCAACATAGCTGCATAATCAGAGAGTGTGGGAGCTAAAATGGCCTGCCTACAGTCCATACCTGTCTCACAACAACAATATGCAGTGCATTATCAAGTGCAAAATACAACAAGAAAGGTCCTACATGATTGTAAAGCTGAAGATTTTTCTGACAGAAGCATGGCAAATAATTCACATTCATTTACTGTTCCAACTGACCCAACTTTTTGGATACAGTACCAGGATAACTCAAACGCTTAATTTGTTCTTTGCATAGTTGAATGGTTCTTATCTGTCATGAAGAACTGTTTGTTGTTCAATAAAGAACCATTAACAAAGTAGTTTTATATAGCATCAAAAAAGCCTTTACTGAAGCAGTAACATTAAAGTCTGACTTGAAACCAACTTTAGCCAGTAGGTTTCTATTCTAAGGGGTCTATTTTGTTTTGGGTTGAGTGGGGATGTGTCCATGTCTGTGTAGTGCTGACAAAGCTATGCCACCACCAACAAAAAAAGTGCAAAGGAACTGTGGGAGATGTGAGAATAGTACATTGTTTTAATCAAATTGCAATATGCCAGTACGAAATTTCTTGAACTATTCTGCAAAACAGCATTAATGTTTTTTGCGAAGTGTTTATTTAGAGGGCTGGACATTTGGTTGAAACTAGTGGACAGTATGACTGGTCACCTTTTATCTCTCTGTCTGGCAGAAATTGAGCAGGAAAAGCCTAGATTGGATGCACTGAGCAGGCTGAGGTCAGGCTTTCCACTGGCTTGACCAAAGAGTACACAAGATGAAGTGAGTGAATGAGTGTGCATATGCATGTGCGCGTGCAGTGTGTGTGTGTGTGTGTGTGTGTGTGTGTGTGTCTCTTCCTGGCTGTGCATCTATGTGAGACTGTTCTGATGATTTTGGCCCCTTGTCACCTGTACTGCTCTGTGTCTCCTGTCAGAGAGTGTGACCAGACATCTGGAAACAGAGCAGGGCAGGAACATTCTGATCTAACACACACAAAACACACGTGTTCAAATGCACACACATACCCCTCTTCGATGCAATCATCCAGATCAGTCTCAGTATATGGGGTTTTCAAGAGTGTGCCCCAGGACAGCAGAACTGAGGTTGGGGTCACAGATCCAATTACCAAATGCAGAGGCTTCTCCAGAGTAACTTTCTCTGTAGATCATAAATTGATGTTTATCAGAATGTATATACTGTATACAACTATTTTTACCTTAACCCAAAATATACTTCATCAGTGAAGATATGTTTGGTTTTGCAACGTTGTTTCGTGTTAGCTAAATCTCTGTCTATATATATATATATATATATATATATATATATTGTTCATATATATATATATATATATATATATATATATATATATGAAAATATCAATATTATATATACAGCTATTTAGCTATTTTTAGTCTTTTGTCACATGAACTTAGTAAGTCCTAGTAAGAATAGATTGTTAGTAAGAATAGATTGTTTTTACTTGCTTTGTTTATAGCATAACGTTAGTGATTACCTGTGCAGTGTTTCTTAACCTCATTTGCTTTGACCTGCTTCACTGCAATGAGATATTTTGGTTCAGCATCTGAAAACGATAGAGAACGATACGAGATAAGAGAGATATGATGCAGAGAAATAGTGAGAGACAGCGAAGGTTAGAAAAAGATAGATGTGTTTTACCAATCTCCGTTTCATAAGGTTCTCCATTCTTTGGTAACTGGATGAACTGTTTGGAGAACATGCTACTACCATAGCCCAGGATATAGCCTTCCAGCTTAGCGTCCATGTGTGGTCGCATGAACTTCAGAATAATGGTGTCATCTGTAGCATTGATCCGCACCTTCATGTTCTCCCTCTGCACTATGGATAGAAACAGAGAAAAATCACCCTGGTTAAATACATTGCAGGAATGAAGAAGTTAGAATACAATACAAAAGTTAGGTTTTTAAACTAAGAAAACTATGCTTTAAAGTGATGTCAAGATGTCACAATTGGCTCCTCCCACTCCATGTGCCTTTTTGTTTTGGTTTGTCCATGTGCGTTTGTTTTGGTTTAAGTCCTGCCCCCTGTTTGGTTGCTCCACCCATGATTGTGTTCACCTGTCCCTCGTTACCCTTTGTTATTTAAGCCCTGTGTTTGCCCTTAGTGTTTGCTGGTCTTTGTTTGATGTCTTGGTCTCCGTTTGTTGTGTTGATTCTGGTTTTTGTCATGTCTGTCCCCCGATCTGTCTGTGTTGGCTATATGAACCTGGACTGTTTTGACCACGACCCTGGATTTGCCCCTAATAAATCTCACTTATCTCAGCACATGCGTTTGCCTCCTCGCCCCCCTTTAAACAAGACTTTTAATTGCCAGCAAACACAGGGGGTAAATTAATTGTCAATATATTTATGACTTTATTTCCCTCAGAGAACAACTTGCAAAAATACTTTAAGAAAACAGTGAGATAATTGTCCCTGGGACATATTTTCTTCTTCACTTTAATAGGATCTATGAGCAAACACATTCCAGTGCATTAGAGTGCATTAGAGGCTATTGTAATTTCAAACACTGCTGTTGAATAACATCTAGTTTAATGCCAGATTTTTCTTTATCCAACAGCTACATGGCTCATAGCACCAAAATTGGCTTTGATGGGACAGGTTTGATGTCACACATTGTTACAAGAAATCACATTCAAACTCACACCAATAAAGATACTATAAAGGCAAAAATAAATTATACTTGTTGCAAGACGTGGTTGACCTTCATTAGCTTGACTTAAGAAACAGTGTATGTTACCGTAGAATAAGGGGTTACTGTGTGTTAGAGAAAAGGAAACTCCTGGCAGAGACCTCAGAGCTCCAATACAAACAAACAGACTTTTCATTACATCAGTGCTAGCTCAGCCAGGCAGCTCCCTTAGGGATTAGTTTGAGCTGGCTTAGCCAATCAGCTGGTGCACTGGAGAGATGCACTGGTAATAAAACATGAACATGATGAACTTGAGCCAAACAGAACAGAAAAACTCTGGCTGTGTGCGAGTGGGTGTATGTAGTGAAACACAGGAATCAACTCAGGATTTCATCATGTGCCAGAGGATTTAGTTCCAGCAAAAGATAAGAATGTTCCTGTACAGGATCTTGAAGCTTAAAGATTGCATTCATTTGGAAAGTTACAAATCTAAATTTGAATTTACTTTATGTTTCAGTTTTAACTGCATATCCTTGACAAATGATTCTGTACTTCAAATTAGGCTTAATTATAATTAAGACTAGGCTTAATCTGCATCTGGAAATGCAAATGCCTAACTATGGACAGTATTGTTGACAAAGACAGGAAGCAAGTGTCTGCAAAGTTTGCACAGTATTCTCACTTAATAACTGATCTGATGCACAAAAAATAGCCTTTTGTGAACATAGTCACCACACAACATCACTGTTACATAAAGTCAGGCCATTTATCCTTTAGGAACTCAGATTTAGTCCAGCCTCCTCTGGCTAAAGCTGATAACCTGGGAGCCCTAACTCTCCAAAACCACTTTGATGGAACAGTTACATTTCAATGACCTGCGCTTAAAACACAGAAACAGACTTTCTCTCATTAATAGCTTTTTTCCAGCGCCACAAGCCAGTATAGATGGGTGGGAAACACTGAAGTGACATCCAACAATAATCAGTTCCATTTTGCACTGATACACAAGACAATAACATCATAACATGTTCATAATTAGCTTATTTAAAGCAAGCATCTATCTGCCATGTAAGGTTCCGCACAACAGTAGGCTATCTTGCCAATCAAAGTAAATGGACCAGCAGCATAAAACAGTGTATTGCCAACATCTGAGGCAGTAAAATCTAATCAAGACAAATCCATTAATTATATGCCACAATTATGATATGAGCCTCATTATTAAATACAATCACACTTTTACAACCATCATCTGAATGTCCATGTTCACATGTGTATGTATAAATATATGTTTTTGCTCATTACCACTGGTCACAAGAATGTCATAACATGACAAAACATTTTAAACATTTTTAAAGTCAAGCAAAGTTGTAATCAGTAGTAAATAACAGACAATACTGTACCTCTGAGTGTGGATGCGCAGATAAAGTTGAGGATTAGGACCTCACTGATGATGATGAAGATGTGGAGAAAGTTTCTCATATTGGCTACTTCATTCAACTTGTAGGGTCACTAAAGTTTTCAGCTGAAGTCTACTTCTACTCTTGTCTAGTAAATCTCTGTTTGGACTTGATTCTTGCCTCTTTTCCTTTCAACACAATTTTGATAATCTTTCTCCTTTGCAGAATGTGCGCATTAAGAAGTGACCATGTTTGTCCTGGAAAGACTATGTGTATTGTGCTGGAGTTTTGAGACGTTTTAGTTGTGACCAGACCATCTATAGTGGAAACACTAGGGGAGGGGTCTGTTGATGTCACATGTTGTGAAAATTTGACCTTACTTTCTCTGTTTCACTAATACAGATTTCTCTCTCTCTCTCTCTCTCTCTCTCTCTCTCTCTCTCTCTCTGTTTTCTTCCCTTAGGCAGCTTTCTGAATCACTTTTCCAGCCTTGATCTTTATTTTCATGAAGAACGTTATGTTCATTATTCACTTGAGGCATAAAATCCCTGATCCACTCACACAACAAGCTTGACTTTTAGCACTCAATATAACCAAAAGGGCTAAGGTAAACTGAAGGTTTTGCTTTGGCATTGATGTGTAGTGCCTATAGGACAGTTAAATAAACATAAATTCTGTATTTTAGATAAACAAACTTATTACTTATTATTCTGCTGAAAGAAGGTGAATTTATACAGTTTTTGAACAGTTGTGACAAAAGCTTTATTTTTGCTGGAAATCTAAGTAGAATAATATTTGAACCTTTTGTACAAAGTCTGCTTTTCATGAGAATGAGTACTGAATTCATTTAAGTAATTATGGTAATTATTAATTTACTAGTTCATCATTCTCACTTCCAAACTCATTAACAATATGTTAATAGCACATTATTTAGGTCACCAATTAACACATAACTGATTAAATAATGAATTTATTAATAAATCAATGAATTAGCTCAGAACAGATTAATGATTAGATTATTAATTCAATAATTAACTAATTGGTTAACACAATTAGCTTAACAGTTTCCTCTTAGTTCAACAATTATCATTTAACACTTATTAGCTCATTGGTTAGGTCTTAGAATAACTCAGCAGATCACTCATCTGTGATAGCTCATTAACCTTATGGTGAATATGATTAACTTTAGTTAAATAATCGGTAACTACTACTGAAGATAGTTTAATATGTGAACTCAGTGATAAGCTCATCATTAGCTAATTGGCTCATCAGTCAACTTATCAGTTAACTTGTTAGAGAACTCCCTGATTGACCTGTTGGTTCACTCATCATCAGTTTTTTTTTTTGGTGGAACTACCATTAAACTCATCAGGACACTGGTTATCAATTACCTCACAGGCAATTTCACAAAACTAAAAAAAACACTAAAAATGAAACTTGTATATAACTTATTACTTTTGGCTTCAAAAAATAGATGCATGAGTGCTGTCAGCATTGCTGCAGAGGTTGAAGAAGTGGGAGGTCAGCCTATCAGTGCTCAGACCATACGCTGCACAATCCATCAACTCGGTCTGCATGGCCGTCGTCCCAAAAGGAAGCCTCTTTTGAAGCTGATACACAAGAATGTCTGCAAACAGTTTGCTGAGGACAAGCAGTTCAAGAACAAGGATTACTGGAACCATGTCCTGTGGTCTTGTCCTGGTGTCCAGCATGTGTGGCGGCACTCTGGTGAGGAGTACCAAGACAACTGTCTCTTGCCTGCATGGTGGTGGTAGCGGCATGGTCTGGAGCTGCATGAGTGCTGCCAGCACTGGAGAGCTGCCGTTCATTGAGGGAAACATGAATTCTAGCAAGTACTGTGACATTATGAAACAAAGCATGATCCCCTCCCTTCGGAAACTGCACCACATGGCAGGTTTCCAACACAATAATGACCCCAAACACACCTCCAAGATTACAACTGCCTTGCTGAAGGTAAAGGTGATGGACTGCCCAAGTATGTCTCCAGACCTAATTGCATCCTTAAACGGAAGGTGGAGGAGTGCAAGGTGTCTAACATCCACCAGCTCTGTGATGTCATCATGCACTCTCAGAAAAAAAGGTACAACACTGTCACTGGGGCAGTACCCTTCTTATCACTGGGGTGCAACTTACCCTTGGGGTACATCTCTGTACCTTTAGTCAGGGAACATAACTGTACCATAATCCACTGAAATTATACTTTCTAAACTGTGCTGACTCCACAGCACAGTCTAGCCCCTAGGCTTTTTATTAAATGGTTCTGTTTTATTAGTTCATAAAAAGATACAAATATCTACTTTTCCACTAGGAAAAACGTATTTAAGGTATACAATTGGACCATAAAACCACTGCTGTACCTTTGAGGGAACATTTACGTTGTTTGAACCCTGATGAATGAATCATGTACCTGCATGGTACCTTTATTTCTACCTTTAAGTATGAAAGAGGATTCCAGTAGGAACCTGTGCAGCTCTGGTGAATTCCATGCCCAAGAGGGTTAAGGCAGTGCTAGATAATAATGGTGGTGACACAAAATATTGACACTTTGAGCACAATTTGGACATGTTCATTGTGAATCATATTCACTTGTGTTGCCAGCTATTTAGACATTAACGGCTGTGTGTTGAGTTATTTTCAGAGGACAGTAAATCTATACTGCTCTACAAGCTGTACACTGACTACTTTAAGTTATATCCAAGTTTCATTCCTGTGGTGTTGTCCCATGAAAAGATATAATAAAATATTTGCAGAAATGTGAAGGTTGTACTCACTTTTGTGAGAAGATATATATATTTTTTTTTTCTCATAATAATATTCAATATTTCCAGATCACATAGCATTAATGCACTATTAGCATTAATCTCTAATCTATTTGCCTTTCTTTTCTTTTTTTCACAAAAGTAAGAAAACTACACCTACAAAACAGCTGACATAACCTTAACAGTGACATAGCTTAACTACAGACAAGAAGTAGTTACTTCATATGACAACATAATAAACTGTTGCCAACTTTTTTACAGTAGAATTTACAGTACATCAAAATTGTGGGACTTAACACTACTGAATGTAATTTATTGATTAGATGCTAATACTCTATAGAGAAAAGCACTAATTTAGTATTTCTGCATCTATAATGGTATTCTGTATTATCATTCTTAGTGTTTTGTGTTTAAAAAGAAAATGTAAAAATGTAACCCAAGGTTTACAAAAAGCTGTATGCAAACTTCAGTTACAAAAATGTCCTGACATGTATGTGAAATGCAAATAAAAACAGAAAGCAGTTAATTGTAATTTTACCTGTTTTAAATGAAAACAGTACAAAGACAGATCACTTAATATTTTACATTTTAAAGTTTTTTTTAACTTCACATATGTTGATTCTGAAACTAATGCCTGGAACACATTCCAAAAATGACTGGACAGGGACAATTTAAAGCTAGGAACATTGTGAGGTAAAACAAGGAGCATCCAGTCTTTTATGATAGATTGAGGCTCGCCATAAAAAAATCCATCCATCCATCCATCCATTTTCCAAGCCGCTTCTCCGTCAGGGTCGCGGGGGGATGCTGGAGCGCCATAAAAAAATGCATAAGAAAAGAATCCAACAGAACAACATGTAAGAGTAACATTTCTCAACAAGAGATTGCAAGAATTTTAGGTATTTTACCCTCTATGATGCACAATATCATCAAAATTTCTGTGCATAAAGGGCAGGGCCAAAAATCTCTGCTCAGCTGAAAGGGTGCCCAAACCTTTGTACATGCCAAATTTTATTGTATTTTTTTTGCAGTATAATAGTTCTGTAAACAAATTGTAATTATATAACAAACATTTTGAGTAAATATTGAAAAAAATTCAAATAAAAGAAAAAATTCCTGAAGGCTACTTCTTCAATGAAGAAACTGAAGAAGAGGACAGATATTACAACAAGACAATGATCGAAACCATATATTTGGCATGACAAACATATCGTATTTTGAATGTTTATTGATTTGTCTCAATTTGTGCTTATCTGAAGTATGTAGTACAAAATTAGTACAAAAATTATAAACCATACAGTATATGTCCACATATACCCTGTCTTTATCCAGCAAAATTGAAATAAAATTATTGCTGCGACCTTGAGTCAATCAAAGAGAATTGTCATCATAAATTAATGTAAACAGAACAGCTGAATAATAGCTAATAGATTGAAATAAAATGACAAATAAATAATTTTCAAGATTGGAACAGGCCCAACACATAGACAGGCAAAGAAATTTGAGTCTCTACCAAAACTGGCATGAAAAATGAAACTAATCTGTAGCAATTCTTTTGGTGACTAGCGATTGAGCATTCCTCCTTACTATTCAGTATGCCTGTTACCAATTTTGCCTAATCAGTCACATCTTTGGCCAGTTTAATGTCATGTAGATAGGATTATGAAAATCTTCAGTCAGCCATATAAATATCTGTCTGAAATACATAAAATTTCAAAAATGGCATAATCACATCTGGGTGTGTTTGATGCCAGCAGTTTCATTGGAGGATTACAGCTTGAACCAAGCTCTGTTCCTCTGACTGGACTCCATAGAGCTTTATGCTTGAATAAAGACATTTACTTAAGTTGGTCTCATCTCAAACAATGATTAGTCCATGTACTGGAAAGAAGTAACATGCCTGGTTTCATGGTGTGGAGCTAACAACTTGAAGTTAAACACACAAAAAACTGTGAAGATGACCATTGATTTCAGAAAGAAACTCATCCCACTGCATGTACTAAACATACATGGCTCAACAGTCAGCAGAGCAGTCTTATAAATTCTTGAGGACCACCATTCAGAAAGATCTCAAATGGGAAAGACACAACACTGCAGTTATGGAGAAGGCCCAGCAACATTTGTACTTCCTGTGACAGCTCACACACCAGGCATAAGGTGCATAAGAGATCTGCTGATCAGATATCAGTTCTCCACCCTTGAAGACCTTTACTCATGCAGAGAAGAAGGAAGGGAAAATCATGGTTGGCCCCTCACATCCAGTTACTCTCTCTTACATAAATTTTCATCTCAGTGGAGTAAGAGGTCCCCCTAAACAAGGATACACTTAACCTCTGCACTTTATTACACTATAATGTAATAAACATTGTATGTCTATATATTATCTATAGCAATGTACATGTTTTATAAATATACATACATTTACATTGTCTTTTTTCTATATTTATTTTATTGGACTTAGTTAATGTTGACACCCGCACCAATAGAAATTTCTCATAGATCTGGTACTTGACAAATAAAGATTCTGATTCTAATTTTAATTCCCATGATTTTTAATTTTTTTTTTTTTTTTGTAAAATGTTATTATGAAGACATTTAGTTCAGTTACTTCATTTAATCATTTGTGTAATCTTCAATGAAAGAGACAATGAAAATTACAACAAAATGCACTAGAACAGCATTAATTAATTAATTCTCTTCGACAGACTTTTAAGCTTAGTCACACAAAGGTTTGATTATTGAATTATTATTGAATTGATTATGTTCATGTTCACACATGAACAAAGACAATTGATGACAACATCCAAGACTTGTTTATGCAAGGAATTTAGACCATCAGCACAGAGTGCATTCCGTTCATTATGCCACAGTACTGCATCCAAATGACAGAGAGAATCTACAAAGCAACAAAACCATTTCCAGCTGATTGCATCTACCAAGTAGCTTTTGATGTATTTGTTTATATTTGTGGTTGATTTTCCAACAGTACTTTGAACATGGCATATTTTCTCAATTGTTCCTTTCCATTGATGTAGTTAAAGTAATAAATAAATAAAACTCATTCATTTTTTAAAAATCATCTTGATTTTATTTGCTGTTGTTTAAAAACAAATCATTTGTTGCTAAAAAAAGTAATGAAAGGAAAAAAAATATGAGGGGATGAAAGAAAGAAAAAGACAGAGATCACTAGTGTCCCACAGGTCTGTGGTATATCGTTCAGAAGAAAGGATAAGTCCATAGATGCGAACAGTGCATGTGTTTATTTCAGCCAACTCTTTTGACGTGCTGTTTTAACTCTTTTGACGTGCTGTTGTCATGTAACGTCACATTCAGTATAATATTTATTAGAATTCATGGGCATTGGTATTAGAGATAAGGTGTTGATAGACGGGTCAAAAAAAAAGGTGTTATTTTTCTTGATTTATCTTTAAAATACATGTTGGATTTTTGTTTGTGTGTATTGATATGTTTTTAGTGTTTGGTTTTACTTAAATTTTTCGTGTGCTGTGCTGTGTAATTTTGGGTGTTTTGATTTCTTTTGGGGCCGTCTGATTATCTCCACCTGAACTTAATAACTGTCTCTTTAATCAGCCTATCAGCGTGGAAAGAGAGCGCGGGTGCTCGGGGACTCTTATTTTAAAAGCGGACTTTTACAGGAGGGGACAGAGATCCGGGGAGAGAGATCCGGGGAGAGAGATCGGTGGAGAGAGATCGGTGGCACAGGTGTGCTGCGGGTGTGGATAGTGCAGCAGAGGCGGAAGCAGCCGGGAGCGTGGCTAGAACGCCAGCAGGATTCGGCGCAGCATTAGCCGGCAGTAGGGGCTTGGTCCGAGTGGCGTGTGAGTGCAGCGGCTGGCAGCAGATTCAGGAGGAACTGCTGGAGTGTGTGCATGCGGTGACGTCAGCGGCGGCTCAAAGGGAATGCTGGATAGAAGACCGAGGGTCATCCTATACACCACAGGCGTGTTGCTGCAATTTCTGGGTAGTGGTTTCGATCACTACCCGGAACTGTGTGAGTACGAGCAGCTGTTTTACAGGTGGTGTATATTTTAAGGAACCAGGAGTGTTGGACTGCCATTGCTTTTATTAATTAACTCTAAATACTCTGACTACACTCGGAAACCCTCTCTGTAGCCACTAGGCTAATTTAAACCCAAGCTTGAGTACACAAAGGACATATTACTGGTCAGTCTTTTCTTTTATTTTGTCCTAGAGCGGCGTGGTGAGACTCAAGGGAGCCGTGTCTACATTCCCCTGGTCGTTATGGACTTCTTTTATTGAAACAGTGAACCGGACTTTCCTTCCTTTTAGTTCCTGTGTATTCTTGGTTCCCCTTTGTGTTTTTTTTGGTTTATTTGGTATTATTCTTTTGTTTTGCGTTTTTGTTTATTTATTTTCCTGTTGTTTTGCTTTCGTTCCCATTAATCTACCGCAACGACCTAGCTTTTAGTGTATATATTTGCTCAAAGTATAAAATAAAACATTGCTTGTTTGAGTATGCTGTCTCCTGTTGGGATCACTGGCTCATACTCTGTTCCCTCCCAAACGAATTTATTATTTCTTTACTAGTGTGGGTGAGTCGTGTGGAGTTTGGGTTAGATTGGGTTCTGGTTGTACATCTTTCTCTATCTCAATGGTTCCTAGGAGTAGTAAATTTTAATAGTAGGTTTTAAGTGTTCTAGATTGTTTTAAAATTCTATTCCTAGGGGCTATGTGATATGTTGGAAGTCCCTGGTTATTTTAGGAATACATACATGGTTTAACACTACCTTATATTCAACTAACCCACGCGACACCCGCCCCTTTTCTGGCGTAGTCGGCAGGATTGGGAGTGAAAGAGTGCCAGTTTTCCCAAAGGATAACAGAAAAAAAAAAAAATTTTCATAATGATGATGCCGGTGTTTCCAGGTGCCCCTTGGGTACCTAAGTTTAAAGGACCTGATGGTGATTTTATGTACTCTGATTGGAAAGAACAGGTACAAGGGTTGTTGGAGGTACAAGATCTTACAGAACCTAGGAAGGTGCAGATTTTAATGGGTGCTCTATCGGGAGAAGCAAAGCGAGAAGTAAATGTGTTAGAAGCTGGGGATAGAGATACAGCAGTGAAAATTTTCAAACACTTGGATAACTTGTATGCAGCTGAAGTACCACTTCCTGTCCTAAGAACACGATTCTTTAGTTGTAGACAGAGGCCAGGTGAGACTTTTAAAGCTTTTGTGTTACGATTGAGGGAACTTTTCTGCAGACTGCGGAGGCAAAACCCGGAGGGAGCCCTCACTGAAACACAGTTGAAAGACCAGCTGTTGTTGGGGCTAGAAGATGGACCGTTCAGACGGGCTTTGCAGACTTTTGCTCGGAGAATGCCTGCAGGGACCTTCGCAGACCTACACCAAGAATCCTTACTATTGGAAACCGAATATGGGCCCAACAGGTATGATACGTCATGTTCAGTGATCCGTGAGACCAGGGCATCTCATTCTTGTCCACAACGGGCGGATTGGAGGGCGGAGCTGAAACAAGAGTTGCTGCAAGAAATGCGTGGTCAAATGCGCGAGTTGACCCAAGAGGTAATCAAAGAGCTGAAACCTCTGTGGTGTGAACCCAGCCTGAATGTTCCGTCTACTAGGGCTACTACCAGCCGAAACCGGGATCCGACACAACCAAATCAATGGGATGCTGATGGTAAGCCTATTTGTCGTCGTTGCAAGAAACCTGGACATTTTGCTAGGAACTGCAGGGGAACTGCTGTTGTAGGGCCGCATTTAAACTAAATTGCCTTGCTACAGAGGTCCAAGCAGTGGGGCCCTTGGCTGAGACAGACCATCATAGGACCACAGAGACTTTTATTGGAAATTGCCCTATAGTAGAAATTCTGGTGGAAAATGTAAAATGTACAGGACTTTTAGATACTGGTTCTCAGGTTACCCTGATGCAACACCAAATGCTGAAGAAGTATTTCCCTCAGTATCAGATGGGTAGAGCCCCTATTTTAACACTAAAAGCTGCTAATGGACTTGAAATACCCTACGTTGGCTATGCTGTTCTGAACTTCGAAGTCGCTGGAGTTCAGATCCCAGAACGGGGTGTTGTGATCGTTAAAGATGAGTGTTCTACTTACCCAATGATTATTGGCATGAATGTCCTGTCTGCATGCTGGAATGATCTCTTCCAGGAACGAGAGCAGCTGAGGTGGAAAGGAACCTCCCCCAGGAATGACAGAAAACTGTGGCAGCAAACACTTGCGACCTGCCAACGGATTGCTGCCCAAGAGCAGCGAGATGGCTTTGTGGGTCATGTCTGGTCTGCTAGCCGACGTAGGATCTGTGTTCCCCCAGAAAGTGAAATGATCGTGTGGGGACGTGTCCGGGCGAACAGGAGGGGCCAAGAATACTGTGGCCTAGTGGAGCCAGTGCTGGATGGAGGTGCTTTGACTGTGGCACGGACAGTAGCGAGGGTAAAGTATGGACGAATCCCTGTCCGCCTGTGTAATGTTCACCCGTATCCTATGTTTATAGGAAAGTTTCAGAAGCTGGGCAAACTGTATGAAGTGCAACAAGCTGATGTCCATGGAAAATATGATCTCCAGCTGGACGTTAAGTCAGAAGGCGTGGTGGAAGTGAGTGTAATCGAGACTGTTCCTGTGGGGAAGGGTACCCCCACATTTGAGGTGAGCCAGTTTGCTACCCGTTCGGATCTAACAGATCAGCAGCAGGTTGAATTAGGTCACTTACTCCAAAAGTGGACGAGTGTGTTTGCTCAGAACGAGGAAGACTTTGGATGCACCGATGCTATCCATCATAGCATACCTACAGGTGGGGCCCTTCCTATTAGAGAGAGGTTCCGACCTCTACCCCCTAAGATGTACCAAGAGATGCGAACATTGCTTGCCGATATGCTGAACAGTGGTGTAATTTCTGAGAGTTCTAGCCCTTGGGCTGCCCCAGTCGTGATGGTCAGGAAAAAGGATGGAAATTGGCGATTTTGTGTAGATTACAGAAAATTGAATTCTGTCACTCTTAAGGATGCTTTTCCCATGCCCAGGATTGAAGACCTTGACTACCTTAACCCAAGCACAGTGGTTTAGCACTCTTGACCTGGCTAGTGGCTATTGGCAGGTGGGTGTACATCCAGATGATCAACCAAAGACTGCATTTGCTACACCATTAGGATTATTCCAGTTTCGTAGGATGCCTTTCGGATTGTGCAACGCACCAGCTACCTTCCAGCGACTAATGCAGTATTGCCTGAGAGGCCAAGTAGCTGAATTTCTGTTTGTTTATTTAGATGATATAATTGTGTATTCTGCTGACTTCTCTCTGCATTTACAACACCTGGAACAAGTGTTTGAACGCCTCAGTCGGTACGGATTGAAGCTGAGGCCAGACAAGTGCAACCTGCTCCAGAAGCAAGTTAAGTTCCTGGGACATGTGGTGGATGGGTGCGGTGTACGTCCTGACCCGGAGAAAATTGCTGCTGTCCAAGAGTGGGCGGTTCCTACAACCATCAAGGAGGTGAGGGCATTTTTGGGACTTGCTGGCTATTATAGACGCTTCATTGATGGGTTTGCTAAGCTGGCACGGCCGTTGAATTCACTGTTGGTAGGTATGCCAGTGGACAGAAAGACCTCCCATCGCCAAATCAGTTGGACACCTGCATGCCAAAGCGCATTTGAACAGTTGAAACAGCATCTTACTGAAGCTCCTATCTTGGCTTATGCAAACTTTTCAGAACCTTTTATTGTATACACTGATGCCAGTAATCAAGGATTGGGGGCAGTTTTGTCTCAGATGCAGGATGGCCGTGAACGTGTCATTGCATATGCTAGTCGGAGCCTCCACCCAAGTGAGAAAAATGATGCCAATTATAGCTCTTTTAAATTGGAATTGTTGGCGCTGAAGTGGGCAGTTACTGAGAAATTCCGTGGTTATCTCACAGGAGCCAAGTTCACCGTCATGACCGATAACAACCCGGTGGCTCATTTGCAGACTGCTAAGCTGGGGGCCACTGAGCAACGGTGGGTAGCCCAATTGGCCAGCTTTGATTTCGAGGTGAAGTACCGGGCGGGTCGTGAAAATGGAAATGCTGACGCACTATCTAGATTCCCTTGTGTCAAGGTTCCCCCAAGTGTAGGGGTGATGGCAGCTGAACTGCAGGAGGCCTCTGGCGAAACAGAGATGCCCGTGGAAGCTGTGGACTGGCAGCATGCCCAGGAGCAGGATGTTGGTGTGCGTACCCTGAAATGGTATGTAGAACAAGGGGTTTTCCCCACGGCTGCTGAGAGGAAGGCTCTGCCAAGAGTGTCACAACAGTTGCTCCACCAGAGACGAAAGTTGCAAAGTAAGGATGGACTCTTGTACAGGATTGTTATTGACCCCTTCACGAATGAGCCCTATTCCCAGATTGTCTGCCCAGTACAGTGGCGGAAAGAGGTTTGGTTGCGGTACCATGAGGCTACAGGACACTCTGGGGTTGAGAAGACCCTGCTTCGCATAAGGCGGCATTTCTATTGGCCCCAAATGGAGGAAGAGGTGAGAGGGTTCCAGTCTGGGTGTGTCTCTTGTGGTTTGCAGAAAGGTAATATGGAGCTTAAGGCCCCTTTGCACCCCATTTCTGTGTCTTTTCCCTTAGAGGTGATAGCACTAGACTTTCTGTCCTTAGGTAGGCCAACAGATACTTACCAGAATATCTTGGTAGCAGTAGACATGTCTACTCGCTATGCATGGGCGATCCCCACAAGAGACCAAACAGCTAAGACTACGGTAAAAGCTTTGTGGCTGCATGTGATCCAGACATTTGGGTGTCCACTAAGATTTCATTCTGATAGAGGGCCTAATTTCGAGTCTGCACTTTTCCAGCAGCTATGCGAGGCTTATGGTATAACCCGAAGTAGGACCACGTCATATCATCCGGCTGGGAATGGTAGAGTAGAGCGCATGAACCAGACCCTGCTCCATATGTTACGTACACTAGAGGTGCAGAAGCAGGACAGGTGGCCAGAGTTTCTCCCTGAGTTGCTTCAAGCTTATAATAATACTGTCCATAGTGCTACTGGTTTTACCCCGTCTTATTTGATGTTTGGTAGGGTAGTTCGTACCCCAGTAGACACAGGCCTGGGTGTAGGACAGGGACAGCCAAGGAAGAGCTTGAGTGGGTGGGTACAGGATCACCACCAGAAATTGACCTGGGCATATTCTGTAGCTAAACGGAGAATGGATGAGGCAGCAAGTCAGTCTAAGCAGCAGTTTGATCGCCGTGCTAAGGCAACCCCTCTACTTCCAGGACAGAGAGTTTGGGTACGGGACAGGAATAGACAAGGGCGAGGGAAGCTGTGTGGTTGGTGGAGTCCCACTCCTTATGTTATAGTTGAGTCAATTGGAGAGACTGGGGTAGTATATAAGGTGAGGCCGGAACAGGGAGGACCAGAGAAAACACTCCATAGGAATGCCTTAAAACAGTGTTTGTCTAAGCCCAGTGGTCCTCAACAGAGCCAGCAGGAGGAAAGGGAAACGGGGGCTGACGGCGGGTTTATTCCTTATAGTGTTTGGACTGCAACCCCGAATGTACCTGATGAGGTTTTGGCCAATGTTCCTGTTCGCCGTTGCTAATTTTGGACAGAGACCGGTACGTTATAGAGAGGATTCTTAATTATAGCAGGGACTGCTTATGTTTTAGCGTGGGGGGGTGTTAGACGGGTCAAAAAAAAAGGTGTTATTTTTCTTGATTTATCTTTAAAATACATGTTGGATTTTTGTTTGTGTGTATTGATATGTTTTTAGTGTTTGGTTTTACTTAAATTTTTCGTGTGCTGTGCTGTGTAATTTTGGGTGTTTTGATTTCTTTTGGGGCCGTCTGATTATCTCCACCTGAACTTAATAACTGTCTCTTTAATCAGCCTATCAGCGTGGAAAGAGAGCGCGGGTGCTCGGGGACTCTTATTTTAAAAGCGGACTTTTACAGGAGGGGAGAGAGATCCGGGGAGAGAGATCCGGGGAGAGAGATCCGGGGAGAGAGATCCGGGGAGAGAGATCGGTGGCACAGGTGTGCTGCGGGTGTGGATAGTGCAGCAGAGGCGGAAGCAGCCGGGAGCGTGGCTAGAACGCCAGCAGGATTCGGCGCAGCATTAGCCGGCAGTAGGGGCTTGGTCCGAGTGGCGTGTGAGTGCAGCGGCTGGCAGCAGATTCAGGAGGAACTGCTGGAGTGTGTGCATGCGGTGACGTCAGCGGCGGCTCAAAGGGAATGCTGGATAGAAGACCGAGGGTCATCCTATACACCACAGGCGTGTTGCTGCAATTTCTGGGTAGTGGTTTTGATCACTACCCGGAACTGTGTGAGTACGAGCAGCTGTTTTACAGGTGGTGTATATTTTAAGGAACCAGGAGTGTTGGACTGCCATTGCTTTTATTAATTAACTCTAAATACTCTGACTACACTCGGAAACCCTCTCTGTAGCCACTAGGCTAATTTAAACCCAAGCTTGAGTACACAAAGGACATATTACTGGTCAGTCTTTTCTTTTATTTTGTCCTAGAGCGGCGTGGTGAGACTCAAGGGAGCCGTGTCTACATTCCCCTGGTCGTTATGGACTTCTTTTATTGAAACAGTGAACCGGACTTTCCTTCCTTTTAGTTCCTGTGTATTCTTGGTTCCCCTTTGTGTTTTTTTTGGTTTATTTGGTATTATTCTTTTGTTTTGCGTTTTTGTTTATTTATTTTCCTGTTGTTTTGCTTTCGTTCCCATTAATCTACCGCAACGACCTAGCTTTTAGTGTATATATTTGCTCAAAGTATAAAATAAAACATTGCTTGTTTGAGTATGCTGTCTCCTGTTGGGATCACTGGCTCATACTCTGTTCCCTCCCAAACGAATTTATTATTTCTTTACTAGTGTGGGTGAGTCGTGTGGAGTTTGGGTTAGATTGGGTTCTGGTTGTACATCTTTCTCTATCTCAATGGTTCCTAGGAGTAGTAAATTTTAATAGTAGGTTTTAAGTGTTCTAGATTGTTTTAAAATTCTATTCCTAGGGGCATGTGATATGTTGGAAGTCCCTGGTTATTTTAGGAATACATACATGGTTTAACACTACCTTATATTCAACTAACCCACGCGACACCCGCCCCTTTTCTGGCGTAGTCGGCAGGATTGGGAGTGAAAGAGTGCCAGTTTTCCCAAAGGATAACAGAAAAAAAAAAAATTTTCATAATGATGATGCCGGTGTTTCCAGGTGCCCCTTGGGTACCTAAGTTTAAAGGACCTGATGGTGATTTTATGTACTCTGATTGGAAAGAACAGGTACAAGGGTTGTTGGAGGTACAAGATCTTACAGAACCTAGGAAGGTGCAGATTTTAATGGGTGCTCTATCGGGAGAAGCAAAGCGAGAAGTAAATGTGTTAGAAGCTGGGGATAGAGATACAGCAGTGAAAATTTTCAAACACTTGGATAACTTGTATGCAGCTGAAGTACCACTTCCTGTCCTAAGAACACGATTCTTTAGTTGTAGACAGAGGCCAGGTGAGACTTTTAAAGCTTTTGTGTTACGATTGAGGGAACTTTTCTGCAGACTGCGGAGGCAAAACCCGGAGGGAGCCCTCACTGAAACACAGTTGAAAGACCAGCTGTTGTTGGGGCTAGAAGATGGACCGTTCAGACGGGCTTTGCAGACTTTTGCTCGGAGAATGCCTGCAGGGACCTTCGCAGACCTACACCAAGAATCCTTACTATTGGAAACCGAATATGGGCCCAACAGGTATGATACGTCATGTTCAGTGATCCGTGAGACCAGGGCATCTCATTCTTGTCCACAACGGGCGGATTGGAGGGCGGAGCTGAAACAAGAGTTGCTGCAAGAAATGCGTGGTCAAATGCGCGAGTTGACCCAAGAGGTAATCAAAGAGCTGAAACCTCTGTGGTGTGAACCCAGCCTGAATGTTCCGTCTACTAGGGCTACTACCAGCCGAAACCGGGATCCGACACAACCAAATCAATGGGATGCTGATGGTAAGCCTATTTGTCGTCGTTGCAAGAAACCTGGACATTTTGCTAGGAACTGCAGGGGAACTGCTGTTGTAGGGCCGCATTTAAACTAAATTGCCTTGCTACAGAGGTCCAAGCAGTGGGGCCCTTGGCTGAGACAGACCATCATAGGACCACAGAGACTTTTATTGGAAATTGCCCTATAGTAGAAATTCTGGTGGAAAATGTAAAATGTACAGGACTTTTAGATACTGGTTCTCAGGTTACCCTGATGCAACACCAAATGCTGAAGAAGTATTTCCCTCAGTATCAGATGGGTAGAGCCCCTATTTTAACACTAAAAGCTGCTAATGGACTTGAAATACCCTACGTTGGCTATGCTGTTCTGAACTTCGAAGTCGCTGGAGTTCAGATCCCAGAACGGGGTGTTGTGATCGTTAAAGATGAGTGTTCTACTTACCCAATGATTATTGGCATGAATGTCCTGTCTGCATGCTGGAATGATCTCTTCCAGGAACGAGAGCAGCTGAGGTGGAAAGGAACCTCCCCCAGGAATGACAGAAAACTGTGGCAGCAAACACTTGCGACCTGCCAACGGATTGCTGCCCAAGAGCAGCGAGATGGCTTTGTGGGTCATGTCTGGTCTGCTAGCCGACGTAGGATCTGTGTTCCCCCAGAAAGTGAAATGATCGTGTGGGGACGTGTCCGGGCGAACAGGAGGGGCCAAGAATACTGTGGCCTAGTGGAGCCAGTGCTGGATGGAGGTGCTTTGACTGTGGCACGGACAGTAGCGAGGGTAAAGTATGGACGAATCCCTGTCCGCCTGTGTAATGTTCACCCGTATCCTATGTTTATAGGAAAGTTTCAGAAGCTGGGCAAACTGTATGAAGTGCAACAAGCTGATGTCCATGGACAATATGATCTCCAGCTGGACGTTAAGTCAGAAGGCGTGGTGGAAGTGAGTGTAATCGAGACTGTTCCTGTGGGGAAGGGTACCCCCACATTTGAGGTGAGCCAGTTTGCTACCCGTTCGGATCTAACAGATCAGCAGCAGGTTGAATTAGGTCACTTACTCCAAAAGTGGACGAGTGTGTTTGCTCAGAACGAGGAAGACTTTGGATGCACCGATGCTATCCATCATAGCATACCTACAGGTGGGGCCCTTCCTATTAGAGAGAGGTTCCGACCTCTACCCCCTAAGATGTACCAAGAGATGCGAACATTGCTTGCCGATATGCTGAACAGTGGTGTAATTTCTGAGAGTTCTAGCCCTTGGGCTGCCCCAGTCGTGATGGTCAGGAAAAAGGATGGAAATTGGCGATTTTGTGTAGATTACAGAAAATTGAATTCTGTCACTCTTAAGGATGCTTTTCCCATGCCCAGGATTGAAGAGACCTTGACTACCTTAACCCAAGCACAGTGGTTTAGCACTCTTGACCTGGCTAGTGGCTATTGGCAGGTGGGTGTACATCCAGATGATCAACCAAAGACTGCATTTGCTACACCATTAGGATTATTCCAGTTTCGTAGGATGCCTTTCGGATTGTGCAACGCACCAGCTACCTTCCAGCGACTAATGCAGTATTGCCTGAGAGGCCAAGTAGCTGAATTTCTGTTTGTTTATTTAGATGATATAATTGTGTATTCTGCTGACTTCTCTCTGCATTTACAACACCTGGAACAAGTGTTTGAACGCCTCAGTCGGTACGGATTGAAGCTGAGGCCAGACAAGTGCAACCTGCTCCAGAAGCAAGTTAAGTTCCTGGGACATGTGGTGGATGGGTGCGGTGTACGTCCTGACCCGGAGAAAATTGCTGCTGTCCAAGAGTGGGCGGTTCCTACAACCATCAAGGAGGTGAGGGCATTTTTGGGACTTGCTGGCTATTATAGACGCTTCATTGATGGGTTTGCTAAGCTGGCACGGCCGTTGAATTCACTGTTGGTAGGTATGCCAGTGGACAGAAAGACCTCCCATCGCCAAATCAGTTGGACACCTGCATGCCAAAGCGCATTTGAACAGTTGAAACAGCATCTTACTGAAGCTCCTATCTTGGCTTATGCAAACTTTTCAGAACCTTTTATTGTATACACTGATGCCAGTAATCAAGGATTGGGGGCAGTTTTGTCTCAGATGCAGGATGGCCGTGAACGTGTCATTGCATATGCTAGTCGGAGCCTCCACCCAAGTGAGAAAAATGATGCCAATTATAGCTCTTTTAAATTGGAATTGTTGGCGCTGAAGTGGGCAGTTACTGAGAAATTCCGTGGTTATCTCACAGGAGCCAAGTTCACCGTCATGACCGATAACAACCCGGTGGCTCATTTGCAGACTGCTAAGCTGGGGGCCACTGAGCAACGGTGGGTAGCCCAATTGGCCAGCTTTGATTTCGAGGTGAAGTACCGGGCGGGTCGTGAAAATGGAAATGCTGACGCACTATCTAGATTCCCTTGTGTCAAGGTTCCCCCAAGTGTAGGGGTGATGGCAGCTGAACTGCAGGAGGCCTCTGGCGAAACAGAGATGCCCGTGGAAGCTGTGGACTGGCAGCATGCCCAGGAGCAGGATGTTGGTGTGCGTACCCTGAAATGGTATGTAGAACAAGGGGTTTTCCCCACGGCTGCTGAGAGGAAGGCTCTGCCAAGAGTGTCACAACAGTTGCTCCACCAGAGACGAAAGTTGCAAAGTAAGGATGGACTCTTGTACAGGATTGTTATTGACCCCTTCACGAATGAGCCCTATTCCCAGATTGTCTGCCCAGTACAGTGGCGGAAAGAGGTTTGGTTGCGGTACCATGAGGCTACAGGACACTCTGGGGTTGAGAAGACCCTGCTTCGCATAAGGCGGCATTTCTATTGGCCCCAAATGGAGGAAGAGGTGAGAGGGTTCCAGTCTGGGTGTGTCTCTTGTGGTTTGCAGAAAGGTAATATGGAGCTTAAGGCCCCTTTGCACCCCATTTCTGTGTCTTTTCCCTTAGAGGTGATAGCACTAGACTTTCTGTCCTTAGGTAGGCCAACAGATACTTACCAGAATATCTTGGTAGCAGTAGACATGTCTACTCGCTATGCATGGGCGATCCCCACAAGAGACCAAACAGCTAAGACTACGGTAAAAGCTTTGTGGCTGCATGTGATCCAGACATTTGGGTGTCCACTAAGATTTCATTCTGATAGAGGGCCTAATTTCGAGTCTGCACTTTTCCAGCAGCTATGCGAGGCTTATGGTATAACCCGAAGTAGGACCACGTCATATCATCCGGCTGGGAATGGTAGAGTAGAGCGCATGAACCAGACCCTGCTCCATATGTTACGTACACTAGAGGTGCAGAAGCAGGACAGGTGGCCAGAGTTTCTCCCTGAGTTGCTTCAAGCTTATAATAATACTGTCCATAGTGCTACTGGTTTTACCCCGTCTTATTTGATGTTTGGTAGGGTAGTTCGTACCCCAGTAGACACAGGCCTGGGTGTAGGACAGGGACAGCCAAGGAAGAGCTTGAGTGGGTGGGTACAGGATCACCACCAGAAATTGACCTGGGCATATTCTGTAGCTAAACGGAGAATGGATGAGGCAGCAAGTCAGTCTAAGCAGCAGTTTGATCGCCGTGCTAAGGCAACCCCTCTACTTCCAGGACAGAGAGTTTGGGTACGGGACAGGAATAGACAAGGGCGAGGGAAGCTGTGTGGTTGGTGGAGTCCCACTCCTTATGTTATAGTTGAGTCAATTGGAGAGACTGGGGTAGTATATAAGGTGAGGCCGGAACAGGGAGGACCAGAGAAAACACTCCATAGGAATGCCTTAAAACAGTGTTTGTCTAAGCCCAGTGGTCCTCAACAGAGCCAGCAGGAGGAAAGGGAAACGGGGGCTGACGGCGGGTTTATTCCTTATAGTGTTTGGACTGCAACCCCGAATGTACCTGATGAGGTTTTGGCCAATGTTCCTGTTCGCCGTTGCTAATTTTGGACAGAGACCGGTACGTTATAGAGAGGATTCTTAATTATAGCAGGGACTGCTTATGTTTTAGCGTGGGGGGGTGTTAGACGGGTCAAAAAAAAAGGTGTTATTTTTCTTGATTTATCTTTAAAATACATGTTGGATTTTTGTTTGTGTGTATTGATGTTTTTAGTGTTTGGTTTTACTTAAATTTTTCGTGTGCTGTGCTGTGTAATTTTGGGTGTTTTGATTTCTTTTGGGGCCGTCTGATTATCTCCACCTGAACTTAATAACTGTCTCTTTAATCAGCCTATCAGCGTGGAAAGAGAGCGCGGGTGCTCGGGGACTCTTATTTTAAAAGCGGACTTTTACAGGAGGGGAGAGAGATCCGGGGAGAGAGATCCGGGGAGAGAGATCCGGGGAGAGAGATCCGGGGAGAGAGATCCGGGGAGAGAGATCCGGGGAGAGAGATCCGGGGAGAGAGATCCGGGGAGAGAGATCGGTGGCACAGGTGTGCTGCGGGTGTGGATAGTGCAGCAGAGGCGGAAGCAGCCGGGAGCGTGGCTAGAACGCCAGCAGGATTCGGCGCAGCATTAGCCGGCAGTAGGGGCTTGGTCCGAGTGGCGTGTGAGTGCAGCGGCTGGCAGCAGATTCAGGAGGAACTGCTGGAGTGTGTGCATGCGGTGACGTCAGCGGCGGCTCAAAGGGAATGCTGGATAGAAGACCGAGGGTCATCCTATACACCACAGGCGTGTTGCTGCAATTTCTGGGTAGTGGTTTCGATCACTACCCGGAACTGTGTGAGTACGAGCAGCTGTTTTACAGGTGGTGTATATTTTAAGGAACCAGGAGTGCTGGACTGCCATTGCTTTTATTAATTAACTCTAAATACTCTGACTACACTCGGAAACCCTCTCTGTAGCCACTAGGCTAATTTAAACCCAAGCTTGAGTACACAAAGGACATATTACTGGTCAGTCTTTTCTTTTATTTTGTCCTAGAGCGGCGTGGTGAGACTCAAGGGAGCCGTGTCTACATTCCCCTGGTCGTTATGGACTTCTTTTATTGAAACAGTGAACCGGACTTTCCTTCCTTTTAGTTCCTGTGTATTCTTGGTTCCCCTTTGTGTTTTTTTTGGTTTATTTGGTATTATTCTTTTGTTTTGCGTTTTTGTTTATTTATTTTCCTGTTGTTTTGCTTTCGTTCCCATTAATCTACCGCAACGACCTAGCTTTTAGTGTATATATTTGCTCAAAGTATAAAATAAAACATTGCTTGTTTGAGTATGCTGTCTCCTGTTGGGATCACTGGCTCATACTCTGTTCCCTCCCAAACGAATTTATTATTTCTTTACTAGTGTGGGTGAGTCGTGTGGAGTTTGGGTTAGATTGGGTTCTGGTTGTACATCTTTCTCTATCTCAATGGTTCCTAGGAGTAGTAAATTTTAATAGTAGGTTTTAAGTGTTCTAGATTGTTTTAAAATTCTATTCCTAGGGGCTATGTGATATGTTGGAAGTCCCTGGTTATTTTAGGAATACATACATGGTTTAACACTACCTTATATTCAACTAACCCACGCGACAGTGTCATAGCATCAAACTAATCCCATTGACATTACATTCAGATGAGTAATCAATCATTAAGATCAATCATTAAAATCAATCATTAAGACTGACTTCAGTAAGCATGTAGGAAGATTTAAATCTTTTTTAAGATGCAGGTTTAAATTGTTTTTAAATTCATTGAGACAAGATGTTCTTTACCAATTTTGACAAAGTGCTGTGACCTTCAGCTTTAACATTTGATCCTTGTGTTTTACATTCTGTTTTTTTTCTGTTCTCTTTCCTCATCTTCTTTTGTCATTTGCTCTAGCATTTCCTCTCTTGGGTTCCATTCATTTATTAATAATAAGCTCCACTTTTCTAACGGTGTGTGCATGAGACAAGTGGCAGATGCACTTTTGAATGAATCCACAAAGACAAAGATGCTCATTAGAACCAGTAAAGGTCAATTTAACACACGTTGTCTTTGCGTCATACTGTCCTACTCATTTTGAAGATTCCATCAGAAACACCTGAAGGCCAGCTGCATATACTCTACGACTGGTGCCTTTAGGTGTTTCAGATGTGCTTTCTCTGCCTGGATTAGCACATCATGTTTAAGTGATCTGGATTCCAGCACAATCAGCACAATGTCTATTATTCTCCATTAATACAGGGGAAGTTAAAACATATGAGGAATCCAGGGTCCTGCACTCACACGCATGAGAGAAGCTGCAGGACAGCAGAGTATTTCTGCATGTGGCTGGGAAGTTCACAAATTTTCTCATGCTAGTACTATCGCACCTACGCATGAATGCTAATCACTTGACTACCACATGATCATGTTAATTGTCACTGCAGTAGTATCAATAAGAAAAAAACAAAATCCACCATCATTTTTTCCCAACCAAAATATGGTCCATCGCATTCTTGAGATCCCTGAGCCAAAGGGAGCACATGGCACAACTGGGATTTGAGCCTGAAACGGTAGAGCTAATGTTTTCAAAATCCACCTCAGACAACATAGATTTCCACACCCAGACGTGTTTACAGCATGAACACATAGCAGATGGTCAACAATAAAACAGCAACTACAACAACTGAATAAACCCATAGTGCAATGATTTGAAAAACTGAAAAGATAGTAAGATCATACAAACACTCTACAACTTCTATATTATAAAGATGAGCTTCATAAGCTTCCTTACAGAAGATTTATTTATTTATTTACTTAAAACTTCTTGGTATTAACATAATGTGTTTTAAATAAATTTCGTTTGTTCTTGGGATAAGACTAAAAAATGGGTTGATGAAGCCAAAAGACAACATATGAAACCAATATTGCAGAAGGGACTTCCCTGCTGAGTATGAGGTATCGTCACCAGGCTCCATTCTTATTGATGACGGATTTGAGCTTTGTTTGACATTATTGCAACAACATTTCCATGTCTTGGTATGGTTCCAGTCCTTGGCGTTAGTCACTGCTTTATCAGTCATGTTTTAGGCTGTTTGGGGGAACATGGATGTTTTCTCTCTCTTCTTTTCTCAGTTGGCCATCCATCTTCCCTCACTGTTTGTTTGTCATGCTGGTCTCTAAGACAGATGTTCAGAGCTTGGCACTGTTGCCAGACTACAAGATCACCATCAAACAGTGGAGTGAGAAGTGACTGCCTGACCTCACCTCTTCTGGACAGGAGGACAACTGGTCACGGGATCAATGGACACTAGCCAACATAATTGATTTACTATCCAACTTTCTCAATGACAGGTCTAAATGTATTGCCTTGATTACACTGATGTTGATGCTGCTTGTTATACCCACAAATAGCAGCAGGTAGGAAGCTGAGAAATAAAGTTAAACCATAAACATTTACTGGACCACATATTCCGGCACATGAGCACCTCTGTTTTTGAAGCTCTCCAGCAAGAATATTATAGATGAATTTGGGCTGAACCAGATGGTTATACAAAATTCTCTGTTGGGATGGACTGACCTGTCAGAAAAAGGATCTATATGGAATGCACCTGAAAGCTCTGCCCCATCTGGGTGCAGAGTTCTGTGTGTTGAATGCTATAATTGGTTTTTACAGGACACACATGTAAAAACATACATAGTAAATATAAACAAATAATAAACAAAGATCACAAAAATGTTTGGTTTAGATGGTTACAATTGTTACAAAATATACAGTACCTCTGTACTACACATGCTAATGTTTTCCCTGTTATAAACACATCTACTTTATCTGATGAAGAGATTATTAACGAATTGTTATTTGGATCAGATGTGTTATAGCAGGAATAGCCCTAAATTATTAAATGGTTTAATATAATGAAATACTTTTAATGTAATTTACCAAATCTTAGTTCATCAATGCCCTTAAAATTATGCAAAATTCTGACATTCCACCTCTCTTAGTTACTGTTGCTACATCTTTCAAGCTTTCAGCTGAATCCACCTGGTAGCAGCTGTAGGACACCTGTTAACTGACTAAAATGTTCTGCAGCACAAAGTAAAATGTAGAAGCACACAGAGAGTATATTTGAAAACATTATTATTTAATTAAGGAAGAAAGACCCTCATCTGCAGCCAGACTTGCTAGTTAGCTCACAAAGGCAAATACTGACATGTTCTGTTTTTTCAGATTTACTTGGTACTGCAGTGTTCTACAATGCTTAATTTACACATTCGCATGTTTGTTAAACTTGTCTTTGTATTTTCTTATTTGTAAAGAAATTTGAATGACTACAGTGTATGAAATGTGGTCTAAAAAAATGATCTTTCCCGACCTTGCCTTCTCCTGTGTCTTTGGTTTAAGAAATTGGTTTTATTCCCCTCTCTAAACCCGTAAAAAGATATCAGCTATACAGTTTATGAAGTCCTCACATTCAAAGCTAGAGCGTAGTGTAAATGTCTTATTTTTTGGTACTTGGTACTGTGGCATCCACCTCAGGCCATGCTGCGTGGGGAGCTTAGGGGTGTGGGAACACTCTTGCTGTAGAAAGGGACAACTGTTGTTGGTATTGCTGTTATTTGTTATTGAATTGTGCCCAAGGAGGAGGGGGTTAGCTGTGTGTGTATGTTCACACTACACATTTGCATTGTCCTCCCATGTTATCCCATCCATGTTTCATGTTGGGCTGGGTTTTTGTAAAGACTTGCTGAAGTTCCTGTTGAAAATAAAAGCATTTGCCTGTACAATTTTTTTTCACTTTTCCCTCTGTGCAGATGCTACACTGGTGTCAGAAGAGGGATACAGTTGCTGAGCTGAAAGAAGAGATAGAGATAACTTATCAAGTGGCCTCTGAGCAAATGGCAATGGAATGACTGGCATGCTGGTGGTGAAGGAAAAGGGGACACCATGCCAGGCAATGCTGCAAGCCAGTGAAGAGAACGATCCTCAGCATCAATGCCACAGCTAGGGACAGCAGTTGCTGCCATGTATTTTGGGTCAAGTGCAGCAGAGATAGGAAACAGCTCACTGCCTTCACTGGCTCACAGTCTCACTGCTACATCCAGGCATGTTCTCTCACCCCAAGAGCGACATACCTGACAACTGGTAAGCAATGAACGTTGAACTCAAGTTCATCACAGGCAGCTGAGGCAACATGACAGGTGGCTCCCAGTCATGGTGGGGGGCCTGAGCCGAGTGCACAGGTTCCGGCTCACACCTATACAGGATGTGTGCACACTCAGGTTGGATTTCCTAACAGGATTTCCATACTCAAACTCAAAAAGGAAGCTGCTTGCTGCATAGACTGCCCCAAGCAGTGCAGAAATCTGGACTATCATGGTGGACAACAGAGAAAGCAGAAGACAGATGAGAGGTATGCCACTGTCACTGCACCTAGTAGCACTGGTCTTGAGTTGTGAACTGTAAGATGTTCTGCTGTGCCCAGGATGGGGCAGAGCTCTCTTGGGCATGTGCATGGCTCCAGGTGAGAGAGAAACCAGGTGGGGCAGACATGACATCACATAGTCCCACCACCACGGCAATACGTGCTGGCTGGGACATCCTCTAGATGCATGACAAGATGCATCTGCTGCCAAGACAGTGAACAGACTGGATGTCTGTATGCCCCTGAGACCTGTTCAGGCTGCATGGGTGCCTGGGATGGCTGACCCTTGAGGTTGGGGCTTTGTGGCATCTGCCACAGGCCACGCTGCCATGGGGGTCTTACGGAGTGTGGCCATGTAAAAAGGGACAACTGTTGTTGTTAACATTTTTTTTATTGAATTGTGTCCTAGAAGGGTGGATTGTGGGCATTTGCCCATATACACAATGTTATCCATGTCTACAGTACAAAGACACTCTGTAAATAAGTTTACTGTAGGTGGCAGTATAATTAGGTATATTTTGCTGCCCTCAAGTGCTGTTCTAGGTGACTACTTTGCCTGTACAGATCCACCAGTCTTGGTTACAGACAGCTTTTCACTGAAGATTTTAGTCACACTTGGTGTGAATGTATTCATCCAAGAATGATAGAAAGTGAGGACTAGATGCAGCTGTCAGCAATGTGCAGGGGTGGGAAGCCAAAGGGGGCAATAAATCACAAGTATGCCAGAAATGTAAGCATGAAGGCTTTTGGCTATGACCGGAAGACTGAGTAACATTACACAAACATACCCTCAAGCCAGATGCGAACAGATTTATCCCCACTTACTCATAGAGAAACCACCGGAAACTCCTCTCTACTTCACTGCATTACAAATAATCTCACTTGAGGAGGCTTGTGCACACTTATATCTATAATGTAATTTGTCATGCAGTTTCTTTTTTTACTTCATGTGTCCCTTAAAGGTTTGTGTTCACCTTCTCCACATTATTATGGCCTGCTACAGACAGTTGTCAGTGCTGTCTCATTTAATGTCAATTTTACAGCTCAGGTGCAGATGTCCAAAAAACATAATTATGGTAACGACAGATTAAAACATAAGCCTTTACATTTCATGTGGAAATGCTGCGATGTTGCAAGCACCTGTGTATGATTTCCATGAAAAATCTGTGTCCTGCTGACACCGATTTTAACAGACTAAGACACACTGCCCCCTAGAGGTATGTGTAGACAAGATGACAATGGTTTTCTACATTTGTCCTTTGAACTGGCCACAGTGTACGTCTGTGTGTCCCTGAATGTTGACAAAATCACTGGACCATCAGTCCTGTCATGTGCATCTGCTGATATTTGAGCAGGAAACAGTCTTTTCCATTCTGAAGTACATCTGCATTCATGTATGAGGTATGAGGGAACTGTGCATTTCTTTGACCTTGAATTCAGTAATGTGCTACAAAACCAATGGATGTCAATATTGCAGTGTTTTCCCTGCTCACACAGCTCTTAAAAATAAAGCTGTATATGGTTTGATGGATAGAATCTTTACATTATGTGGAAGCTTTTTAAAACTTTATGCTTACTCATCTCATGTGTAAAATATCTCTTAAGAAAACTATCTGCTGAAAGATTTTTGAAGGAACACATGTTTTTTCTATGGATCCATTTTGACCACTCTAAAGGTTTCTTAATAAGCTGATTATTTGAATCTGGTGTGTAACTCACCAAAATATGCAGTTCATTTAGACCAGGGCTGGGACTAGCAAGAGCACAGACTATGCAGATAAAGGGTGACAGTGAAAGAGAGAGAGAAATAAGAGAGCGAAGCAGGTGCTCTCTTTCAGCCAATCAGGGCCCTATATTCAGGCTTGTCCATGCTAAGAGGCTCCATGGGGAGTTCATGTTATCTCAACCTCAGCTGCACGGAAATTGCTATTAATACTGTGTGCCTTTCGAACTTTCCTAAACAATAGGCTTATCCTTTGCCTGGCAAACCAAAAACGTATTGTTCTTGACTGGACTATGGCTTGACAGAAACAGTAGATCATGCTTCTGTTTCGCATTAGCAAGTTTCATGCTCAAACTTCCTCTGTACAGAAAAATACAGGCACTCACATTAGAACACTGTAGAAAATATACAGTACTTGCTTTCTATTATGCACTGCACTTACACACCACTTTTGGTTCCCTAAAGAGCCTTTAAATGGAGTGTGAAGAACTTTGAAGGAGTTTAGCAAAACTCCACATAATGTAAGAGTTCTATACCAATAAGTCTGAGCCATTTAGAAACCTTTGTTTTTTGAGTACATCTTACTGTCTTTCTATTCCTCACCCTTGTCCTTTATCCAGAAAAGTGTGGCTCTAGTGATCATTAGCCATTGTGTGTCCCACTAGGAGGGGATCTTCCTGTTGCCAAGATGGAGAGTGCTGGGAGGTGAACTGTCAGTGAATATCAGTCAGCTCTGTGTGTGTGTGTGACTGAAGCCAAAGACACATCTACCACAGACTCCAGGTAATGCTGTTTAATCTGCTCTGTAATCTCTGCCTTGACTAATTACAGTGAGGCTTCTTTAATCCCAATTTAGTTCTGCTATGTGGAAAGCTGACCAGCTTCACTGTTAAAGGACATTCTTCCCTCCAATTATTCAGATTCCCCAAAACACTAGACACTTTCCACCTGACTCCAAATGTTCACACACTGCACAGAATCAAGAAAGTTGTAGCAGGGCTAAATAGGAAAGATGAGACAGCTGTCTGTCTGTGTCCATCAATGTGCCAGTCACCATTACAGCTCCAGTTATAACCATAAAAGCTTTTTACCCCAGGACCTACAGTTTACCAACACAGACAATCTATAAACATATGGTTTGAATATTTTAGTGGTTGCTTTGTTGTCAGACATTTGAGATTGTTGCATTACCAAATATTGGCCATCAATTTCCTGAATAGAACACTATTTTTTACTGAAAGTTAAAATGAAAGATCTGTAAGTGTTCCGTAGAAAAACATCTTTATTTATATTTGGTCTTTACTCAATTTTATACTTTATATTATCCAAAAATGTTAAATAGAATATACACTCAATACTTTAAAAATATATAACCTTAACTCACATATAAAAAAGACAGAGAAACACTGTTCTCTATATTGCACAGTATCTAAATCTACAAAATTCTAAAACAGTAAAATTAAAAAATCCTTCTACACAGTTAAACGCTAGGATATATAGGGATATATCAATAATATGCTGGGCTGCATTTTGTCTTGAAGAGCTGCCTCAGTTCTTCTTGGAATGCTGGTAAATACATTCTGAACAATTTCTAATGGAATCATTCTTCAAAAAGAAAAGCTGGGCTGAAGGCCTCCTTAAAAGAAAAACATTCATGCAAAAAAGCATAAGATGACTCATCACATATTACTTTCTTCCATTACTCCAAGTTCCAAGTTTTGCTCTTATTATACCAAGTTACAAGGCTTTGGTTACAGGGGGTTTCCAAATGGCAGGCCCACCATAAAAATCAGCTTTGAGGAGCACTGTTATGGTCGAGTTTGGGTCAACAAGAGTTTCAAATGGGTTTTGTGGTGTATTTCTATGCTGTTTTTCTTATTTAATTTTGAAGTAATTGCCCAGTTATAAGATCAAGTTTTATTAGTATTAGTATGACTGTATTAGAGTTCCTAACCCTTAATTCCTCCTTCATTCAAATATGCTGCTATAATCTCCCTTAACAAAACAATATTTCTGGAACTGACACAATGTGTGTCTCATATTGCGTCAAAACATAAAAATTAAAGTGTAGTTTTATGAAATCACTTCTAGCAAAATACCTTTGATGCTGCTATGTCCATTAATTGGAAAAACCTTTGCATTCTTCTTTAATCAAGATTTGGATTCATAAAATACCTTTTTCCCCCACTGGTACTACCATGATTGTATCTACCTCTGTTTATTGCTAAGTTCATAACAATTGCTTGGCAAAACACCAATTACACCATTTGAACTAAGGAAAATGCCAAAATTAATATTATTTTATTCAGTAACTGTCCTGCTTAGACAACAATGATTATGTCTAATAAATAATCCTGCATCCCTTAAAATTAATTAAAAAATATATATACAAAACAGAACTTTAGCTGCAGTCACCTCTTAACTCATGTTCAGTTATCATCAAGTAAAAATAGCAATTTGGGGAATAAATGAGTTTCAGTTGTCAGAGTTTGATCTTTATCTTAGCTGTAGTACATGCTCTTTCCAGCTGCCACATTACATTTGTGTGTGCCTGAAAAGGCTCATGAATATAAATCTGGCTGGAGGTAATACAGATAAATCTAGGGATAAATACAGCATAAAAGAGAAAAATCTTACATTCCTCCTTTGCTCTCACTTGATATCTTTCAGATGAACAATTTGGTTGTAATCATTTCAGAAAACAGCTGCCAGATAAAATGAAAAATTAAGGTTGGCGAGTAATAATTCTCCAGATTTATCTCTTTTGGCCCTGTTTGACAGCATGTAAGAAACTGAAACCATGTAGCACCTCAGATTCAGCAAAGCTATTAAAGACTGAAATAGAACCTCTTCCCATCGAGAGTTCCAACAGTCCAGCAAGACTTAAGATAATCAACTCTCTACAGTTTATGTTTCACAAAGGAACAACATAAAATACAGTGCAATGAGATTCACACATAAAACAAAATATTCACTGTTGTTTATATGACATATGAAAAAGACTTCATTAAGCCTTAGCTATAAACACTAAAATAATCAAATATCTTTGTTTCAAGTAACCATTAGGATTTCTGTATCTCTGAACTCCAGGTCATGATAGGCTGAGAAACTGAGACCATGCTCATTAAAACATAATCAAAAGGCACTAGTGATGAAACAAGCATCTCTTCAATCATTTAGAACTGGGTTTTGGCTTTGAGTAGAGCCGCCATGACAGGAGAAAAATCTTTCTTGTAGAAAGTAGAAAGCCATTTTAAGAAGCAACGGAAGAGTCCTTTGTGGAAAGTAGACTGCAGTCACAAATGTTCTTCAAGCATATTCATCCCACAGCATTTTGGTAATCAATCATTCACATGGCATTTTCCAAAGACGAGACATGTTCCTGAAATAATAATAAAGAACCATTTCAACCACTCTCATTGTAATATGCTGAATTAACAAACAACTTGCCACTGATCGAATAGTCAATACTATTGACTTGTGGTGCTATTTTTGTGTATGTGTGCCATGTATGTGTGTGTTTGTCTAATACCTTCTTGTATTCACCAAGCTATGTAGTGTGAGGCTACTTTATGTAGATGAACTCTCCCTCCGTGTATCTAGTGCCCTGGTAACACACACACAAAGACAACAAAGTGAATCTAGCTGGTAAAGCAAAATAGAAAGTGGGTTCCCCAGTAGTCACACAGGTAACAAATACTATACTCACGCCTGATGTTGTTTTACAAAGTCAGCAAACTGACGATCTTTTGCGTACAGCTCAATGATGCGAATCCGGTCCT
The DNA here is from genome assembly GCF_015220715.1 of Pygocentrus nattereri. NCBI lineage: Eukaryota > Metazoa > Chordata > Actinopteri > Characiformes > Serrasalmidae > Pygocentrus > Pygocentrus nattereri. Next base: position 36,114,718 of record NC_051216.1, read on the forward strand.
GAATCTCCTGCAGACAGAAAGAAATATCAGAGATGAAACAACAAATCTGAAATACACTGCAAGTACAATTCACAGGATTAGTTATACATGGTGGAATTTTGGAATTACAACCCAATGAAGTTGGGACGTTGTGTAAAACATAAATAAAAACAATACGATGATTTGCAAATCCTTATCAACTGAATACACTACAAAGACAAGATATTTAATGTTCAAATGGATAAATTTTATTGTTTTTTGCAAATATTCACTCATTTTGAATTTGATGTCTGCAACATGTTCCAAAGAAGTTGGGACAGGGGCACGTTTACTGCTGAGTTACATCACCTTTCCTTTTAACAACACTCAATAAGCGTTTGGGAACTGAAAGTTACCCATGCCATGGGCACTAACACACCCCCATACCATCAGAGATGCTGGCTTTTGAGCTTTGCGCTCATAACAATCCGGACAGTCCATTTCCTCTTTGGCCCGAAGGACACGACGTCCATGATTTCCAAAAACAATCTGAAAAGTGGACTCGTCAGACCACAGGACACTTTTCCACTGTGCGTCAGTCCATCTCAGATGAGTTTGGGCCCAGAGAAGCCGGGGGTGTTTCTGGGTGTTGTTGATATATGGCTTTCACTTTGAATGGCAGAGTTTTATCTTGCACTTGTAGATGGAGCGACGAACTGTGTTCACTGACAGTGGTTTTCTGAAGTGTTCCTGAGCCCATGTGATAATATCCGTTACAGAATGATGTGGGTTTTTAATGCAGTGCCGCCTGAGGGATCGAAAGTCACGGGCATTCAATGTTGGTTTTCTGTCTTCCCACTTACTTGCAGAGATTTCTCTGAAACTTTTGATGATATTATGGACTGAAGATAATGAAATCCCTAAATTCCTTGCAATTGCACATTGAGAAATGTTGTTCTTAAACTGTTGGACTATTTACACATGCAGTTGTTCACAAAGTGCCAATCCTCGCCACATCCTTGCTTGTGAACGCCTGAGCCTTTCAGGAATGCTCCCTTTATACCAAATCATGACTCTCACCTGTTTCCAATTAAACTGTTCACCTGTGGAATGTTCCAAACAGGTGGTTTTTGAGCATTCCTCAACTTTCCCAGTCTTTTGTTGCCCCTGTCCCACCTTCTTTGGAATGTGTTGCAGGCATCATATTCAAATTGAGTGAATATTTGCAAAAAACAATAAACTTTATCCATTTGAACAATAAATATCTTGTCTTTGTAGTGTATTGAATTGAATATAGTTTTACACAACGTCCGAACTTCATTGGAATTTGGGTTGTACTATCTCTGTGTCTCTGTGATTTTACTCTCATTGGATTAAAATCACTTGACTGACTGCATCTGTAAAGATTACAGTGTAGCTTACTTACTATAAAATGAAGTGTATAACTATAGAAATTGGCTGGAAGTTGTGTATTATTGATGTTAGTAAATATTTTGTCATTTCCTAAGGCCTAAAGTATACAATGGCCTAAAGCATACAACACTGAACACTGAAATTCAAAAGGACTTGTCAGAGCAGGGATGTTTCTTTTAGGTACAGTAGCATAGGTAAGCCATAGACTACAAGCATTTTATGGATGGTGTCAAGCCCAAGTTACATGAACACAGGTCTGCTTTTTAAATCCAGTGAATGTGTATGTTGAGTATAAATCTTGTGCATCTGTAATTTATAAGGCATCTCTTATCTAGTGCAAACCTGTGGCAGACTTCTGCCTATCCCTTTAATGAAGAAGCCAAGAACCAAATACTTGACAAGAAAAGGCCCTTTGATGGACATGCAAAAGCCTGTCACAGAATGTTGTTTTTCTGTGATGAGTAGGGGCAACCAATGTCAGTATGAATTGGAAAGTGCACAAGGATATCTCTCTTAAAATCTACTGAATGCTTCCCAGAAAACTGCAAACAATGCTGTGAACTTTACAAACTTTCTTACAGTCCTCTAGCTATACTGCTCTGTCATCAATGCTCACTAATTTGCTTCCTGTTGGATTAATAAAATCTGTTACATTGAAGTACATTTACATTGACATACAGATCACAATCAGAATGCACAAAACATACAAAATTCCTATAGTTGTGGCCTACTACAGATGCCAGATGTTCCATGTGTGGGTGGAGCATCTGAGGCTGACAGTAATCCTGTGGTAACATTACGGCTCAAATTTTACTGCACAGTCTGGTCAAACATATCCAGTCGGAATAGCACTACAGACATGATCTCAATACAGTCTCTCACACACACAGTACAGTACCTCCTTAGTGAGTTCACTGTTCTCATAGATATGGCGTATCTCTTCGCTGCTGAAGTCTGTAGAAGCTTCAGCACTTGCGCTGCTGTGGACTGGGGGCTCAGGATAACGCCGGTAGTAGTGACTGTAGCCTGTGGTTGCATCACTCTCATACATGGGATTATACTTGGTGGCCCTCTCCAGAGAAGGAATACTGTCTCCTCTCCTATGGGAAGACACACAGGTCTACACGGGTCATGACTGCACTATGAACTCAACTGCATGTGAAAGGCTGTGATATAAACAGACTTTGACCTAAAAGTCATCCTAGTAGACAAATAAATGCAGATCACTTAGTGTCATTACTCTTGAAGTAATTGACACTTTTTTTTAATCTAAATGTAGTCAGTGTATACATGCCTGTATGCTTCTTTTAGCCATGTTGCTCCAGTGCAAAATTAAAGAAGCAAACTTTGCAGACTACATTAGTTGGCTGTGAAAAATTGAGTAATTTAGAATATTGGATGAACAATTACTTTAATGCTGTGATTAGCTACAATGAAATGTTACAGCCCAGTAATAATTAATTGACTAAAAATATAATTAACTGACTAAAACTGAAATTGAGAGAACTTTTTATTCTATAATTCAGCTAGAATTGACCTGCTAGTCATTTTGCTCTAATGACCTGTTAAACCAGAGATGTCTCACTTCAATCTTGGAGTATTGCAAAGTTCAGTGTTTTTCCTTCTTAAGTATATGTAATTTAAGTCTTAAAGGGCTTGGTAATTAGCTGATGAGCTGAATGAGCTGTGGGTGGATCTATCCCACCTAGACACAAACAGCTCTACGGTCTCAGACCTCTGTAGGCGAACTGAGATTATGGCACATTTGAGCACCTAGCTAATTATAAAGCTTCATCCTTAAAGGTGCAATGTGTGTGGTTTTTAGTTTAAAATGTTCCAAAAGTCCCAGCCTGTCCTGTCTCCTAATACCACTTTTGTACCTCAAGAGATGATAGTGAGTTAGCATCTAGTAGCATCACTATCGGGATGCATCGATAGGGGATCGGAAGGTCGCCGGTTCGATCCCCAGAGCCGACAGCACATGACTGAGGTATCCTTGAGCAAGACGCCTAACCCCCAACTGCTCCCCGGGCGCTGCGGATTGGGCTGCCCACCGCTCCGGGCAAGTGTGCTCACTGCCCCCTAGTGTGTGTGTGCTCACTAGTATGTATGTGGTGTTTCACATCACGGATGGGTTAAATGCGGAGTTGAAATTTCCCCATTGTGGGACTAATAAGGGTCACTTAATCTTAATCTTAATCTAATCTTAATCAATGCTAACATAAGAAGATGAAGAAGTAGCACTGTCCTGAGGACAATCATATTGAAGGTACCACCATGACAGGTAGCCAATGAAAGAAACAAACTTTGCTCTCATGCTGCCAGCATGAAACCATGTTCAGCAGCAAAGAAAAGAAGTGATATAATTATAAGTATACAAGAGCTAACATTGGCATTGGTGAGAAAAGGATGAGGTTTGACACTGAACTTGTAACATTTCTTCTAAAGTGGTAAGGAGGGGAAGGAGAGAAGGGGCGTATTGCTGCTTTAAGGTTCTACTCAGTGAGAACCTATAATTTGTATTTATTTAAAATATTAAATTAATATTGGTTAACTGTTATAAAAATATAATTGAATAAAACTTCATTTTGACCAGAAAAACTACAAGATAAGGGATCTCTATGATAAGCATAGGTCACATGCATTAAACTCTAATGTATGCTACCATTCAGTTTGTTTATTACCGTATTGGGTCCTCTGTTTCTTCCTTGTCATACTGGTCTCTCAGTGCCCGGGCTAAAAAGAAGATGACACCTGAAGCAACAAGCAGGAAGCCAGCCACTGATGCTATGGCAATGCCCACCACCAGTGGCTCTGACACATACTCCTCACAGTGCTCCCCTCTGTACCACCAATTCTCCCCTACTCGACACCTACAACACACACATAATAAAAAAACACTAGATATACAGTATTATGTGGTCTTTGGCACAGAAGTATACTAAAATAATTTATCTTGGCAATGAACTCTTAGATAATTATTATATATAATTATCCTGTCTCTCAACAAATACAATTTCAATCAACTTCCACAGGACTAAAAATTTCACACACACAAGAATAAATAAACATACCATATACGGCAAACAGAAACACATAAAACATTGCGCTCATCTATCAACTACAAATACACAAAATGCATCATCACGTCCACATACACACCGGCAAATGGCTCCCTGTCCTGGGATGATGTCACACTTGCCATCGTTCATGCAGAAATCAGGCTGGACGTCGCAGATGCTCTGGCAGGGCAGGCCATCTACACTGAAGAAACCTGCATTACACACACACTCCGCCTCACCGGACCAACGGTTCACTGCACACTCTGCAAACTCGTTACATGCCTGGAACTTACATGGGTCAGCCTGATCACCTAAAAATGCAGTAAATAAAAACACACACACAGGCACATTAGAATTTCCGAACAACACAATTTTTTTTTATGCCTGATTTTAAAAATCAATGCAAAATTTGCTGCCATTTGCAGCTCAAACTTCAGTAAAACTAATATCTAATAATAAACTAATATCTAATAATAATTTATCGTCCTATGTTTTGTGCAATTCTCATTCAAAATGCTTTTTAAGGGCAGAGAAGTGCATTTTGAGTTTTTCCATGCACATATGCCCATAACACTTCCAGTTTTGTACACAGAACAAAATGCACCTGAAATCAGCGCAAAAAGCTTAGCACATCAGTCTCAGAGGCAGTAATGTCAAATAATACAAAATAAAAAAGGTTTTGACTATCTGCAGCAACAATGTACAACCAACTTATTTTGCTCCATGTGAATGTCCTTCAGAGTTTTATTGCAGCTCTACCATATCCATCTGATGTTCCAGGACAGTTTGTGTACTGAATTAGATGTGTTAATTTAAGAGTATGTAAATAGTTAAAAACTGATCAACAAAAGGGACTATTATCAACAAAGAGTATAAAAGCTTTCCTATAATACAATACAAGCTTATGTGCTTTTGGACAGGGTGCCCCCTTAATCTGAGAGATAATCACAAGGCAAATTCATCTGATATAATCCTCATGGAACCAGTATCACTATGATATAATGGCTGAACTGGCACAGAGGCCCAAAATATTCAAACTAGTTACATTTAATAAGTTCAGAGAAGTTTAGATTTTTTTTCAAATTGGCCATTTCAATTAATCAAGAATGCATTCAGCAGTCAAGTCAACTATATCATCTCTTCCATACTATGAGATTTGGTAAGAGCCAGTTTATGGAGAGCCTGCCTATTTCCTATTCAAAGCCAAATGCAGCAGCCAATATAATAAAAACATGACTGCACAAGGGAAAAGGGTACAAGCTGTTTTCTTACAGTAATGTGAAAAAGTAGAATCTGTAAAATTATTGTTTTTTTTTGTTTTTTTTTTACCATATGTAGTATATTATTATTTGATCATCAGCTAAACAGTATGCATACATTAATGTTACATAATTGAACAAAAGAGCAATGAAAATTTAATTTGCAATCATTTATTTAATAATAAATTAACTGAGATTACTTTTTCTTTGTTGAAAAAGTAAGTACACCCTTGACTTTAGTAACTGATATTACCCCCTTTGACAGAAACTATAAGTAGGCGTCTCCTATAACTGTCCACCAGTTTCTGGCATCTACTGGGAGACATTTTTACCTCTCCATGTAAATCTAACTACAATAAAAAAAGTGACCTACATCCTAAACCTCCTATCAAAATGGTGCCAACTCTGCTGAAATTAATGAAATGACATACGTTAGTGTTCTTGATTACAATGTGTGTGTACAGCTAACTGATATTGAGGATTACTGCACAGACAAATCCAAAGTTATTTATTCTTTATTCTTAGATATTCTTTTTTTATATTTGCTTTTGGCTCTGGCCATGGGTAAAAACTATCAGGGTATCTTTTAGAAATACGTGTTTCTCCCCAGACACATCTTTTGGCCATATCTGGGGCTTTGAATTCGAAATATATTCATGTGAAATGATGGCACACTGCTGACTATCTTAGCCACCAACAGTTGCTGAGCAGTGGATGGCTTAGAAAACAGGGGAAGGCATGGATTTGGTCAATGTCAAAGGTGTCATTTTTATATGTCACTAAGTAGTTCTTCCATGCTGTGTGACTATCTTAATTATATTTTAAATTATATTTCTATGGCAGCATAATCATGTTTGTAAGTACATATGATTCAGTACTATCTGACTAAACAATATATTTGAATATTATCTGCATTTGGGTGCTGACACTACCTGACTCCACATCTAGTGAGTATTTGTCTATGGCAAGGTTCATGGTTTGGTAAGCTGTGTTGCAGAAGTCCTCCAGGATCAGGTAGACAGCTGTGGTAACTCCCCGAGGCACTGGCTTCCCAAACTTCATACGGCTGTTCACCACAATGCTGCCATTCCTGAAGTTCAGTATCTCTAGATTCTCAAAGTTACTGAGGTTTGACTGTAAGTATGGCACAAGCTGAAAAAAAAAAACAGAAAATATTATACAGAGACTTGAAAAATATGAAAATTTAACACATACACAAAACCCCACTAAGACCCAACAGAGATTATTGGGTTATTATACAAAGTTAGCAGGAGAAAGAAGATAGGAGAAAGTAAAGAAGAAAAAGGAAACAGAGGACAAAGAAAAAATGTTATTTTTGCATCAAAATCTTGTAACTCCATTGGTTTTATTATGTTGGCAAATACCAGCTCTGCTTTACATTGTGTAAACATTTTATTAATGAACCAATATAAATGGTCCAAAAGTACTTGAAATAAAATTAAATCTTAAATTAATTTACATTAGAATGTTGTTTTTCCTTTCTCCTGTACAGTTACCATATCTGATACATACATTTTTATTAACAGCACAAAGTACTAGCAGCACTAGTAAATGAAGTAGTAATAATAGTACAAGAGATTTATTACCAGCTCTAGAAACCTCTGCTCCAGGGCCTTGTACTCTGGAGAACTCTTATTGAACAGATCCTCTGAGAATATCATGTTGGTCACCCGCAGACTGAAGAACACCATCAGAGCACGGCCAGGGGGCATGGCAACACTGGCCTGGTCATCACCCTGGGCAACAGCAGTGACCCCACTACCCTCATCATGTCCAATTGTTATATCATGAGGGTCTCGCTCAGATACTGTGATATCAGAGGGCAGGGTGGGCTCAGACTCCACTGCCGTTACCTTGGTAATGAGAGTGAAGTGTGACTCTTTCTCTGGCGAGAGAGGTGTGGGGTGAGCAGGCCTGATGGGTTCTATGGTGACCAGAAGGATCTCATCTTCAGTGAGATCCTCCTCTGGGATCTCAACAGCTGGAGTATCTGTCTCCACATTAAACTTATCCTCGTCTTTCTGTATTATAATGTCAGCATCTTCCTCTTCTTCAGCCTTTTTTGTTTCTTTGTCTTTTACTGTTGGAGCCACAGCTTTGTTCTCTGTTGCTACACTAATGTCCACCTCTGTCACTATAGGGACCTCTATTTCTTCCTTGAATTCAATCTCTGTTTCTGTAGGAACTTCTGTAACTCCCTCTGTTTCCTCCTCCGTTTTCAAAGTGGTCACAAGCTCCTCCTCTGACTGATCAGGTGATGGACTTTCTACTATCACCGGTGGCTCTATATATGCATGGGTATCACTAATCTGTATCACTATAGTTTCTGCAGTCTCTGTAGTCACCAGGGGAGGTGATGTCAGCTCTTCTTTAGATGATATCAGATCCTCTTCCATAGATTCTGTCAAGGTGATGATGGTGGAGAGATCATAATCCTCTACCAGCATTTCAGTCAAAACTGTATCTTCATCTGTCACTCCACCTGGCTCTCTAACCGATATCCCATCATCTTCCCCTGCCCCAGACCCAGAAGCAGGTTCAGAGCCAGTGACATCAGCAGCTTGGGTGAAGCCCACAGTAGAAGTTGTGCTGGTATCCACAGCACTGTTTAACAGCAATTCATCCTGCACCTCTATACCTAAACACACAGAAGAACGTTAGTCTACAACAAATATTTTTATCAACCATATTAAAAACATAACTGTGTACTTGAGTGTCACCTTGTGAGGAACTTGTGCTGGGCTGCTCAGCAAGAGGTGGCGGTGTAGTGTTCTCCTCTAAAATAATGCCATTATTTGCTCCCACACTTTCCTCCTGTGACGTGCTGATGTCTAGCAGCAAGTCATCTTTTCTAAGCTCTTCGCCTGCTTCCTCTTTAAGCAAATCCTCCTAAACAAAAAAGCAAGTAGAGACAGAGGTCCTTAGTATATTGCATATCACTGCCCATCAATACAGATGATTTAATTAAATAATTAAAGCAAACATTACCCAGAAACATCCAAAACAAGGCAACATGTCTGCAAATCTTTGACCAGTAGTGTATGTCAAAAATGTATATGTAAAAATCTTAACTTACAGTCATCTCAGGCTGTTGTGATCCATTTGTAGGTTGATCTTTATCTGGATATGTTTCGACTGTAAACAGTAAATCCAAATTAGACCATTCTAGTACATAATTGTTAATCTCTGTAGATGATAGACCAGTGTTACTGAGTACAGAGGTGTACCAAGCAGGGTGTCTGTAATGTAGGCACGCAGGTCAGTGAGGGTGTACACAACAGTGGGTTTTTCTGAGTCACTGAAAGTGCCCTCAACCATGTTGGATTGCAGATTGATGAAATCCAGAGTCTCACTGCTAACCTCCTGCCCACTTGTCTGCAGAGTCACTTCATACTGCACCAGTACTGCCTTATCACTATGGAAGAGAGTACAAATATGTTTGTGTATCCTTCTTCAATATACTGACATTGCATCCATACTGCTCATTTACTCTCTAATTGTGATCTACCAGGTCATTCATCCTCATATACCAGAGCAAATGTTACCACACTCACATTCTACACACCTGTGGTGGACAACACTACAGGATTTAAATTCCAATAAAAAATTATTCATGCACAGCATTTCTAGGTGATCTAAATTCACTCACAGGAGATATGCATTGATTAATTTATAGATCCAAGCAATCATCCATGTGATATCACCAGTGTCAAAATTTGAACCAGGCCATAGGAGGTAAATGTCAGGATTGCTATAGTGATAAGGCCCAGAGGATAATCCTGTACAAGTAGGAATCCTTGCAATCTGGCAACCCATAGCCATTATCCCACTTAAGGTGTAATTACACTAATTGCAACACACACATACATGCATGCACAATCATGAGCCTGTTCATCAGATTATACATAAAATTACAGTACCTTGAAAAAGTTTTTAAGCACCTGAGGAAACTATATTTAAATAGCTGTTTAACTGGGCAGTGAGGGTTATCTGTTCAAAATAATATTATTACAAATGTAAATAACATTAACACAAAGAGAAGTGATCTTATGCATGTCAATGTGTTCTCTTAAGCATTTCCAAATCTCTCTTTGTGGCCGCTGGGTATTATTTGTAGTTATCACTGAGTGCATGACTGGGCTTATTAATGCTTCACTAAATTAAATCAAGTGTGCTGGTGGTGAAATGTAACATATCTATGCAATGGCTGGGGGAGATGATCGGATATCCAGAATCAAACTTGTCCTTCTAATTAGCTCACAAAAAATCAACTGCTTTTTGGAAAACATGAAATTTGTGTTCTGTCTTACTGTGTTTATGTTTATTTATATTTATTTTCAAACTTACTGCCCAGAACATTTATTTTAAAGAATTTATTTAGGTGCCTTTGACTTTTGCACAGTACTGTACACTGCAGTTCAAAAGTCTGGAATCATTTGTCATGTGATTTCATATACAGTAATAGCTTGTAGATATAATATAGATTTAAGAATTACAGACTTAAAAAAATACTAACAGGTATGCAGAGTTGTGACATTGTTAAATGTTAAAGACAAATAAAAATGTATGCCGGTGATCAAATAACAAAGGCCAGGCAAGCCCCTGACTCACCCTGTGGCACCAGTTTGAGGTCTGCTCAAAAAATAATAAAGTAAAAAAAAGTTCAATTTAATAACAAACAAAACACATACAATGTTACAATTACAACATAGGAGACTGGGAAGGAGTAAAAACAGGGGTATGTATGTGTATCATTTCTTAGTCCAAAAAACACCAAAACACACACACACAACACTTACACACCTGAACTCCAGTACAGATACACTCTTGTATTCAGGCAACTTCTGCAGTGCATCAGAAATCTGCACACAGCACAAATGAATAAAGAATATGAACTGCAGTCATTTTGAGCTGCAGTACAAAAGAGGTATGTGTACAGTTTCATTACTTCAGTGGCCTGAGTGAGTGAGTGTGGGTGAGGTGTGTGATTATACACCTTACCTTCTGGCTAAATAGTCGAGTGAGTGTGTGATATTGGTTACTGGTGGGGTCAGACAGCTCTTCACTCCACGGCTCTCCGGTCAGCAGCCCAGTGAGCTCCACTCTTTGTTCTGCCAGTGAACGGCCCGGCACAGCAGCAGTCTCCAGCTCAATCTCATTGTTGATCTACAGCCACAAACACACACACATACATTATATATATATATATATATATATATATATATATATATATATATATATATATATGTATATATATATATATATATATATATGCACATAACACAAGACTTCTTAGTCTTCTTCTATAAGTCACAAACACTAACACTTCACCACTTAAATTATAAAAGTATGAGGGTCCTGAATTTAATCTCCCACTCTCATAACTACATAACTCACTTATTAGTTTCATAGTAGTTAGTAAATAATTCACATTACTAACTTACTCTAAAGTCTTCAGATTAATAACTGAAAAATAAGGGGTTAACACAAACATGTTTATCACTTCTTTACTACATTTATTAATGTTGAGATTATTTTTTTATTCTTCCATGAATGTATGGTTTAGAGATATGTTTTCCTAGGACAGAGATGATCTGTTCATTTATGTCTTGATTATTTGTTATACAGTGCTGTGTATAAGAGACCACTTTTTTGTTTATTTAATATCCAGTCAAAATGTCCCTTAAGTACAAGTTAAAAGAAGATGAGTGCAAGTGGAGGATTATTGCAAGTTTGGAGATGCATAAAACATATGGACTTTATTTCTTATTGGAGGTATCATTAATTCTGCAAAGTATAAACACATTTTAATACATCATGCAAACCGTTTAATAGGGAAGAAATGTTCTGCTAAATGTATATTTCTGCTTTTTTTCCTGGGGCTCAAAATTTACTCAAACTTGCCACATTTAAGTAGCAGTATACTACTCAGTCTTGCCCATCACCAACCTCACTCTCTTCTCCTGTTAATGTGACACCAGATGGAGTTTCTGCAATAATTTCCACAACAGATTCTGAGACAACTTCAGCCAGAGTTGCAGAAGGCACCGTTCCAGTGATATCTATATTGACCTCTGTTGGAACCACCTTGACACCTGAGTTGACCCAAAGCAGAATTAAAACGTTACCCACGGCTTGTCGGTACACATTCATTCATTTTTAATGAATGTCTATCCTTCTATACACAAACATACAAAAACATGTTTGTTGAACAGACCTGAAGGGGTACTGTTCTGCTCTTTGAGTGTAGGCTTTGGTTGAGACCTAAAAAGAAGATATGGTGTCACAGGATATACTTTTATAGAAATTATATAACACTTGCCACAGTCACAGTCATATACAATGCCCATTAAGCATTTAGAGACACCTAGCTTTTCAAAATGTATTAACACAAATGAGCATGTTTTCTTTATTGCTTTGCAGTAACCTAACATGCTAGGATTATTACAATGAAAGCAATAACACGTGTACATAACTGTGACAGTATTACCTTTCCCCATACACTTCATCCCTTTGTTATGGTGTCAGCACTCATCAGCACCCAAACCTTTGAGATGTGTAAACGTTTGGTGGAGAACATTTTTCAATGTGTGCTTTTAATAACACTTTAACAAAAAGGGAACCCCACTCTTCATATCAAAGACAAATCAATAGCGCTAGTTCTAAATTTAAGGTCAAGCTGGGATCCAAACTAAACTTTCTTTTTCTTGTTAGTTCCTGTCCTTGTCATGTTAAGCAAATCATTTAAAACACAAAAAAATTGCCATAATCTTTTTTTTAAAATGTAGGGTTTTTTTTTTTTACCTGCATCAAAGACATATTCTGAGTTTGTGTCTACTGATTGCATCAGCTCCCCTTCCACCAACCCACCCATCATTTAGCGAAATCACTTAAATACCTTATTGCAAAATGAAAGTGAAAACATTCAAATTTCAGAAGAAGTCCTGGTGTCCCCAAATGTTCATCAGCAGTGTATTATGTACCACAAGGTTATACACTAAACCGTCTAACGTCTAACTTCTAAACAATAGGCGTGTTACAATGCATTGCGACTTCACGATACTGAATGCAAAATTGTAAAAATTCCCCTTTTGGAGAAGTGATAAAGCATCATGATGAATGGACATTTTATCACTTATGTCATCTATTGCAACTGCATTGTTTTGCGAACGATCAGTGCCAATTAACAACTTACTCTAGCCTGCCTCCTGCTCTCCAGTTTTAGCATAGTTAGTAAGTTATGCTGCATGATTATCAATTCAATTTTATTTACAAATTTGTGAAGAATCGTTAGCCTAGTGCCCAGTGAACTGAATTGAATTAAGGACTGTTTGTATCATTACCCCCATAATGAATATCATCAATTTTCTTAACAATTAAGAATTTCTTAGCAATTTTCAGGACTTAATTTCCTGAATGAGCTGAAGTGAACTGGAACAGATCTGAACCAAGCAGAAAACTCCAGAAAGAGGCTAGTTTAGGTTTCTTTAGCAGTTCTGTTTGTACATCACTACAGAGATTAGCAGGTAAGGCAGAGGGTTAAAGCTAGGGGTTGAGAGCTCATACCTGCACACAGGGGGCTTAGAAGCCTCACTGAAGAGAAAAAGAGACAAACAAACAGAGCAAGCATAAGGGGTAAAAAAAAGAGTTTTTCTTAGCTTCTAATGTCTTAGCTGCTAACTCTAAGGATATTACAAAGAGATGAATGGGAGGAGGTACTGTATTAAGGGTCGGTTTAGGAATGAAGACATATGAAGATGGCTAATAAGTGATTTATCTTACATTTTCAATCCAGTTTGAACCAGCCGCTACAGTGAGAAGATGAAAAAGGTATGAGAAACTATAAAAACAACCACAAAGAGAACCAAACTCTCCAAATTCTGTTTCTGTAAAACAGATGTAGACTGGAAATCTGATCGGCTAAGCCACATCCAAAGCCACTATAAAGTATTTGGTATACACATACAAGCACAGATACATCAGTCAAATTCTGTAATAATGTTATTAAAAAACACTTTTTTCATTTTTTTATTTCCAAAAAGGCCATTAGGTTATTCATTTTCAGGAGATATTTCTGAAGGGATAGAAGGGGAAAGTCAAATAAAAATAAGTGAAAAACTGGAATTTCCAAAAATGTCCCAAAAATTATTACAAAACAGAGAAACTAGGACGACTATGCAAGACCAGGCAAACAAAACTGACAATGTCAGGTAAATGGTACTTAAAGCTTTCATCTTTCAGTCACAGTGGAAAATCAAGGTGTTTTTGTAAATTCTATAAATTACTTACTATAATAAATTCTCTTTTTAACATTAATTTTTTTTAAAATTCAGAATATTTTTTCTTACTCTTTTTTGACATCAACGATATGTTTTCTACTTCTTCCTGATGCTGCAAAATTAATGACTAAGGGACCATGCAGATTAGAGTACATCAAAGTACTAGCAAGATGTTAATACAATTTCTCAGCCCCTTGCAAAAATGCAGAAAAGATTTGTTAGCAGCCATACAGTGTGTTTTGAATGTACACAGCGTTTGAGAAGTAAAAAATGTAAATCTTCTACGAGTATTTGGCAGGACTCCAATACTGTCATCATGACACCCACTTTGGAAAAGCCTATCCTACATGTTGTAGGGGAGTATCTCAGTTTCGTCACTGGGATTGTTTTCTATCCACCACAAGGTGTTCTCTCAGAGGGGCATCTAAGAGGAGCACTTCATTGGGTTTTCAGAAAGGCACCTGTAGGGCACCACATCACATTTTCTCCACTTGAGCATCCATTAAGAAACTTCCACACATTCTCACACATGTAGAGACACACTTTACAGCACTGTGTCACATTTTATCCACTGGAGGGGCATCCTTTGGGACACCTAGGGGCAGTACAAATGGGTAGCCAGAGGGAATGTCAAGTTTGTCAAGAATGTCAAGGCATATTATAGGGCACTGCATCACATTTTCTTTTCTAGAAGGGCACCCATTAAGACACATTGAATTTTTACCATAATTTATTGTACAGCACCCTAAAGATCACTAAATCACTAAGAGAGATTTTACTATGTAAAGGGCAGCCAAGGCGCTTCTTATTTGTAACTCATTTTGTGGCAGATGTTTTTCAGTAATACAGTGATGGCTATATATTAATAATAAAGGACATTACTTATTGACTATTGGTATATTTTATCATGTTTTATAAGCCACTTGAGCCTATGGGTAAGAGTGTTTTTTCTGTGGTTAAATGGTTTTATTAGGTTGTGAAATAAAGCTTATTTTGTGGCCTGTTGCTGTAATACAAACATGTCTACATAGTATGCTACACATACTGCCATAAAACATTTTTATAGCCATGCAGCCAGTGATACAAGTCCTACTTACTCTGTGAATGAGGGCAAGATGTTCCTCTGACTGGCTGAATGTAGTGCTAATTTCTTGTGAGCTGACTGTGCCGGCCTGGCACTGGCTCATCCAGTGCTGGTATTCCTCTTGCTTTGGAAGGCGGTCCCAGAAAATCTTGAATGCCTCCCACACGGTCTCCTGGCACACTAATACAACAAACCAAGACCAAAAAATCATAAAAGAAAATAAAAAGGCCCTCTCCAAGTACACTGAAATGGTTTAAGGGATGCAAATTAAGCTAAGCCTGGACTGTCGCATATTTGCCATGAATTTAGGCTCAACTAACTGTAATCTAATCTGTGTCCTCAACCCATTAGGCTAGATCCATTAAGTTAAAAGCTCTTTGAGGGCTTCCTTCATGGTCACCAGCTGTCCTTAAGGTTTTGGTAAGGACAAGCACTTGATTTCTGCTAGCTCATAAACACCAGTTCAGCTAATTCAACAGAGCAGGAGTACAGATGTCCACTTCAAAAATACTGTGCATATCTGCACCTGTGCATGCATGTGCACAGTTTTGGCATTTCTGACATTAGTCTATCCAATGACATTCCTAGTTTGACACTGTAGCAGTGCATTGGTGATAACTATTTACATGAGCTGGGAATGCTGCCAGAAAGTGCAATTCTCCATCAACAACTGTAACAACCACAGCTCAATCCCATATATAATCAACATATAAAACAAAATTAAGTTAAACCAATAAAATTTGTGAAGCTAAACTGTATGCGAATCACTCCCACCCTAGACATTAAAATCTGAATTGCGCCTATTTTCTAATTTATTTTCTAATGATAATACTTCTGGTCAAACAACTGCTTTTGCATTTAATTTAGTTCAGTCATGTTTATTCAGAACCTGACCTGTTTAGCTGTTGCTTATACTTCTTATTTTCAAGTTTGACCATTTTATTTCATAACAAAAGGATCCCAAAAGAGAGAGAAGTCTAACAGTCTTCAGCTCTTATGTTGACTGATGCTGCTAGTACTAAGAACTTCCACCATAAGTATTATTATTATTCAGTATTTGATCAATTTGATTTATTATTATTTTTATTATTTATTTGTTACCTTTTTTACTTCACACTTTTTACTCAAGTTGGTTTTGTAGCTGCTTTCATTTTTGAGTCATTTTATTGTAGTAACCAAGTTGAGAATTTTTTTTTTTTAGTTTAATTAGAGATTTCTCTATTCTGTTCCTGCTTGAGTACATTTAAATGCCCTATTTGTTATATATATGATGAAAAATGTGGAGGTTCCCTGAGTAAATATTGAGTTTAAAGCCACATTTCTCAATTGGATTTAATTTGTGGAAGACTGTAAAGTTTTAGTTTGTTTTCCCAGAACTGACTATGTAAAAGTTCTTGTTAAAGAACTAGTATGTTCACATTTACCAGGGCTGCCAATTTTGACTGGTGGCATGAGGCATAAATCTAAGTTCTTGATTCAGCTAACTCCACTGGATAATAAAAGAAAATTGAACATAAAGGAACATCAAGACCTAAGTACTCTTTACAAATATCAAAGAGCAGGGGATTTTTCCCTTCATGATTCTCTTTTCTCTTTCATTTTTTTTATTAAATAAAACATCTAACCAAATTCATATGAAAATAAAACTGTCTACAGCTAGGTTAATGTCTTTGTGTGAGACTAGTGCTGCCTATTTGTTGCAGCAAAACCCACCAGAACATTGCATACCACCAAAGAAAACTTTCAATATATTGGTTAACTTTTTTTAGAACATTTGTTAAACATATATTTTAGCTTTACTTCCTTTAAGATTTTGGCAAACTTTCAATTAAGTACAAATTGTCACTACTTCTATATATTTAAAAATTGTACCATGAACTGCCACCTGACCCCCTGATTTTACATCTACACTTCAGTTCAGTGCTTTCATGGTTCACTTTAATTAGACTCCCCTACTCACTCACACCCTTAGCCATGAGGATAAAAGCTATAGCCTTACTGGCCCAAATCCCAAAACACTTTATAACCTTTAATTCCACCCTTTGGTTTCCTAACTGGATGTGTAAGGAGAGACACGTGAGTTGTTAAAGCCAAGATTAACCCCCCCTCCACTAACCTGTGACCCACCGTCCCACTGACATTTAGCCCCTATTGGTTACTCTTTGACTGAGCAACTGACTGACTGACTGACTGACAAAGATAAACACAAATAATTCAAATGTTGTTGAAATAATAAATGTGGCTTGTGTGTTTCCTGATTCCAGCTTACACAATACAACATTTAATGGTTCTTCTATCTGATTCTCTTTAGCATTGTCGTGCTCTATGAAGGAGGTCTACAACATGCTTTACCCATATTAAAACAGCGGTTTATTCATTATTATATAGACATAAATCATTTGCCTTTAGTTTTGTCAGATTCGGTAGTATTATCTTAAAAAAGAACAGAAGTGAAGGCCAACTTTCTAACTCAAGTGACAATTACACCACTGTTGCGCTATTCGTTTATCCAAAACATTTTTTTACACAACTGAGGTCAGAGAGCTAAAAAAGAAATGTAATGTCTGGTATGACAGAGTAATATTTAGGCCAGGTTGGTATCTTCACTGTCTGACTTCAGATGTGTGTGTTATTTGCTTGTTGAACCACTTGTGTAATTCCTAAATAAGGTTGGCAAAGTGATTTGACTCCACTTGATCTTTAGTTCTTATCCTGCCTCATCTACTCCTATGTACAATACTTAACATATCAGAACATCTCCATCCACTGCCAAAAAGTTAAGACACACAAGTAAGCTTTCTTCCCTCCCCAGTGTCTACAACAGAATGTAAATGTATAAGGGACCAAAGCCTCAGAAAAGTATAGGTATATTCTGCAACACAAAACATGGAAAATAAAACATTTACTACTGTACGGTAAATGTTCTAGAACATGTATAAGCAGCCAACAGTAGTCTCACCTCTAACTTGATAATATTTGAGATGGTTAGCTATGGCTTGCTGAACAGTCTCCTGAGTGCAAAGTCGCACTCCGCTAGAAAGAAGAACATTGCGTTTCCTTCGTGGCAAGAGTCCTCGGTCCTCAGGTGCTTCAGTAAATGCTCCAGATTGAGTTTGTTCCCATGAAAAATTAGAACTGTGTGAGGGTTTATCTGGTTGTCTTAGCCTGGGGACCCAGATAGCTGCATCTGGAAAAGCCCAGGTACAAACAGACAATTAATCATTTTTTACATGTTTATTTATTCATTAACATATTGTTTTAAGAATATATTTTCAAATTAGTTTTGATAGGACTGTGGCGTTTAAGATACAGTGATTCCTAAGGTTGCTCTGTACATTGAAGGACACCACCAATATAGCAATAGTGAGATGAATTGAATTAGGACTACCTCCAATCCACAACCACAAGATCATAGATTCAAACCATGTCATGACACATCACACATCAGAGATCTATAAATTATGTGTCCCTCCAATATAATGATATGGCAGTCTTTTAAAAGGTATGGTCTACAGAGTAGGAAAATAATCCATAAATATGCAATACTAATGGACTGGTTGGTGGTCCTGATGCTTAGTCTGCTAACCTCTGGTTTAGAGAACCAGTCAGAACCACATTTTCATGATTTTTTTTTAATCTACCCTTTACAAACCCAGTGGATGACATCCCAGAACAGATTAGCTACAAATAGAGAACAGCTATCTACTTAAAGGTTTTCTCTTTTAGACCGTACATTCAAATATACATACCGGCGGTAATATCCAAATGGCCTATGACAAAAACACTGGCTAAAAAGCACAGTTTGGAAGTCCAGATAAACTGCAGCATGTCGACTTCTCTCGTCACTTGTGGAGGCGTATAAAGGAGGCAGCAGGAGAGCAGCTTTGGATTGTGTAAATGCGACGCAACAAGGAACAATCCCACAGTTCCACACACCTGTTCATAGCCCAATGTTCGTGGCTCACATCCACAACACTGATCGTCTGTCTCTGATAGCTTTATCTCCTGTCCAGATTGTCTGTCGAATGCAGGTGTGCTACCGTGATGCACGAACTCCTCCTTTGGCAGGTAGACAGATGGAACTGCACGATGAGATTTTTTTTATCTCTCTCTCTAATCTCATTTGTTAATCCTGTAGAGGAGCTTGCCAAGAAGTAACTGGACAAACTGGAGGTAGAGAGTGCGCTTAACAAAGAAAACGTGAGCTGAGGGAGAATAAGAAGAAAGAGCAAGAAACATATGGGACAACAGAGGCAAAGCCTCTGCTCATAAATATAAACAGACAGAAAGACAAAGGAAGGAAGATACAGTGTTAGAGAGAGAGAGAGAGAGAGAGAGAGAGAGAGAATGGAGTTATGCAGGCATGGGACAGTAAAACAGAAAGGAGCAGCAATAAAATCTGTTACTGCAAAAAGTTATTTAGATTCTCTATAAGTTGAGGAAAGACATAGGCTGCTCGTTTGACTCCCAGTAGAAGCATTAACAGTAAATTACGAAACTAAACAGGGCCCAAAGGGATTCTCCAGGGCAACCTTCTCGTGTACAAACCTTCAGCTTCCTCCCCAAAAAGGTTTTAAAAACACAGGAACAGATGATGTAACTTCAATACTGCTACACACAACTTAGGTTATTGACCAAGGAATAGGTTCCAAAGTGTAGATAGGACAAAAGTTCAATAGTAGTTGCAGGTATGCTGTTTCTCACATTGTTCCTGGGTTAATCGTAGTGTATGTGTGTGCAGAAATGTGATCTACATCTCAGGTTGAAAAACTGTCAGATATAAGAATGACTGTATTCCTTTATGTACTTTTTTTAACAAAATCATTGCTCCTTTTTAACCTATCCATAAGTGTTACGAAACTTTTCTTTTCATTTGTCCCTTCCTGATCCCTCCTTTGTTGTATGAACTGATATTACCAGTTCCATAAACTGATTTGATCTGATTTATTATAGGTTAATTTTCACCTAAAATACATAATGAAACCTATACAGACTCAAGTGATAGTTTTAAATTGATTTTGTGTAATTTACCTCTCTATAACATTAAACACGTTATAAAAGGCTACATGTAACTACTAAGCCCCAGCTAACGGGAAAAGCAGCTACTCCTTCAGTTAATGAGACAAAATACAGCCTAATGTACCTTATGTTTTCTTAATAATGGTATCTACATGATACTATATCATCAATATGTGGGTTAACAGTCAATGTTCTCATGCCAGTTGTAGTACGTTATATGTAAGTTAGTTAACGAAATATGGCTTTAATTTCTAAATCTTAATCTTATCACTAACATTGCCCACTATAGAGCCAGTAGCCTAAAGTTTGCAGTTTACATTATGTGTAATTGTGCTCATAAACTTACATTTTTTACCAAAGCGATGTTATATGTTAGCTTATAGCATGTGTGCTACATCCCTCAACATCTCAAGAAGTTGAAGTTACTCTGGTACTCAGGGCTGTGTAGTGTCTCATACAGAAATAAACACAGCGGGCAGTTCAGCCTACAGCCAAACTGTTCTGAGGTCAGCTGAGAAGCGCTGTTCACTATGTAGTTTCAATAAAACATGAAAAATTTCAGCTGCTGTTAACAAATGTTTTAAAGATACTTTGTTCGATGGTGTAATGTACAGAAGTTAATGGTAATGTACAGAAGGAGATTATTGTTAATGTACAGAAGGGGTGTAGAAAGTTTAGGTAAATCTGAACTACTAAAACGCCTGCATTTTATTAATTTAGCTGCATTTAGAACACTAGAAATAAAAGCTAATGTAAAGCTCAGTAAAGCTTGTGGTCTCAATTTCTACATTTTGTAAACGTTCATCATCGGCACATTCTCAAAGCAGTGCTTCTCTATGCATGTTACCTTGTGTGACTAAGGACAACTGCACACGACTAACCCAGTGACTGAAAAAGGCCTGTGGGTCTGTAGGCCGAAACCTGCCTGGGCAACTGAGGGGCTCAGAAGTTAACACAGGAAAATGGCGCTCAAGGGTCTCAAGGTGACTCATCCACTTACATCCTAGCTCCACAAACAAAAACACATAGATCATTACTGATAAATGATTATTTAAGGAAGCATCAGTAAACAAAAAAGAGGACATTACAATCACCACTGCACACATCTGTGGGTACCTATCAGTTTATAAATTAAATTTTAAAACAGTAAGTAGACTGGGTCCCCCACACCGAAAGATCTCACACACTCATCCCATACACTCAGTCCACTCACAAACGCATGTTTACATGAATAAAACAACAAGAATTTTCAGTTAAGCCTCAAAAATTTATTATGTTCTAAATTCATGTTTTTGCATGTGTAAAAAAGCATAAAAACATATAAAAGGCCTAAAACAAGGGAACAAGCAAAATAAAAGCGATAAATAAAAGTTGGATAAAATAAGCATATGCTCCTGAATGCACTGTGTCACTGAACTACATTCCCTATTTCAATTTTGTCCTCTGAGCCTTCATTTCCCAGAGAGCCTTGCTGAAATCGGTATAGGTGTAGCACAAGGTCCCGAATTTCCTCCCGTTTCTCACGCACCTGTTGTCGTGGAAACCAGCACTCCAGCCTCAGTGGAAGATCAAAGTGTACCACAGGATCCTACAATAGCAAAATGAAAAAAATACTTGAAGTCAAAATGTTCCCTATAAAAAAAATGACCTGTCGACCTTCAGAAGAAAACAAAAGCAGAAATTTCAGATCAAGCAGAAAATGACTATGTACTTATTAATTACCATCATCATTACTGTGTCTTTGTAAGGACAGCTTTCTTCTAACTTTAACTTCCGTTTTAGCATTGCATAACTTTTCAATGGGAGGGAGAGGGAGGTGCAGATGTAAAGGTGGATGCAGTGATGCAATTTTTCTTAGATTAAGTAGCAACAAGGAGTTGTTTAAAAACTCCAGCAACACTCCTGTGCATGATCCACTCTGTGCAGTACATACCACCAACCATGCCACTACTGTATTGGTGTTACTGCTGTACTGAAAATGATTACCCACCCAAATGATACTTGCTAGTGGTTCTGACCACTGAAGAACAGTGAAAAGCATGGCTAACAATTTACACAGTGAAACAGAGAAAATGTAGATACATGGAAGTGTACCTCAAAGTTACATGTGAGTATTTATAAGTATAAGTACATTTTTAAAACTTGACCTATGTTATTTTTTTCAACTGTAAAAATCGGACACTGTAAAAAGCCTAAATTCACCACAAAGTTTGCACTTGGGCAAGCTTTGACACACATTCACTAGGTGATTCAACACAAACGCATACACAAAACTAACAAAGCATAGCGTAACAGCACCATAGCACTGCACTTGCAGTTTCAACTACTGTTGTAGCATGTGCTGTCAGTGGTCAGGATGCAACAAAATGCAAAAACTGGTCTGACTTTTAGCAATCCATCTTTTATAGCTGATGTGACTCCCAATTGACATGACTAAAGTAACACATTATATACAAGCCCATCAGTTAATGTCAGCTCAAATCACACCAAAGAAAGTAAATGAGAAGGAAGAAAGATCTCTAGACTCATCTAGAGAAAAAGAACAACAAATGTTTACTAGATTATTACTATGCACATCACAAAATGCCAAGAAATTACTATTTTCCCTGCTGAAACTGTTACGGAAACATACAAAAGACATACTTGTGTGCAATACGTATATGCAAAAGAAGGTTAGCAGCAAAAGTAGACTGCCAATAGCTTAGTAATTTTTGTTTGTGTTTACCTGTAAAAAGCTCTCTGCATACTGCAGTAAATACAAGCCACAGTCACTACTGTTGTCCTGCAGGGGGACTCGGCAGTGTGAGCCCACCATCCGCTCTGCACTGAAGTCACGCTGCCCACCTCTTTTAACCTCCCACTCCACTTGCAAGTACCTGGAAAAAAAATACAAACAAGCAGAAAAACATGCACGCATACAAGTGACCAAACAATGAAACTGTGAAGAAGCAAAATTTGATAAACACTCACTCGCGAAGGAGCTTGAAGATGCGCTCATGAACAGATAGTTTCAAAGAGTCCATTATGAGAATGCAGGGTCTGTAGAAAATGTAAACAACTGCACAATTACACTTCACCATATTGTGAAAAGCAAGGCAGGTCTGCAAAAACAACAGCAGATACGGAAACTGGGGAGTGGCAACGCACTGTTAAAGAGCAGGGGGTGGGGGTGGAACAGTCACAATTTTCATTTTTGATCAAGGTTACTAAAATTTCCAATTTATCTTTAAATTTAAATAACATTTCTGTCTACATTATTTTATGTCTTCAGCTATGCAGTTAGTCATTTGCTTAATAACAGATTAATAATAACAATAATAATGATAAATGATGCATACAACAGTTTGTTAATTGATTATCAATTTGCCTGAGTAGTAGAATTTCTTAATTTAAGATAATATGCTGTAAGACAAGACAGAATACCTACATTAAGACAGTATTTGGTTCTGTAATATGAATTTGTGAAAAGTCGTATGATGAACATAAGTTTATTTACATAAACACTCATGCCATTTTAGGGCTGTCTATGTGGTGAATTTATATATTACCTTCAGAATGACAGCTTGCAGCCTACATGTTTGCTTTTCACTAACAGACTGAAACAGACTGAATACTTATGGAACAGGTCTTTGTGGTAATAGGCAGAGAAAAACCTCAAATTTCAAATTTATGGCAAAAAAATGGATCCACGGATTCGTGCCTTCCCAGAAAAACGCATATTGCCGATATGTGCTGTTAAAGAGACACTCTAGGACCAGGGTTGGTAACCTCTGACATAATATACCTAAACATTTATATTTGTAGGACCACACTTGTCATTATGAAATGCACAATATCACACATACCTCTTACAGACAGTCTTGCGCTTACATGTCTTTTCTGTGCAGTTCTAAAGATACAAGACAAAAGTGTCAAAATATCAATATGGAAATATATTTCCATTCTGAAACTCAGCCTCAGCAATAGCTTGCGGTTACCACAATCGTTTTGGCTGGTATAATCTAGAATATGCAACATATTAGGACTGCTCTCATACTTTAAATCTAACAGTGATACTTGAAAAAAAAATGATGCAAGGCAATACAACTGAAGATACAAAGGTAAACAACATGTTGCATGGAATTTTAATTAGCGACAAAACTAAGTAGCTACTAATCTTGGCAACTAGTAGAATACTTCAGTGTACCGGTGTATTTTATTTGGGTTTGTGTAACTGCCAACTTCACCACAACCCAGAAGAATAAGCAGCTTAGATGATGAGTGACTGACTGAGTGAGTAACTGTCAAGCTGCAAAGAAATTATGCTTAATGCAACTTGCGACCTACATCTAGTTGTGTGAAACTTTTCAAGTGTAAAGCCAGCCTCAGTTTTCGTGGTGGAGGGGTTTGCGTGCTTGAATGATCCTAGGAGCTATGTTGTCTGGTGCAAAAGCTCCTAGTAGGGTCTCCCATGGCAAACTGGTCCTAGGTGACAGGTCAGACAAAGTGTGATCCACAATAACACCTATGAAAAGACAAAAACAGGACCTGCCCGGAACAGGGTTACCGTGGCCCACCCTGGAGCCAGGCCTGGGGGAGGGGCTCGCCAGCGAGCGTCTGGTGGCCGGGCATTAACTCATGGAGTTACATGAGTCCCCCCTCCCATCAACCCACCACCAATGGGAGGGGCAGTAGTAGCAGTTGGGTTCTTTGTGGATTGGGCAGTGTCTGAAGGCATGGGCCTTGGCGTTCTGATCCTCGGTTGCTGAAACTGGCTTTTGGAACTTGGAACGTTACCTCACTGGCGGAGAAGGAGCCTGAGTTGGTGCGCGAGGTTGAGAGATACCGGCTAGATATAGTCGGGCTCACCTCAACACACAGCTTGGGCTCTGGGTCCAATTTCCTTGAGAGGGGCTGGACTTTATTCTTTTCTGGAGTTGCCCATGGTGAGAGGTGGCGGGCAGGTGTGGGCTCATAGCCCCTCGACTCGGTGCCAGTATGTTGGGGTTTTCTCCGGTGGACGAGAGGGTAGCTTCCCTACGCCTTCGGGTTGGGAAATGGGTCCTGAATGCTGTCTGTGCTCATGCACCGAACAGCAGTTCAGAGTACCCAGCCTTCTTGGGAAGAGTGCTTGAAAGTGCTCCTCCTGGAGACTCTATTGTCCTACTGGGGGACTTTAACGCTCACGTGGGCAATGACAGTGAGACCTGGAGGGGTGTGATTGGGAGGAATGGCCTCTCTGATCTGAACCCGAGTGGTGTTCAGTTTTTGGACTTCTGTACAAACCACAGTTTGTCCATCACGAACACCATGTTTGAACACAAGGATGTCCATAAGTGCACATGGCACCAGGACACCCTAGGCCGCAGTTCAATGATTGACTTTGTAGTCATTTCATCGGACTTGCGGCCATGTGTTTTGGATACTCGGGTAAAGAGAGGAGCTGAGCTGTCAACTGATCACCACCTGGTGGTGAGTTGGATCAGGTGGTGGGGGAAGATGCCGGTCAGACCAGGCAAGCCCAAACGTATAGTGAGGGTTTGCTGGGAATGTCTGGCAGAAGAATCTTTCAGATTGATCTTCAACTCACACCTCCGTCAGAACTTTGACCAGATATCGGGGGAGGTGGGAGACATTGACTCAGAATGGGCCATGTTCCTCTCCTCCATTGTTGAAGCGGCTGACTGTAGCTGTGGCCGTAAGGTAGTTGGTGCCTGTCGGGGTGGTAATCCTCGAACCCGGTGGTGGACAGCCCAGGTGAGAGATGCCATCAAGCTGAAGGAGTCCTACCGGGCATGGTTGGCCTGTGGGACACCAGAGGCAGCTGGCAGGTATCGTCAGGCCAAGCGATCTGCGGCTTCAGTCGTCGCCAAGGCAAAAACCCGTGTGTGGGAGGAGTTTGGTGAGGCCTTGGAAAGTGACTTTAAGTCGGCTCTGGAAAGATTCTGGCAAACCGTCAGGCAACTCAGAAAGGGAAAGCAGTGTGCCACTAGCACTGTATATAGTTGAGATGGTGTGCTGCTGAATTCGACTGAAGACGTCATTGGGCGGTGGAAGGAATACTTAGAGGACCTTCTCAATCCCACCGATACGTTCTCCAGTGAGGAGGCAGAGTCTGGGGACATGGGAATAGGCTTGTCCATTGCTGAGGCTGAAGTCGCTAAGGTAGTTAAGAAGCTCCTTGGTGGCAAGGCTCCAGGGGTGGATGAGATCCGCCCTGAGTTCCTCAAGGCTCTGGATGTTGTGGGGCTGTCTTGGCTGGTGGTGCCTCTTTTTAAAAAAGGGGTGTGTTCCAACTACAGGGGAATCACACTCCTCAGCCTACCTGGTAAGGTCTATGCAGGGGTACTGGACAAGAGAGTCCGGCTTATAGTCGAACCTCGGATCCAGGAGAAGAAGTGCGGGTTCCATCCTGGTCGTGGAACACTGGACCAACTCTTCACCCTCTCCAGGATTCTGGAGGGTTCATGGGAGTTTGCCCAACCAGTCCACATGTGCTTTGTGGATCTGGAGAAGGCATTCGACTGTGTTCCCCAGGGTATTCTGTGGGAGGTGCTTCAGGAGTACGGGGTACATGGCTCTTTGCTACGAGCCATTCAGGCCCTGTACAAACAAAGCTGGAGTTTGGTTCACATAGCCGGCAGTAAGTCAGACTCGTTCCCAGTGAGAGTTGGACTCTGTCAGGGCTGCCCTTTGTCACCGATTCTATTCATAATTTTTATGGATAGAATTTCTAGGCGCAGTCAGGGGATGGAGGGTGTCCGGTTTGGTGACCTCAGGGTCACATCGCTGCTGTTTGCAGATGATGTGGTCCTATTAGGGACATCAGGCCGCGAACTTCAGCTTTCGCTGGATCGGTTTGCAGCCGAGTGTGAAGCGGCCGGGATGAGAATCAGTCATGACCATGACCATGGTTCTCAGGCGGAAAAGGGCGGAGAGCCCTCTCTGGGTCGGGGATAGGCTCTTGCCTCAAGTGGAGGAGTATCTCGGGGTTTTGTTCACGAGTGACGGTACCAGGGTACGGGAGATTGACAGGCGGATTGGTGCTGGGTCAGCGGTGATGCGGGCTCTTTACCGGTCTGTTGTGGTAAAGAAAGAGCTGAGCTACAAGGCAAGGCTCTCGATTTACCGGTCGATCTACATTCCCACCCTCACCTATGGTCATGAGCTCTGGGTAATGACCGAAAGAATAAGACTGCGAATACAGCCGGCCGAAATTTGTTTCCTCCGCAGGGTGTCTGGACTCTCACTTAGAGATAAGGTGAGAAGTTCGGTCATCCGGGAGGGACTCGGAGTAGAGCCGAGGTGGTTCGGGCTTCAGGTTAGGATGCCTCCTGGACGCCTCCCTCGGGAGGTGTCACAGGCAAGTCCACCTGGGAGGAGACTCCGGGGAAGACCCAGGACACGCTGGCGTGACTATATCGCCCAGCTGGCCTGGGAGCGCCTCGGAATCCCCCTTGGAGAGCTAGTGGAAGTGGCTGGGGAAAGGGAGGTCTGGGCCTCATTGCTTAGGATGCTGCCCATGCGACCCAAACCCCAGAGAAGCGGAAGATAATGGATGGATGGATGGATGGATGGATGGATGGAAATGAACTTTTTAGGACTATTGCTAATTGTTGAAATTAAAGACACTTACTGGTGGACCAGGAGTGGAAATACATCTTGAACTGTTTTCGTCTACAGTGAGGAAAAAACACAAGAGTGAGTTGTGTGTAAAAAAAAGGACATGCACAAAATACAGCAAATATGGTGACGTCTCTGTGCCACATACCTGAACTTTTATCTCCGTCACTGTGGTGCCTGCTAGCCTCTTGATTCTCACTCCCAACCATGGAGTCACTAGAGGTCTCTGTCCCTTCCTGCACAGAGTCCTGGCCTTCCCTCTCCATCAACTGGGGTTCATCCATCCCAGGGAAACACACTACCACTAGATACCAATGAGCTCTACAAAATAACACAGAGTTAGTTATCAACTGCTCTGTCATGTAAAAATGATACCAGTGTTAACAAGCAGTAAAAGCGCAAGCCAACAATGACGTACATGTGCAGACATTTCAATTTACCGTTGGTAGGGGGACAATAAACAGAAAAAATTCTCAAGAGCATTTCCTGAAGGGGACAGCAAAATGGGTTCATAGCATAGATATAAATACACAGATGAGATACTGAGATACGATGAGTTCACATGATTAAATCAGCCATAATGTCCTTATTACTCAATAGACTTTCACCCAAATGTTTTGTTAGAACCATCAGACATAAATGCACATCTGATTACTTGAACATAATTTGTTTGGCATTATATTTGTAATGCACATGTAAATGCAAATTTAAATAAGAAATCTGATACAACCATAAGAAGTGTCCAAGAGAACTAATATTTTGATTTGCATTTACTTGCAATGCTTACTGGCAGTGAGAAGCACATTGAATGTTACACTAGCTATCATACAAATTTATACCAGATAATTTTTTCATTGGTACATGATAGAGCTCAGTGTGTTATAGAACAATATCACAAAGTGCAAAGTATATTCCCCTATTTGACAATTTGCTTACACCTCTGCACATATGGAGCACTAAGAATAAATACAAGTAATACATAGAAATCTAGGTTGTACAAATTTCTCTCAGTCCCTTTTATTTCTATAACTGTGAAAGGTGCTGGTTCTATGTCCGCTGTTTGGTTACCATCAGAAGAAACACAATCACACAAAATCAACAAACCTATAAAATCTGTGAATCACTTCTAATCTCCCGAAACACAGTAAAAAGGTGCTAATTTAAAGGGATTATCTACACAGATTAAGGAATGCTGCTCCTACAATGCATACTCAGCATTAACAATCACTGTAAATGAACGAATATAACTACTTCATTTAATAACCTAGGTTACTAAATGAAATAAGCTTAATATAAAACACCAGGAAAACACCACCAAAAGGAAAATACCAATGAGTTCTCTGCTTCACCAACCATATGGTCATATTTACAAAAACATCACACAAACAGTGGTGATTGCTGAGATTACATAATCCAATTCTAATTTGTGAATGCAATATTCTTGGAGTAGTATAGTTTTGGACAGTACCTTTCTTAAACTGCAGTTCTGTAATGGTACTAAGTGCAGTTGGGTACTGAATGATAACCACCCCAAAATGGCAGCATCATTGACATGCCTAGCTCAACCTACTACATCTATGGTTTGGGATGGCAGGCACCATTATGAGGCATATGAATGGGATGAAACCTTTGAAACTTTTGTTTGTCAGCATCTATAATTAGCACAAGTTATGTCAATGAAAAACACAGCAATCCTTGTACTAAAGTGGATAAACATATTTCACACTGTATAATGTATTGAGGGGGACAACATTCTTGCTCCCCTCCTTACCTGGAAGGGAGGGTAAGGATGCCCCTGACTTTCCCTGTACTTTCCACCTACATTTGTGCGCATATTCATTCACAGGCACGTACACACAAATTACTCACTCTTGATTGACAGGCACAAACAGGAAGTCTTTCTCAAATATGTCCACATGACGTGTCCATGTTCTCACACGCTGGTGCCTTCTGAGCTGGGCTCTAAAATGACATTTTTTTCATCCAGAAACATACACAGACACACACACACACACAGACAAATAAACATTAAAATGAACCATAAAATTGTAAAAAAAAATTTAAAAAAAGAATATGAAAAAAAAGTTGAATATTTCTTTTCTTCCATTTAAAACCCCATCAACATGGTTTCAAATGCTTTTAATAGTAGAATGCCATAGAAAAAAAGCATGTACCTGTGTATTATTAAAAAATATATAATTTCAATCAATTTGATAGTAGATATATGTTCCAAACAAATCAGAGCTATTGACTTCTTATAACATGTGTCAGAGTAGCTAACGTAATACTAAGTTAATGTATCCTTTTATTCCTATAGTTAAGACAGACTGCTAGTTATCATACTCTCGTAAATGAAATTAATCACTTATATAGCAAGATCCTCCACCAGGTGGATAGCGCCAAGTAGGAAGCAGCATCTATCTGCACTATCTACAATTAGTAAAGCTTAAATTACCTATTTGCTTGTGGTTTTGACTGGGTTTTTTGGAGCAGCAGGAGAGCAGTGACTTTATGTGAGGGAGAGGGACAGCAGCTGGACATATACATACTGCTAACTCTAAATGGTACTTCGGCAGATCTAATGTCACCTGCACCTAGTTTAGTCCCACTCGACCCAAACTGAACAGAAAACAGCATAAAAAGGCATTTAAAAATGTCTCAGAAGGAAAGGCCAATAGCATCTTTCTGTGCTGGTTAATAGCAAAATCATCTCAAAAACTATAAATAGTAGTAGAAAATCATAAAAATAAGTTTCCACACACTTACGGTGTGCTGGTGCTGTCTTCATTAGCATTGTCACGCCGGGTGAGCTGCTTGTAGAAGAAGCTGCTAAAAACATGAGATCTCTTTGCTGAAGAACGAGGGGCCTTCTGCACCAACAGATACCTTCAACACCCATGTGAACACACACATCTATATTAGCATGATTGCCGTTTGATTATATTATAAAAGTAGCATTTTACCACAGGCGTAACTTATCCTTCAAAACTAAACTAAGCTATATTTCATTTAGGCTGTGACATTCTAAGCCTCTCAAGGGCTTGATCCAATAGGCTGCATATACAATGTATGTGCAACACCAGCAAACAAATCAAGTTTCTGTCCAGTATCTGGCACCATATTTTTGGAATGTAACAGAATGGAATAACTCATACCAAGCACAATGTGTGAAGAATCATTTGAGTGTACAAGTGCAGACCACCATGAAAACGCATCACATAAACATCTTACTTGAGGTAGAAATCAATGATGACATCATTGAGAAACTCCCCACTATCCAAGCACTCCAGGTCCTCAGTGGTCACAGTAATGGCTCCTTTGCATGGTGGTGGAGGAAACTGGATCAACCTGAGGAATTAGAGAGTAAACCACATGAAACCAAACCCAGTCTCTGCTCAGACCACTTAAATCAGCAAACTGTTTCTTCTTTTTTGTTTACTGATAATCTGAAACTGTAAAGTTTATTTATATAAAGCACCTTTCATACACAGTGGCAATTAAAGATGCTTTACACAAACAGGAATATTAAAGCACTAAATAATACAGCTTATACTATTCCTGAAATCTTGCACCTCAGAAAGGCTTTTGCAAGAAAAGTTACAAAGACATAAAAAGTGCAAAAAAATAAGAAATGCAATTGCAATTATCCTCAAGTCCTTTCGCGTGCTCAAGTGAGAAAGACAAAAAGTTTTTACGTGTTGATTCTGCTGACAGCTTTCAGAACTTACATGCCCTTTCACAGAGAATGTGAAATTTTATTTAGTCTTTGTAGGGGTCAAATTGCAACAGTATTTTGTTGGGTTTCTGAGCCCAACTTTGAGCCGTGGTTCGGGTTAGACTTGGGCAGAACGGTCTAAGGCTGTAAAGAAAAATTTTGGCTCAAATAAGACTGTAGTACCTGCGTGCAGGACCACGGTGCCTGTATGCGGTCCATTCTAGTCCAGGTCCAGTTGCCATAGATACATTATAAGAGCCTTGAGCTCTCCTGTGACACAACGTGTAGACAGAGTTTGCCTGGACATCTGGTTCCTGAAACGCAAAACATTCTGAAATTTATTCTGAAGACTCTTCTGCAAATCAATGCAGTGTTCAATAACACTGGTGGTATTTGATTTCAACAAAGCTCTATATGTGCTCAAGTGAAAAATGAACAAACAACTATAAAACATAGGAGACCTTTTTTTTTTTTTAACCAAAGTTGGAGTCAAACTGGATTGCAAAATGAGTGCCTGCAAATTTCACCCACAGTTTTGCTATACATCAATTTTATCTCTGAAACGGCATATCTGCACAGCATATCTGTTCGTTCAAATTCACATCTGACAGGAGTGTGTGTATATTTGAGTGTAAAATTTTGATAGCCTGATTCATCTCCTCTCCTTTTACTCTGTAAAGGTTTGGGAACTGAGGAGACTGGTGATGCTCTTTTTTAATGGGTTACTGACCTGTTGCCAATTAACCACCATGTACTTATTTAGCATTACACAGCTTCACCAGTCTTTATTTACCTGTCTCAACTTTTTTGAAACATGTTTTAGCATCAAATTCAAAACAGGCATATATTTTTCAAAAAAACAATAACATTTCTCAGTTTCAAAATTTGAAAGGTTGTCTTTGTACTAATTTCCTGAATGAAATGAAATATATGAAATATAGGGTTTAAATGATTTGCAGATCATTGCATTTAGTTTTCATTTACATTTTGCACAGCATTTCCACTTTTTTGGAAATGGGGTTGTACATAGGTGTGCAAACACAGCAGAGATGCCATACAGTATTTGTAAATATTGCACAGTTTTTAACATTCCATGTTATCAACTTAGTGGACACCTTAGATTTTAATCTTCTCTTTTTCTTAAGTACATACAGATTATACCAGACCATGCTCGTGACTCACCGTAAGCGGAGTTGTAGTAGTGCCTGCAGATGCTGGTGCACTTACAGACTCATGCGAGGAGGCATGTGTATCTGTTCTGGGGCGCAGCAACTGTAGCAGTTGCGTGTCTCGGCCACTCTGTAGGAGTTTCATGCTCTCCGAGTGGGTAAGCGGGGAAAGGAGATCAGTGGTTCCACGTTTCAGACCCACAATGTCCATTATAGAAGCAAGCAGGGCACCCTCTATTCCCTTCAGTGGCTCAGAAACACACAGCAACACACACACACTGCCCTCAGCTGTAGCGCCGAGCACAACATACCCACAAAAAAATTAAAGCTTTAAACAACTTAACAGTATCTAAACAAACCAAGAGGCCTAGGTAGAATTCTATTACAGAAAACCTATATTAGTGTAACTGACTGACCTGGGCGTAACCCCGGCTGTATGACGGACAGTTCGATGAACAGGCGCCGTGCCTGAGCTTCAGACAGCCACAGGAGGAGCAAAGATGGGGGTGGGGTTTCGTTTTGTTTAACCAGTGCGCTGTCTTGCACCATAAGTCCTTCCCAAACACTGTACTTGCGCACATGTGCTGTTGCCAAGGAAGCTATCACCTCTGTACCTGAAGGGTCTATGAAGGAAACAAAAGAACTGAAAGCAGTATTTTTAACGCAAAACTGTTCACATCTACACCTCCTACTGACAACCTCTCAGTGCTGTAAAATGTGCAAGTTTAATTTAAGATTAATAAGACAATCCATAGACATGTCATCATACCTTTCAGTGAAATGGTCATTCTATCATGTGCGATCTGCAAAACACAGTAAAACATACACATATGCTCACCCCATTGTTTTCCTTCACAAACTTTTAACTGAACATCAGATCTGGATGTCATTTATGTGTATTCTGGATGTTTTCTAGCCATCTTCCAACCTATCATATCAGGTCTACAACCACACCTTTATAAGCCCACTGGACAAGGCACTAAGCCCTTCCATGTAGAGAGCAGAGAACTGAAGATCAATCACTGGAGAATCACTCAAAGAAGGGTCCACAAAGCCGGAGGCCTGTAAAACATGGAAATACTCAAAATGTTTCACAATTTAATCACAATTTAATGATGTTTCTACTGACATTTTTTTTCAGTAAATATTGTCAAAAAGTAGCTTTTGGAATACCCAAATACCTTAAAGCACCGCATGAACGTATCAAAGAATGAACAAAAACATAAGAAGAGCCAACATGAAATACATAACAGTTTTTGTATATAATTTATCCAGGAAATGTATGAGTTAAGATCATAGAGGAAAGATCCATGAATTGATCAAATGACCAATGTTAAACTAAGTTCATGGGACACTACTGAAGTACATGGAAGAGAAGTGTAGAAATATCCTTCAGAGTTAAGCTACCTAAACAAATCATGAAACAATAATCAGTGGTGGACGACATACATAAATCATGTACTTGAGTTCAAGTAGAAATGCCCAAGATAAAATATTACTCCAGTAAAAGTAGAAGTTCCTCCCTTTACACCTCCACTTGAGTAAACGTGCAAAAGTATTTGCCTTCAAATGTACTTAAGCATCGAAAGTAAAAGTACTTAAAGATCAATTATGACTCTGATGTCCTATTACCATTTTTGTAACAAGACTCTTGCTTCATTAACTCAAAGGAGAAAATACTCTAGTGCCAATCTTTTAACAGAATGTTATTCCAGCACTTATGCCTATTAAAATTATAATTAAACACAAAACATTGAAGGCAAACAATTTCCATTAGGTAGAATCAAGTGTCTCTGAAATAACTTTTTAGGAACAAGCAAAATTTCAGTTAAAGATTTATTTGCAACTTAGTTACAAGTTTAAATTTAATAAAAACCTTGCTTTAAACACAGTTTCATATGTTGCATCTGTAGGTCTCTGTTCATAAACAAAAAGCTGTTGTCAAAAAAAAACTTGTATCTCCATTTTTGTTTTTCAGTTTCTAACATAATTTGAAAATGCCTTTACATTTTATGTCAATTTCATGATGGACCAAAAGAAACAGCCCAGAAAGACTTGAAAAAATGTAAAATGACAAAAATGTCTGGTTCCATTTTTTTTCCTTCTTCTGTAAAGTTTTTTTTTTCCAACAGCAGCGATAAACTAGCAAAAACAAATTTACTATAAAATGAAATAGTATTTGTATAAATTCAGAAAAGAAGACACATGCCAGTAACAACTGCATGTGTGTACATATTTCTATATTGTGGTCTATTTACACAAAGATGTTTAAGTAACATCATTTATGTTGGATAAATGTTGCACTGATGTTGAACCGTACTGTTAATAAAAATAAACGTAGTAGAATTTAATAATAAAGTTGTAATATTGCAAGAAAAAAGTTGTAGAATTACGACAGTAAAGTGGAATTAATACCAGGAAAGGTTGCAATATTGTGGTCAAAGGCTTAGCAAAGGGAAGGCAGCACTTCCTTGTGCTGTAATGACAGGCATTGAGGAATTGGTGGAGTTATACTTTCATATTGATTTCACTCACAAAGAAATACTCAGTCTCTCTGTCTCTCCTGACACATCAGCACCAGCCTGTTATTAGTATAAGAAACTGTTTATTTAGAATAAAGAACCAGATGGACTTGGAGTCTGTTTGTTGAAGGAGAATTGTAGGCAGGGTCTTCTCCATGGCTATCAGTGGCTACATCTCTGTTCCAGTCAAAGAGGACATGAAGTTTCACATGCAGTGAGAATGATAATCAAAATGATCGATCCATAAAGAGACAAGAGTGTGTGCATATAGTATGACTTTCCTCAAAATATTACGACTTTACTCTCAAAATCTACTATTTTTCTTTTTATGAACAGTGGTCCTAAAATGCCATCGTAGAACCGTATGCTTACACTGGGTAGGTACACTATATTTCAAAAGTAATCAGTCGTCTGTCTTCACACGCATATGAACTTGAGTGACATCCCATTCTTAATCCATAGGGTTTATGTGATATCACAGTTTAATAAGATGTCAGCCCACCCTTTGCAGCTATAATAGCTTCAACTCTTCTAGGAAGGCTTTCCTCAAGGGTTAGGAGTGCGTTTATGGGAATTTTTTACCAGTTTTCCAGAAGCGCATTAGTGAGGTCAGACACTGATGTGGAGACTGCAAGCCAGGCCTTCTCGTCCAACTCTAAATCATCCCAAAGGTTTTCTATTGGGTTTAGGTCAGGACTCTGTGCAGGCCAGTCAAGTTCTTCCACACCTCATCCATGTCTTTATGGACCTTGCTTTACGCCCTAGTGTGCAGTCATGTTGGAACAGGAAGGTGCCATCCCAAAACTGTTCCCACAAAGTTGGGAGCATGAAATTGTCCAAAATCCCATGGCCTACTGAAACATTAAGAGTTCCTTTCACTGGAACTAACGGGCCAAGCCCAACTCCTGAAAAACAACCCCACACCATAATCCCCACCTCCACCAAACTTTACACTTGGCACAATGCAGTCAGACAAGTACCATTCTCCTGGCGACCAAAAAATCCACATTCGTCCATCAGATTGCCATACGGAGAAAATTCTTCACTCCAGAGAACACGTCTCCACTGCTTAAGAGTCCAGTGGTGGCACTTTACACCACTGCATTTGACGCTTTGCATTGCACTTGGAGATGTACGGCTTGGACGCAGCTGCTCACCAAATGAAACCCATTCCATGAAGCTCTCTACGCTCTGTTCTTGAGCTAATCTGGCCACATGAAGTTTGAAGGTCTGTAGAGATTGACTCTGCAGAAAGTTGGTGACCTGTATCCACTGACCCGCTCTGCCATACCACATGGCCTACCACTTCATGGCTCAGTTGCTGTCTTTCCCAATCACTTCCACTTTGTTATAGTACCACTGACAGTTGACTGTGGAATATTTAGTAGCGAGAAAATTTAATGACTAGACTTGTTCCACAGGTGCCATCCCATCATGGTTCCATGCTGGAATTCACTGAGCCCCTGAGAGCAACCTATTCTTTCACAAATGTTTGTAGAAGCAGTCTGCAAGCCTAGGTGCTTGGTTTTATACACCTGTGGCCATGAAAGTGATTGGAACATCTGAATTCAATGATTTGAATGGGTGACTGAATACTTTTGGCAATATAGTGTATGTCCAACAGGTCAAAACAAGCTGAAAACAAAGTGTGTGCTGTACTCTGATTGGTGTGCTTGCTTCAAGCTTCTTTTGTTTCGACTGAAAAATATTTTTATGTTTTTATACACACAAACAAGCCAAGAGGAACAACAGATTTCACATAATGTAGTGGAGTAAAAAGTAAGATATTTGACTTGAAATGTAGTGGAGTGAAAGTAAAAAGTTGCCCAAAATGGAAATACTTCAGTAAATTACAGTTACGCAAAAAAAGTACTTAAGTACAGTAACAAATTACATTTACTTGGTTACTGTCCACCACTGACAATAATGCATAAACCATGAACATTCCTTCATGCATCATCATGTCTGTAATTGGCAGGTAAGACATGTAATACAAGGAAAGAGCAGATGTGGACAAAATTTTCATATCTTAACAATAAAACTATGGGCATTCTATAGTGGATGACCAAACTGTTTTAAGCATAAATGTGATTTACATGATTTCTGTGTGCATTTGTTTACTGTACAGAAGCATCAAACACCAGCACTGTCACACAGTTTGTACTGTCTGTCACACAGCTTTCTTCAAGATCGCCTCATCTCCCTGTGGCCTTTCACAGATGCCATCACCTCACAGGACCAAATAATCAGAGCTTTAGCACATCACAACAGAAGCTGACTCACTGCAAGCACATTAGTGTATGTGACACAAAATTCCTAGAGTGAACGACGTATGCAACAGCCAAAGCAGCGCCTGGTTGTGTAGTGCTTCAGGAGACATATTGTAAGAATACAATTGTCTTCCTCCAAGATGATTACTCAGAATAAACATTTGTTTATCTGTGCATATCATAAATGCACTACCTTAATCCAGAACTTTTAGTCATCTCTTACTATGCAAACCTTTGGATAAATAGGGCTTTTGTTGTGCTTCATATAAAACAGTTTGTTGATGTTATTCACTTAAATTCTTTAGAGTCTTCAATCTTTAAGTGTTTAGGCACTCATGATTTTTCATAGCAGTATAAAAAATGGTGACTGTCTCAGCTCTGGTAAAATATTGCTTTTACAGCAAGCCAACATCATTGGCAGTTAGTGAGCACCACACTGCTCACATATGGCATTCAACAGGCCTTGGCACATTAACGCCAGTAGAGAGGGCATGCCAGAGAAAGTCGATGAGGTAGATGTACAAAGGCTCCATTGCAACATGTACTCAATCACATAATCCATGATTATGTTCAAACAACTGCGTAATCCTTAACAATGACACTATGGCAGGCTTGTCTGAGCCAATAAGGCCCTAATGTGTGAGAGGGAGGTGGATCTATGTATCTTTAGTGAATACCCATCTATAACCTTTCAGTCGTCAGCAGTCTCTCATTTTCTACCTCAAAAGATAGTAATTCAATGACTGGAAAAAAAATGCACGTCTTTTCAGCTGTGCTCTTATGCCAC
Organism: Pygocentrus nattereri; assembly: GCF_015220715.1. NCBI lineage: Eukaryota > Metazoa > Chordata > Actinopteri > Characiformes > Serrasalmidae > Pygocentrus > Pygocentrus nattereri. The sequence goes on from NC_051216.1 coordinate 36,152,878, forward strand.
ACATTCTTTATAAAAAGATCCACAATTCTACCATACTTGCAAGTGTGACAGTATTGACTGGCAAGATATAAGTTCCATGCATTGTCCTGTTGCACAAAGTTAATGGTTTGAACTAGTGTTGCACCAATACCAACACCATATCTTTAGCCTTGATTTAGCCTTTAGCATAGCAGCCTGCTACTTGGGCTCATGAGTCAGTCAGCTATATTAATTAACAGTGGGGTCTCGCTGCCCTAGGCTTCAACCAAGCTGGAAAAAAACACCTTGTCACTACTACTGAGAGCGTGAACAACGGTGATATTCACTGAACTCCAACAGAGTCTAATGCTTGGAGATATAGCACAAGTAAACAGGACACAGATATGTGACAAATGACTTGAGAAATACGGAAGTGAAACAACGTTCAGCACTGTTTTTGCCGAGCCAGAGAAACCACAGATTTATCTATATATTGTATTCACAATATCTATATATCATATACACACGTGAACATACATCTAATGTAAATGTAATGTGTATGCCATGTATATTATTTTAGAACAGAATATAAATTTTACCAAAATAAAATAGTTTAAAAATGTAATTGCATAAATTCCAGACTTATAAGTTAAATAAGTTAGATAGAGTTAGCATTGGTATTCTGATTCAGCATATATTTAAGGTAACAATGTTGTATCAGAACGGAAAACGTGGTATCAGTGCATCTCTAGTTTGAACACTGCAACAGTGCTCTTTTTATAGTTGGTCAGTAAGTGCAACAGTGGTGTTCTCCTGTCTTGACACAGATGGCATAACAACTGCGAAAGGTGTGCACAAAGACTGACTGTGTCCACGTCAAGATAAAAAACTTTTCAAAAAGGTGACAACCAAACCTGTGCGTGTCCTACTAGATCACCAGTATTTCTAAAGGAAATGCATAGAAGAGTATGAGGAAATCAGGGATTTCCCCTTGGAAAAACATATAACCCCAACCATGCATTTTAATATAATTGTGTTTATGATTGTAATGCCTACCTGGTTGTGCATCTCTGAGGCCTGAGTGTGTGGATCTGGAGTCTTTTTTCTCTCCACAGTCAATGCAAGTCTCTGCACTGTCTGTGGATCCTTAACTCCCTCTAGTGTCTGAAGGTGTGATGTCCTGCTTTTTTCCTCTTCATCCTCATCCTCACTGGAAAGAATAACTAACAGAGACAGGCAGAGAGACAGAAACGGAAGTGAGACCTAGCCTCTACACAAACAATTTGCAGTTGCTGGGGAAGATGGGCACAGACATTTATCCTGAACAAGTATAAACAGAGCAACATAATCTAATGTTATGCAGATATAACAAAGGAAATGAGCAGCAGGTAGCAGAGTGTTGAGTGTGATGATCTTATTTTATGATTTGATGTTTTGAAATTGCTGAGTAAGTGCAAATTACAAACATTTTCAGCAGTAAGGAGGTAATCTGGAAGAGAACAACTATACTGAAAATAACTTGCCACAATGAGTACCATAGGATAGCTCTAGGGATGCAAAGGTACACAGTATGTTATCCATTCAATATGCCCCTGCAATTCAATACACAAACATGCAGTATTACAATATGCTTATTTTCTTAAAATTTCCAAAAATTGCTTATTGTGCTATCGACTACACGCATGCTGTACATTCAACTCTACATCCACATCAACATCTCCAGAGCCTACCAAAATTTCAAACCAAAAGATTTGCCAAAATCAAATAATCTGTCAAATGTGACAAGTCGAGCTCTAGTGAGACTGAGAGAAGTTAAGGCCACTGCACACCAGACATGTGTCATGTAGCATCCACACATTCGATATCATACACAACATCCACACAACCCTCATTTTTAACAAAGGTCCGCACACCAATGCCGACACAGAGACAGAAACCAGGCCTAGGCAGTCATATTGCCATTTTGCTGAATGGAAAGTTTTATTTGTCTATGGGCAAAATAAGAAGTTCATTGTTTAAAGGGTTATGTCTTTTTTTTCTTAAATATTTAGAGACTGAAATCATACTGTTATCATTATACATACTCAACCATGGGCCCACTGTACCTTTGCATCCCTAGAAAGCACTATCACTACTGTGCTTCATTTAGGTATAACTGTAAAGATCTCACTTACTCGGTTCAGGTGTATTTAGTTTAGACACCTTTCTGGAGTCTGCGTCTGTGCTCTGTGGCTCACAGCGCTTGGGTGGCACCTCTCCATCGGCCAATGTCATTTCCAGCTGGTCCCCAACTGCCCCAAGAGATAGACGTAGGACGCTCCCTCTGGCCCCTCCCTCCTCTATCATCTCGCCATTCGCCACAGCTTCTACCTTCTCCTGATCATTCTTTCCCTCTTCTTCTATTTTCTTTGCACTCTCTTGAATTTTTCTTTTGCTGGTGTTATGCTACAGAAAGAGAAGAAGAGCAAAACAGTTGGTAAATACCAACCAGAACTTCCCTACATTTATTACTGCTATAGTGCATCTATAAAAGCAGGTTGTATATTGCAACACTGAGCAATGCATTTTTCACAACTGTCCATGACAAAACAAAGTATGAATAGAGAATTCTTCTCCACTCATGAAAAGTTCCAATCCTGCTGTGCTTACATTGTTCCCCCAACAAACTACACTAAATTTCCAAAAGTATTCACTTGTCTGCCTTCACATGCATATGAAATTGAGTCAGATTTAAATTTTTAATCCATAGGTTTTATATGATGCCAGCCCATCCTTTGCAGCTATAACAGCTTCAACTCTTCTGGGAGGGAGGTTGGTTCAGGAGTGTGTTTATGGGAATTCTTGACCATTCTAAAAAAAAGTGCATTTGTGAGGTCAGATACTGATGTTGGACGAGAAGGCCTGGTTCATAGTCTCTGCTCTGATTCATCCCAAAGGTGTTCTATCAAGTTGAGGACTGTGCAGGCCAGTCAAGTTCTTCCACACCAAACTCGCTCATCCATGTCTTTATGGACTTTGCTTTGTGCACTGGTGCGTAGTCATATTGGAACAGGAAGGGGCATCCCAAAACTGTTCCCACAAAGTTGGGAGCATGAAATTGTCCAAAATCTGCTGAAGGGTCTGCTGAAGCATTAAGAGTTCCTTTCACTGGAACTAAGGGGCCGAGCCCAACTCCTGAAAAACAACCCTACACCATAATCCCCCCTCCACCAAACTTTACACTTGGCACAATGCAGTCAGACAAGTACTGTTCTCCTGGCAACCACCAAACTCAGAGTCATCCATCGGATTGCCAGAAGGAGAAGCATGATTCGTCACTCCAGAGAACAGGTCTCCAATGCTCTAGAGTCCTATGACAGTGCTTTACACTAGTACAATTGACGCTTTGCATTGTGCTTGGTGATGTAAGGCTTGGATACAGCTGCTCAGCCATGGAAAACCATTCCATGAAGCTCTCTACACTGTTCTTGAGGTAATCTGAAGGCCACATGAAGTTTGGAGGTCTGTAGCGACTGACTCTGCAGAAAGTTGGTGACCTCTGTGCACCATGAGCCTCAACATCCACTGACCCCGTGCTGTCATTTTACTTGGCGTACCACTTTGTGGCTAGGTTGCTGTCGTCCCTAATCGCTTCCACTTTGTTATAATACCACTGACAGTTGACTGTGAAATATTTAGTAGTAAGGAAATTTCATGACTGGACTTGTTGCATGGAAGTAATTGGAACACCTGAATTCAATTATTTGGATGGGTGAGTGAATACTTTTGGAAACATTATTCATATGCTCTACAACACCAGCTGGATCAGATATTCTCAAGAGCAGTTTTCTGAACCAGATGGGGTAAAGCAGGCAGAGTAGGACTGCAACAATCAGTCAAAATCAATTTAATTTAAATCAAGGTAAAAATCTGCATTGTTCTCTTGTGGCCATGTAATGTACTTAAAAAGTTAAGCATGTCTAAATTGTTCATATGATGAACACAGCCATGCTGGCAGATTTTAACACACTACAGCAGGGGTGCCCAAACTTTTTGTCCTTAACTTTGAATAACTGGTGCATCACAGGGAACTGAAGAAAGTTTATTAGTTAAATTAGTCAATTAATCAAACAACAGACAACAGGTTAATTGATTATTTGTATAATTAACTGTTGCACTAATGCACAGCTCCAGTGACATACACTGCATAAATTTAAGTCTAAAGCAAACGCTCCAAGATGCCTAAGCATGTCTGAGGGTATGTCCTAAAAGCTTTCTTGTGAACACATGCTATATATAAACTAAAAGCCATACACTGTGGAGGCATCACCTGGGTGGAATGTACTTCACTTCCTGAGTGCTCCATTCTATGGCAGTGCCTTGACAGTGACAGTGAAGTGTGTCTCCGAGTGTCTGTGACAATGCATTCAGAGATCTGCTTATCATCAGGGATGTTGGTTCCATCCGAATTAAGTGGACTGGCACTTGTACACTTTGCAGAGTCACTTTGCTCAAGTGGATATGATTCATTCTCTTCAGTGTCAGATCTAGATTCTTTCTGTTTGGGCACTGGAATATGTGCAAAGACAGTTCCATCAAGTGAACATGATTCATTCTCGTCAGAAGTGGTGGGCTCTGTTTGTTTTAGTGAATTGTTGAATCTTCTGAGTCTCTTGGGAAGTGGAGATTTGGTTTCTTTAGGCTGTGGTATATCGTTCTCCTCAGTAGATGCTGATTCAGTCCCTTTAGAGGATGGGGAGTTTAATTGCTTATTGTGAACTGGACTAGATCTCCTATCCCTGCGCTCTGCTGATAATCTTCCATCACTCCGCCTCTCCCTGGCTCCTCTTTTAAGCTCAGTTTGGCACTTCTTTTTGGAATCACGGCCACAACTACTCAAGTATCTTCTCCCTTCTTCGGTCTGGAGGACATCTGTCAAAATCACCTTCACCTGTCGACTAAAAAAAAAAAAAAGAATACATATTCGACTAGTGTGCAAAAAAAGGAAAAACATAAACCACAACCTTTTTCCCCCTCAAATAACAGAATAAAGAATAAGAATAAGAATAAAGCTTATTTCAACCGACATACACAATAACAAGCATAAACCATTATGTAACATAACCAATAACTTAAAGCATATATTTACATGACACGCTGATCCATAATAATCCAGAATAGCTTAACCACATTTCAGCCCTGACCTGTCATGTTTATTTACTGATTTAACTAGCCAATGAATCATCAGCCAGTTTATCTTCCTGAGTCAATGAACACACTCAGTGGAAAGAGGCAGATGGTGAGTCAAAGATAAGCAGTGTGAGAGTGGGCATGTGTGTGTTTTTACTCTCAACAGCTCTTTAAGTGCTTTTTAAGTTCTGTGGGGATTGGGGGGGGGTGTGAGAAAAAACTGCCCACGAATGATAGACTGAATGATTATGACTGTATGCTTTTGATAACACACAATTCTAGATTAGAATATATGTGTAGTCTTGAGAGAGAAAGAGCTTGAAACCTTGTTGTACAGGGTAATGTATGACCTATGCAAAAGAGAATGATGTGTTTGATGTGGTCAGAAAACACAAAAAAAAGGCAGAGGACTAAGTTAACAAGAAAGTGATGGTGAACCCCCGGTCTAGTGTATTATGATCTTGTAAGTGCAGAATAATCAATGTTATTCTGAGTACTGTGGGCTTTCCTTAGAATGCTATTGAAATTTTGCGATTGAAACGTTTTACTTATTTTTTTCTTTTCTTTCCCTTTTCACCCTCTCATTTTCCTTTGAAACACACAAACACCAAACCATGCTGCATGCACATCCCCAGACAGGCTTATATATAGCCTATTTTGACAGAGAAGAGATAACATGACCAGCTATGCATTCTTAAACCACCACCCATTAACAGCATCTTGTGCAGTTAACAAGATAGCGAAGTAGTACAGTTCACATCTGCACTGTAGACGCACTACCTAACCTGAATGAGCCAGGTATCCATGATATTGAGTTAACTCTGCTACAGTGAGTAGTTTTTTTTAAAGATGATTTTGTTGACTGAAACTTAAATAGTCTCACACAAACACTACTCATAATGATGAACTAAGATCAGGATCTTTCCGGTACCAGTCTGAAAATACTTTCATTAACATAATGTCAATTATTTACAGGCAGTTTACTGGTAAACGCCACATAATAATAGTCTGAAAAGGTTTTAAGGTGGAAGTGAGGTGTAGTCCAAGCCAGTGCAGAATTACCTGTTAATGTCCAACTCAGACAGATCATTTTGATAATGATCTACTGTTTGGCTCCCATTGTGATGACGATTTGGCTGAGAGGATGCTCCACTGGAAGCCAGCTGTGACCAGTGGATCTAAAACATGGACAAAAAGCATAAGCATCAATGAAAACTGTGGCAGAAACTCCAAACTGCACTAACTATACAGGACATTTGTTGGTTCATGTGCATTTTTCTTGAAGCGATGATATACTAAAACTGCATTGCAAATATACTACTAATGCAGTCTTTTTACTCAGTTCAGTGGCACACAATCCCCAGTGTAGTTTTCTACAGCTCAGACCTGAAACTAAAACCAATTTAATCATTCCCTCTTTCCCTCCCTCACCTTGGGATACTTTCTCGCACATTTGGCCACATCTGCATCTGCACGATCACCTTCACCAGAGACTCTCCTCTTGGGGATTTTAAAGGGATCTGCACTCTGAGCCACACACAAGCACAAATGTCCAGTAGGAGTTAACTAGCTAGTACTGTGGTGTTAGAGCATGCCGTCATGCTTTTTTGTAAGTGATGCATACCCGACAGCTGTCCAGTTTTCCCATGGCTGTGATGGTCAGAGCTCTCCTGCGGTCCAGAGTCACACCGCCCGCAGCGCGCGTTTTATCATGCGGCATTATAGAACACACGAACACTTCTAAACTGGGCAGATACGGAAATGATCAGATTAGTAGATAGTGTAACGTATACCTACGTATATACCTGGAGCACCATTGAGAGAAACAAATTCAATGCCCCTTTAATGTTGAGAATGTTAACATGTACTTATTTATGGACAGGTTAGCAGCACTGTGTGACTTTCCTCTAACTTAACCTACACCTTCCTCTTCTTACACTCCTTGCAGAGAGTTTAGACAGCATTCAAGAATCTAAGTCATTGTAGTGAATTCTTCTTCTTACTCTTATTATACGGAGATGTTAAAATAATGTCACTATTGTTTTCACAGTGTTTTTTTCTTCAATGAAAACGTGTAGTGTCGTGTTTATTCTCATTATTACTGTGGGATATTTCGAGTGGAGAACGAAATGATCCATTCCTAACCAATATGTAGTTAGGAGTGCAAACTGTGTCCCTGTCTCTGGGTGAACAACTTAGCCAGCGGAGCTAACTACAGAGCAAAACACCTGCCGGACAGTGAAAGAAAACAAAGCAGCTGTCTCTTATCTGGTCGTGGCTATAAGAATAGGTTTGAAAAAAGCTGCATCGATAGCAGATGCAGTGCCACTGCATGCAATAACAATCCGGTAAGTAAGACTTCTCAAATAAATGACACGTTTAAATAACGTTACAGCACAAAGGCTGTTTAGCTTCACTGTGTGGTTCGCGTGTGTCGCTTTAGCAAACAGAGACACTTTCTTTCTGGCTTCGAGTCGACTTGAAACAAGCTGACTAGAAATGACTACACAAAAATATGCTTTTTTTATTATATTGTACTCGGCTTTTCAAACCTAATAGAAAATTTACATTTACATAAATAACACTGTTCACATTATTCAGCCGAAAGTGCAGGTTAAGGTTAGCTTAGCTAGATCATCTGATTTTAGGTCCAACTATTTTGCCTCCTTCTTAATTTACAAAGAAACCAACCGCTATATGTCGAAGAACATGTTCAAAAACAGACGAGAATGCCGCCGACAAAGATAAAATAGTTGAAGAGCGCTCTAAGAGCACATGACCATTTAGAAATTATTCCTGAATGAAAACTTCCTCTCTAAACCGGACATGGTGTCGTTTCTTCTTCCGAAAAGGAGCGTCGATATCTAAACAGCATCGTGTAAAATTGCCATCTAGTGGAGGACCTTCTTCAGTGTGGTAAGACTGAGGATTCAGCCATTTTCTGGGACAGGGGCAGTCAACCCCAGTGATGGGACCACCCGGAGGGCTTCAGGTCTTTCCAGAGCTGGATCAGGTGTGTGACAGGGATAATTAAAACTGTTCAGGGAAGGGGAATGGGTGTCAATACCAAAACTAGCAAATAGCAAAACTACTATGTCTATACAAATCTGTGTAATTGTGTTGTTGACTTTGAGCCGTGGGGAGAACTGTACACCACTTTATTTTGAAACAGGACTTTTTCCTTTCCTTTGATTTATTCATACAATGACTACGCATACCAGACCTCATATTAACTGTGAAGTTGACTTGTATCTATCGTAAATATTGCACACTCATTTAAATGAACCATTATGACTTTATTTGCAAATATTTAACAATAATAGGTTTCATAAAATACTGTCATTATAAAAATGAGAAAAGGGGAATATTACACTTCAAATGAATTGTGTCATTTTCTTTGAGTTATAGGGAGGATAACACATTTATTTAAATTTCAGATTGATCCTTTGTTATCTGGTAATAAACAGCGAACTTTTTATATGTCTGTTCTGATAAAAATACACCTACCAGAGCCACAGAAGTAAAGGCACCTCTCTAGTGAAGCACAAGTATTGTCCATTAATACACACTTTGATACTTTAGTTACATAACTATTATTTGGGCCCCTACATTTGTAAAATGCTGTGCTAATACGGGTTTCAAAAAATGACCTTACAGTACTGCAATTACACATATTCTGACTTTTGTTTTTATTTTCCAAAATGTTACAATGACCACTTTTTTAGATTTTGAGCACTTTATTGATTGCTTTAGTTTTTGTCATTACTACAATTAAAAGGAATACAAAAACCTACATGCTACCCATGAGTGGCAGCTACTGGACAGAAGAGCTGTTAAAATATAATTGAGATTTTTTTTTTCCACTTTTATTAAAGTGTCTGCAAATGTCCTCAAATGATGCACAACTTTCAGATTTTGGATGTAACGCAATACTTACTTTACAATAATGTTTTTACATTTTGAATTTCAGTGCAATACCTGCTTTATATTACTCTCCATTTTGATTTTCGAAAGCATTTGAAATGGATTAAATTCAACATGAGAATGAACTATAAAGGATTGAAGTAAATTGGAAGTAATGCAAAATCTCTTTCACAGTACTTTTACATTAACAATACTAAAAACAACCATGTATAGTACAGCTAGAGTTGGATTTAGGAAACAATGATGCAGCTATTTATATTTTTTCCATTTTGAATTTCAGTAGCACTTATCCATCACTTCAGGTTTTGGTGAACGGTGCAGCTAGGTTTCAGTACTAATGCATAACCTATAGGTTATGTATGCAATGCAACATTTGATTTCACACACAACCTTGGGATTTTTTAATTGATGTAATACCTACATTTCTAAAGTTTTTTTTTTATAATTTTAAATAATTTTTTTTTAATTTATTTAAAAAATAATAATATAAATAGCATTCAATCAAATTTCATTTGGCGCTAAAGTCAATGTCTATTTTTATATAATTGCTTTTCAGTTTAAATATGGTGACATCTACGCGTTAAACCTGCAGGAGATTTTAAGTGATACTTTTTTTTTGATCCCACAATCGGGGAAATTCCACCTCCGCATTTAACCCATCCGTGAAGTGAAACACTACATACACACTAGTGAACACACACACACACACACTAGGGGGCAGTGAGCACACTTGCCCGGAGCGGTGGGCAGCCCTATCCACGGCGCCCGGGGAGCAGTTGGGGGTTAGGTGTTTTGCTCAAGGACACCTCAGTCATGGACTGTCGGCCCTGGGGATCGAACCGGCAACCTTCTGGTCACAGGGCCAGATCCCTAACCTCCAGCCCACGACTGAAATCCTATTCTAAATCCATCTGTATTAATATGGAGTTGGTCCCCCTTTTGCAGCTATAATAGCTTCCACTCTTCTAGTAAGCATCCTACAAGAATTTAGAGAGTGTCTGTGGCAATTTTTGCCCATTCATGCAGAAGAGCATTTGTGAGGTTAGACACTAATTTTGGCTTGCAGCTTTCATCCATCCATCCATCCATCCATCCATCCATCCATCATCTTCCGCTTCTCCGGGGTTCGGGTCGCTTGGGCAGCATCTTAAGCAATGAGGTCCAGACCTCCCTTTCCCCAGCCATTTCCACTAGCTCTCTGGGGGGGATTCCGAGGCACTCCCAGGCCAGCTGGGCGATATAGTCATGCCAGCGTGTCCTGGGTCTTCCCCGGGGTCTCCTCCCAGGTGGACTTGCCTGTGACACCTCCCGAGGGAGGCGTCCAGGAGGCATCATAACCAGATGCCCGAACCACCTCAGCTGGCTCCTCTCGACGTGAAGAAGCAGCGGCTCTACTCCGAGTCCCTCCCGGATGACCGAACTTCTCACCCTATCTCTGAGGGAGAGTCCAGACACCCTGTGGAGGAAACTCATTTCGGCCGCTTGTATTCGCGATCTTATTCTTTCGGTCAGTACCCAAAGCTCATGACCATAGATGAGGGTGGGAATGTAGATCGACCGGTAAATCGAGAGCTTTGCCTTATGGCTCAGCTCTTTCTTTACCACAACAGACCGGTAAAGAGCCCAAATCACTGCTGACCCAGCACCAATCCGCCTGTCAATCTCCACTCCCTTGTACCATCATTCGTGAACAAGACCCCGAGATACTTGAACTCCTCCACTTGAGGCAAGAGCCTATCCCCGACCCAGAGAGGGCTCTCCGACCTTTTCTGCCTGAGAACCATGGTCTCAGATTTAGAGGTACTGATTCTCATCCCGGCCGCTTCACACTCGGCTGCAAACCGATCCAGCGAAAGCTGAAGTTCGCAGCCTGATGTCCCCAATAGGACCACATCATCAGCAAACAGCAGCGATGTGACCCTGAGGTCACCAAACTGGACACCCTCCATCCCCTGACTGCGCCTAGAAATTCTATCCATAAAAATTATGAATAGAATCGGTAAGAAAGGGCAGCCCTGACGGAGTCCAACTCTCACTGGGAACGAGTCTGACTTACTGCCGGCTATGTGAACCAAACTCCAGCTTTGTTTGTACAGGGCCTGAATGGCTCATAGCAAAGAGCCATGTACCCCATACTCCCGAAGCACCTCCCACAGAATACCCCGGGGAACACAGTCAAATGCATTCTCCAGATCCACAAAGCAAATGTGGACTTGTTCGGCAAACTCCCATGAACCCTCCAGAATCCTGGAGAGGGTGAAGAGTTGGTCCAGTGTTCCACGACCAGGGCGGAACCCGCACTGCTCCTCCTGGATCCGAGGTTCGACTATAAGCTGGACTCTCTTCTCCAGTACCCCTGCATAGACCTTACCAGGTAGGCTGAGGAGTGTGATTCCCCTGTAGTTGGAACACAGGCTTGGCCTGTCAATACCTGCCAGCTGCCTCTGGTGTCCCACAGGCCAACCATGCCCAGTAGGACTCCTTCTTCAGCTTGACGGCATCTCTCACCTGGGGTGTCCACCACTGGGTTCGACGATTACCGCCCCGACAGGCACCAACTACCTTACGGCCACAGCTACAGTCAGCCACTTCAACAATGGAGGAGAGGAACATGGCCCATTCTGAGTCAATGTCCCCCACCTCCCCCGATATCTGGTCAAAGTTCTGACGGAGGTGTGAGTTGAAGATCAATCTGACAGGTTCTTCTGCCAGACGTTCCCAGCAAACCCTCACTATAGGTTTGGGCTTGCCTGGTCTGACCGGCATCTTCCCCCACCACCTGATCCAACTCACCACCAGGTGGTGATCAGATGACAGCTCAGCTCCTCTCTTTACCCGAGTGTCCAAAACACATGGCCGCACGTCCGATGACACAACTACAAAGTCAAACATTGAACTGTGGCCTAGGGTGTCCTGGTGCCCTGTGCACTTATGGACATCCTTGCGTTCAAACATGGTGTTCGTTATGGACAAACTGTGGTTTGCACAGATGTCCAAAAACTGAACACCACTCGGGTTCAGATCAGAGAGGCCATTCCTCCAAATCACACCCCTCCAAGTCTCACTGTCATTGCCCATGTGAGCCTTAAAGTCCCCCAGTAGGACAATAGACTCTCCAGGAGGAGCACTTTCAAGCACCCTTCCCAAGGACTCTAAGAAGGCTGGGTACTCTGAACTGCTGTTCGGTTCATATGCACAGACAGCAGTCAGGACCCGTTCCCCAACCCGAAAGCGTAGGGAAGCTACCCTCTCGTCCACCGGAGAAAACCCCAACATACAGGCACCGAGTCGAGGGGCTATAAGAAAGCCCACACCTGCCCGCCACCTCTCACCATGGTCAACTCCAGAAAAGAATAAAGTCCAGCCCCTCTCAAGGAGATTAGACCCAGAGCCCAAGATGTGTGTTGAGGTGAGCCTGACTATATCTAGCCGGTATCTCTCAACCTCGCGCACCAACTCAGGCTCCTTCCCCACCAGTGAGGTAATGTTCCAAGTTCCAAAAGCCAGTTTCAGCAACCGAGGATCAGAACGCCAAGGACCACGCCTTCGGACACTGCCCGATCGACAAAGCACCGAACCCCTACTACTGCCCCTCTCTGGTGGTGGGTCGATGGGAGGGGGGACTCATGTAACTCCTTCGGGCTGGGCCCGGCCGGGCAGATGCTCGCTGGCGAGCCCCTCCCCCAGGCCTGGCTCCATGGTGGGGCCCCGGGAACCCTGTTCCGGGCACAACTCCTTTCTTTTCATAGGGGTTATTATGGATCACACTTTGTCTGACCTGTCACCTAGGACCAGTTTGCCATGGGAGACCCTACCAGGAGCTTTTGCTCCAGACAACATAGCTCCTAGGATCATTCAAGCACACAAACCCCTCCACCACGATAAGGTGGTGATCCATGGAGAGGATTATTTTTTTATATAATTATTGAATTTATTTTACCTTTCAGCTGCATTATATACATTACATACAAAATAAAAATGTGTTTATAAATGTAATATAGATTATTTTAGCATTGTATTTAAAATGCAGTTGAAATATAAAAAATCTCTAAATGATAGGGTATTAAATACATGACGATTTTAAATGTACTCTCTCCAAGTGGTCTACTTGAAAATTGCCCCTAACTTGACTCCCTGAGTGTTTGGTGGATTTTTGCAGTTAGATAATTCCAGTTAAATCAAAATTAATTAAGACGTGTATTATATTCTACACTTTCATGTGTTTGAAAAAACAAATTTTTAAACACACTTTCTGGTCGATTAAACTTCTCTTGAACCTTAAAAACTGTAAATGTCTGATGAATACTGCAGGTCTAACATCAAGCTAACTTTGTCAGTTAATATCATTTTTTACAGATAAGGTATGATGTCTGTTTTTAGAATAAGTATTAGCAAGTGCATATGTCACTTATCATTTAATTAAATGTCCTTTTTCAAAATAAAAGTGGTGTACGGTTAACCCCGTAGTGCTGAAAAGATAATATCGAAAAATAAAATTAACTTTACCATGAAGATCTGCAAGACTACAGCTGAGAACTGCAGTGTAAGTCTCAATGTAGAAATGTCTTGGTACGGTGGACTGGTTGTGCTGTAATCATATTTCATATTCTAACTAAAAATGAATGTGTGCCCTCACCATTCCCAAACTGCATTACAAATGAAGCCCACCAATGAAAGAAACAAGCAAATAAATAAATGAGACTTTCTGATTTAAAGACTAGGAAAACCCCTGTCTGATGATCTATTTTGCAGGTGGGGGCACTTTTAAAAAGCTACATGTGCCTTGCTGTGGATTTTTTTGGTACTTGTTTTTTTTGTTTTTGTTTGTTTTTTGCTGGCAAAAGCCAGATAGCTAATGTCATCAACTGTGATAACTTTCTTAAAATCATTATTAAATGTACAGAATAGATTACTCAAGTGGCGGAAATGACTCATCAGATGAACAAGCTCTTTCGAGTAGTCCACTGGATTGCATATTGCTAAAAAGACACAAAAGACTGGATGAACTTTCTCCTACTCAACTTGAACAAAATTTGTATGTTGTAAATAAATGTGACTTTGAGTAAATATAAGATTATGTAGTATTTCTGTGGCCTAATAACAAATGGTATCTTCCTTGAGTAATGTGAAACAACAATACAGTCTGACACATCCTATAGTCTTTTGTCTGCATGGTAACTGAACCACTTTGCACCTTGGCAGATATTTTCTAGAACATAATCCAATAAAGACTGAATGAGCAGAATCAATGTGTGAACAATGAATATAAAAGATATCATAATAAACACTGCAAAACACAATCAAGTCAATTCTGTTCATTTTATTTTTTTAATAAAAAATTGTCATATTCCTAGCTTTATTCCTTTTAACAGAACATCGGTGTAAATTGGTATTGTAGATTTATAGGGCAATGTACACTCCTGAACAAAGAAGGAGCCATATGGAAAAGCATTCAGCTTTTAATGGTCTTAACAAATCATTAAACAGATAAAAGTAACTTAATACGGGATACATGTTCCCTTTATTTATTTAAATGTTTTGTATGTGAATCTGCAGACAACCTTTTCCCGAAAGAAATATTAATATTTTTCACTCAGCATTGATGGCTTTAAACAGTTAGGAGATACTGCCAGGCTAGTGTTTACTATGAGACCAAATATTCTCTATATGGGTTAAATCTGGGCCTGTTTTTTTTTTTTTTTTTGGCTAGGAGTGCAGTTATTACAGCTGTAGGAAAATTTCAAATCTGAACAATCCCTGAATCAGAGGTTGATGAACAGACCATCATGCTCTACAGCTGACAGAGACGGAAAGAGAGAGAAAGCCTAACATCTATCAATCACACAGGGCAAAACTGGGTTGACAGTCATCTCTTCATCAAGTCTGAGTTCTTTCTCTGTAACCAGGTGTTTTACAACTTCTTCAGCTTCTACAACTTCTAGTGAGGCACCCAGTTATGCACTTGTGTGACCTTTAATGTCAGGAGCTACATTTCTGCACTGCAGTCTCTGTAGATGGCTCAGATGCTGGGGTTGACATAGCCTCAGCTACTAAACACTTCTGACTCCGATGTTCCCTTTTATTTCCTGAAATACACAAAAACACGTGTAAAACACATAATGATTGCACACATTTACATTTTTATGTGTAAATGTAAAAGAATGCTTAGTGGGGAAATTTTAACTTACATATTTCCTTTACCCCACATGGATCAACTAAGATAAGCTTTATGTCTTAAAGTTTTCTTTAGTTTTGCACTGGAGCTATGAAGCTGATGTAGCTAAAAGTAATGGAAGTTTATATCAGCCAATATCTTTGGCTGATACAGACTTCTAGTCTCACAGATTATCATTAAAAGGATGTTCTTTTAAAAGGTCCATTTCCTACACACACACACACACACACACACACACACACACACATATACATACATACATACATACATACATACATACATACATACTGGGTTGCATACTGAAGATGAGAGAGGTCTGTAATTTTCATCATAAGTACACTTCAACTATGAGAGACTATATGAGAAAAATGTCCAGGAAATCACATTGTAGGATTTTTAAAGAATTTACTTGTAAATTATGGTGGAAAATAATCATTTGGTCACCCACAAACAAGCAAGATTTCTGGCTCTCACAGACCTGTAACTTCTTTAAGAAGCTCTTCTGTCCTCCACTCGGTACCTGTATTAATGGCACCTGTTTGACCTCGTTATCTGTATAAAAGACACCTGTCCACAGCCTCAAACAGTCAGACTCCAAACTCAACCATGTCCAAGACCAAAGAGCTGTCGAAGGACACCAGGAAGAAAATTGTAGACCTGCACCAGGCTGGGAAGAGTGAATCTAGTGAAGCAGGTTGTTGTGAATAAATCAACTGTGGGAGCAATTGTAAAAAAATGGAAGACATACAAGACCATTGATAATCATCCTCGATCTGGAGTCCACACAAGATCTCATCCCGTGGGGTCAAAATGATCATGAGAAGGGTGAACAAAAATCACAGAACTACACAGTGGGACCTGATGAATGACCTGCAGAGAGCTGGGACCAAAGTAACAAAGGCTACCCTCACTAACACACTACGCCGAGAGCGACTCAAATCCTGCAGTGCCAGGCGTGTCCCCCTGCTTAAGACAGTACATGTCCAGGCCCGTCTGAAGTTTGCCAGAGAGCATATGGATGATCCAGAAGAGGATTGGGAGAATATCATGTGGTCAGATGAAATCAAAATAGAACTTTTTGGTAAAAACTCAACTCGTCGTTTTTGGAGGAAGAAGAATCCTGAAAGAGTTGCATCCCAAGAACACTACTGTGAAGCATGGAGGTGGAAACATCATGCATTGGAGCTGTTTTTCTGCAAAGGGGACAGGACGACTGATCCGTGTTAAGGGAAGAATGAACAGGGCCATGTATCGTGAGATTTTAAGCCAAAACCTCCTTCCATCAGTGAGAGCATTGAAGATGGACCGTGGCTGGGTCTTCCAGCATGACAATTATCCCAAACACACCGCTCGGGCAACGAAGGAGTGGCTCCGTAACAAGCATTTCAAGGTTCTGGAGTGGCCTAGCCAGTCTCCAGACGTCAACCCCATAGAAAATTTGTGCAGGGAATTGAACATCTGTGTTGCCCAGCGACAGCCCCAAAACATCACTCCTCTAGAGGAGATCTGCAGGAGGAATGGGCCAAAATACAAGCTACAGTGTGTGCAAACCTGGTGAAGACTTGCAGGAAATGTTTGACCTCTGTCATTGCCAACAAAGGTTATGTTACAGAGTATTGAGTTGAACTTTTGTTATTGACCAAATACATATTTTCCACCATAATTTACAAATAAATTCTTTAAAAATCAGACAATGTGATTTCCTGGATTTTTTTTTCTCATTTCGTCTCTCATAGTTGAAGTGTACCTATGATGAAAATTACAGACCTCTCTCATCTTTCTAAGTAGGAGAACGTGCACAATCAGTGGCTGACTAAATACTTTTTTGCCCCACTGTGTGTGTGTGTATGTGTATATATATATATATATATATATATATATATATATATATATATATATAATTTTACATGCCCATTTTCCAATGTCTCTTAACCCCTTAGAATTAAGTGCTATTTTGTTACTGTGCCTTTAAAATATTTAAACAGTTGTAGCTCCAGTCAAATCTGATTTTTTTGTTCTGCACATTTTAATGCACAAATTCAATTTATTTGCTCAATTTAACATATTCGGAATAGAAACAATACATAAAATGTGGACTGTATAAAAGTTATGGCACACTTTGTCTTTTTCTAAAACGTTAAACTCAAAGTAAACAAAATGTATTAATTTGCAGGAAAAATGTCGTATTTACGTTAGCAAATAAATGGTCAGAGCTAAAGTGTAGGCTGAATAAGTGGATACTATATATAAATACGTTGCATTTCGTGACTTTACAAAAACACCGGATTCCCAACAGTTTTTTGCAGATAAGTTTACATATATGGACAGTGGTTGCATACTACATCAAACTCCCATTTACAAAAAGCAAGAAAACTGGGTTTAACATATTAACTCTTAAAGGCAATGTGGTATAGGAGCTACATAGGGGACGATTATACAGTACGATTTATTTTACCGTAAATATCAGAATAGCTCACCTGGTGCCAGGCTACATGGTGCGAGTTCAGGCTGTTCTTTGTGCTCTCCCTCTCTAATGGCAGAGGATATCTTCCGCACCACATAGGCACCGGCTGTGGAACATAAGTGACATATAATGTTAGCTAACAAGAAGAACGTTGTACGTTGTGGCCAACAAGTACTGCTCTTACTACAACATTCAGCAGTATCATACATTGCTCGCATATGATATTTGTCCAAATGGTTTGTGTGGCATTTCGTACTATGATCATTTGTTTTCCCCACTTTGTTTCTCGGCCTGTATGACATGTCATTTCTAAGCTATATATAACGTTAAGCGTCTTTTTTTCAAGTGCTTTATATATTAAACCTCTTAATGTCTCAATCCTCCTAGAAATTAGGTAAAGAATTTCATATTCATTCAAAAAAAGATCAACGGTTTAAAATAACTGCGAGTTACTAGAACTTACACAAAAATATTGCTATTGAGCAAACAACAGTCTTCTTACCTTTTATTAGAAGTCATACCATTATGAACCTTTACAGGACACGCTGAAGAGTCTGTTCAGCAGCCTAGATATCGAATATGCCGAAACGTCGATGTCAGAAAGAGAAACGCACTTACAGTAAATCTATTCTACCTTGTTTTCCGTGAAGTCGACTGCATTTTTTTGCTCAGCCAATCACTGCCAGCTATGTTGAGCCAACGCAACTCAACTTAGCCAATCAGTGGAGTCCAAAGTAAATACTTACGCAACGCATTTTTAAACAATTATTTTAAAATGTTTGTAACAATCTGCTGAGAAATTTTCTGTTGTTTCATCAAAATTCAAACTAAGTGGTGAACTTAAAAAAAGCAGCTATTTTGTAATCACGCGTAAACATAATTCTTCTATACATTGCAGAAAATGTCCACACGATGGCAGTATAAAGCAATAACTCTTTGTCTCAGACGTGTCCCTAAATATAAACATTCATAGTTTTGATAATTTAGTTAATAAATGTCTTGTCTTGACTGTTTTAATAGAATGAATTAACCTGGTCTGACTAATCCGATTAATCTGACTAATCAGTTTTCTACAACCATGCTCATTAATTCTTGTTCAAATGACAGCACATTACTTATAGCCACTGAAGAACAAACTTCCAACATCAACGCACACAAGTAAATAAGGAAGCGTATTTACGAACACTGTAAATTGAGATTATTTGCAAAGTACAAAAATATTGCATACATTTCAATAAATAACAGTAATACATGCTCAAATTGCGCAGCAAAATATCACAGCAGTTCAAATGCACAAAATATACAGCCAGAAAAAGTCTGTACAAAACGGAGAAATGAATCCCAAACAAATGACAACAAAGCTCCCAATACAAGGGACATACGGTTAAAATGCTCTCCCTTTAAACGCTCTGTACAGTACCATGCTGCAGTCACCTATCCTTTTTTTCTTGCATTTAAAAGTCCTGTTTATGCAAATTCTGTCCTTTCCTTGTTCCCCTCTGCATCAAGCATAACACTGAAATAATAGCATGTGTGAAGATCTGTGTTTTGCTAAAAGGCATGAAGTGTGAAAACAAAAATACACACAAATACACCTGCCACCCCATAACCATTCAGGGTCCTCTGTCTTTCAGGCTCATGTCAGCGCTGTAGAAGAGGACATTGTTATCATTGTCATCAGAATCTGACTCGAGTTCGGCTGTGTATCTCACGCTCGCCGGGTGATACTCGCCAATCCGCGTGCTGTCACACAGCCGAGACCGAAGGGCCAGCTGGAAAAAAATGGACATGATCAGTCAGAGTGCATATCAGTGCATGGGTATGTATGTACACAGTGAGGTGAAAATTGAGACACATTTATGTTGTTTTTGATATTTAATATGCTTCCAGTTCAAATTATGTCTTTTGACTTTGTACTCATAAATATAAACAAAAAAAGAAACAGTTTTAAAAAAGAAATTGATAGGGAAAATTATTCTGACACAAACAATTATCATTAGTACATTGTTGCAATGCTATTGCTGGCAATTTCAACTTCTAGGAGTCTATGATAAGAAGTGGTCAGCTTTTTGTGGCATTGTGGATCAATTTTGGCTCATTCCTCTTGGCAAACCATCAATTTCTCAAGGCTACAAGAGTTCCTCTGATAGACTTTAGAATTTCAAATTCCTTCGCAAATTGTCAATGGGATAAAAGGCCATGCAAGCACCTTCAGCATTTTTAGGTCTTCAGTTAATTTGGCTTTATATTTAGGGAGCAATTATGCCCTTATGACACTCCAAGACATGTAGGGGTCTGAAGTTTGCTTCTTTAGTTTTGCACAAGAGGCCAATATAATTGGAAAATCAACTTTTATACTTCTAACAGTTGATTTTCCAATTATATAAGAGAAAACTGTTCGTTCTGTTAGTGCGTGTCTGAGAGAACATTACTTTGATTCCTGTGTTGCTGAGCTGACTCCAGGTGTCCTTGCCAAAGACTAATGCGTTGGCCAGGCCATGAAGAGGTGCACTGAGCACATGCAGCAGCGTGAGAGAGAACATTGGATTCTTAGGATATGCAGCATTATGAAGCCTATGGGCACACAACATATTACAGTTATGCAGTCCCATTTACTTACGGGAATTACAGAGAATGAGTGCACATGTGTGTGTGCATACCGATTTAAAAGAGGAAATATAGAGACCAGCAGATATACAGAAGGATACCACTTCAGAGGACGAATCTCCTCAGCTAGAGATACCTACAGAAAAGAAAGAAAGAGCATGAGAATGACTCTTTGATTATTGATCTAATGATAGATCATACTGTATTTTTTTAAGGTGAAAACACACACCTTCCTCCTCTCCCTCTCTGGGTTAAAAGTGCCTAACCAGGACTGCATCTTTGGGTAAAAGGTCAGACAATACACATGCAAATAGTTTATTAATAAAGGTCAGTCAAAAAAATATTTAATATACAATTGTGTCAAAACTGTTGTTAATAGAACTGCACAATATTTCTTGCTGCAATAATGTTTTTTATTATTCATTGCAGTACTTTGGTCTTTTGAGAATTCCTGTGAGCATTTCAGACTAATCTCAGATAAGTGTTCTATGGGTATTTTACTTCACATGATCCAACAGAAAAATAATTAGGATTAAAATAATGCTGGATAATTTTTAATCATGTTGCCCAAGGCTACACCAGCATACTGCAAATGTAATATGTAACAAAATATGTTTACAATATGGTGTCCATATAATACAGCCCTAGCTGATTATCATGTTCAGGCATCAGTTTTCCAACGAGTTAATGTTTCACATCGACATGCATGTAGACATGCATATGTTGCGTTTCATGAGAAAATCATGGCTAGGCAAAAATATTCTGGAATCCAGAACTCTGCCCTCTGGTTCATCAACCTTACCCTCAATTCATAAACATGACAACAGCAGACAAAAATAAGAGGAATGTATCTTATTGTCACAGTTAGCCTAGCCTGGCAGCTATCCAATAATGCTATGCAAAAGCAATATTTCACAGTGTTCCAGCAACTTGCAATTCATCAAAGAGGCAATTGAGATCAATATATTATCTCTATCACTTCAATTGTAGTTTAATTTGTTGTCTGATCTTTTTTTTTTTTACTTCACATTCATTGTGATGAATGCCACTCACCCTATCATTGGCTACACAGATAATGCGTGCATAACAGCAGATCATGAGAAAGATGAGGATGAAGAGCGGTATGTACCATCTGCAAACATAAACATTGTAAATAACCATAAATAAGCAAAAACAAATATAAAAATACAGAATACAAATTATATATCATCCACTAAACGCAGGTTAAACACCCCATAACTCATGCTCACACACACTCACACGTTCATGCCCAGGCTCAGGCACACACTAAAGAACACTCACACCTACTGACAGTCATATTTTACATATTATTTTGAGCCATTACAGTGGCTCAAAAACACACATGTAAATGTTAGTCAGCTAGACCTGTCCCCTAAAGATTGTCACTGATATGCACTGACAAATGCTCTAGCTATGTGACTCTGAATGATGACCTTTCACGCAAAAAGAAACAAATAGAATGACAGCTCAGTAGGAGCAGAGTGAATACCAGAGATTCTGGTTCAGGTAGGACTGTGTGTCTTTCTCCTCTTAACTAGAATGGATGATGTAACCCACTGAGTGTAAGCTGTCTATCCATGACATATATTATCTTCACATTTATTCACAAACACAAATTATGTACAACCAATCAGACACATAAAATGCAAAACTCTCAGGAATAACATAAAATGATACAATCCATGTAAACATTAGGCATTATGGCAACAGGCAGTGGAAGGGCCAATCCACACTGACTGAGAAACCAGTGTGAGTGAACCAAAGTGTTTTATGTGCACAAACATTTCTTTGAAATCTTACTCATTTAAAGCTCTTCTGAGTGTCCTTCTGGCTCTGT
The DNA here is from genome assembly GCF_015220715.1 of Pygocentrus nattereri. Lineage (NCBI taxonomy): Eukaryota > Metazoa > Chordata > Actinopteri > Characiformes > Serrasalmidae > Pygocentrus > Pygocentrus nattereri. Next base: position 36,175,033 of record NC_051216.1, read on the forward strand.
GTGTGGCTGGGAGGCTAGCATCCTCTCCCTCACACTAGTGAGAGCTAGTTTTTATGCTGCTGGTGCTCCTCCCTACTCAAGCTCCAGCTACCCCCTAGCATGTGTTGACTTTGAAGAAGGTGAGTCTCCTCCCCTTAGTGACCAGGCACGGGGGTCAAAAGTGAGGCATGATCTGATGGAAGCATGGTAAGAGAGACGGTGCCGCCATGAAGAATGGAAGCAGGGGTCACTTCCCATTGACGTGTTGAATTAAGAGCTGGCTTTCTGATGTTCTGAACATCAGGTGGCACCAATGAAGGAGCAATTTCCTGAAACCTTCCAGAACACTAGGTTGTGTAGTGGGCCTAAGTCGCAATTCAATGATGTCTTCCAGGATGCCAGGTGGCAGTACTGCCACAGGTGGCTGCTCAATGATGTCCTCCAAAGTGGCATGGAGCACTGTAGAGTCCAGTAGCAATTCCATGCAGAAACACGTCAATACACACAATGGGCACACAATATCCAAGCCAAGTGTCCACTCCCGCAAACCTGGCCCATTGCAGGGAGAGAAACGACAGGGTTTAGGATCAGGAGCAGGCCAGGGACATGACAGGAGGGGGGTGGGCATGCTAACAAGCCTGGCTCTTCCAGCCACAGCAGAACGAGGGAGAGGAAGAAACCAGATCTGGGTGGACAGGATAGGGGGCCACCTTTGTGCCATGTATTAGCTAAGGTTGGGAGGCAGTGGGCTGGCTGTTGCTCAGGGACAGCAAACTCCACTCATTTTGAAAACATTTTGTGTGGTGTGTGCAAGCTCAGTCACTTCTAGGGCCATGCTCTAGTTGTCATTCTCCATGTCCTCCGGATACACACAACAGCAGCAATATCCTTGTTCAGGGTCAACGTAATCCGCCACAAAATGCCTCTCCCTAATGGGCATCACTCACATCAGCCTAATTCCAGCATCAGGTGTTGCCTTTCCTGAGCATAGGGGGTGGTAAATTGGCCCAGCCAATTTGCTGCACTGTCTGTTGTCCATTCTAGGCCCAGCAGAAAAGGTCCAGAAGTCCATGGAATTGGGAGTGAATTTTTGGTACTTCTGATTTTTCCTTTGTTCAGTCATGGAACTCCCTTTTCTTAAGCAAAAAAGACAAAACTAAACTAAGTGCTAATGGCATTTGTATGGAGCTTTGGTGTGTCTCCAGGCCTTGATTGGGTACTACTCAGAGAACTTGGCTACTGGGGAGTGGGGAGAAGTAATCAACATGGAAGAGGGAAACAGTTTTTTCTAGACAAGTATACAGCTTGATACAAATAAGCAATTAACATCCTACCATGTTCTGCAGCATTTAAAAAATGCTGAGGAGGCAAGGCTGACCCACAGATGGCCAGAGCCTCGGTTACAAAGAACGCTGTCTCAATAGGAACTGACTAAAGTAACACCTGCACTTATATCTATGGAAATGTCATCAGCAAATATGGTTGGAAATTGTGGTTGAAACTGAATATTCAATGACCAACATGCTTGTGCATTATTGCTCATTTTATAGAAAAAACAGAGGAGTAAATGTTCCTTAGCAGACTGAGAATGTCAGTTAAGAAAATGATCAGAATGTCAGCAAGAACAACTCCACCAAAGCTGCACAGAGTAGGTGATTATAGTAGAATTGCAGCACATAAACCTCTCACAAAAGACAAAGGCATATTTGGGAGTTCAGTGGTGGGGGAAAAAATATATAGGCACTGGTCTATGGAGATGTGAAAAAAAGTGATGGGGCCATTTTACTGGCATGGTTTGGGTCAATCTGTCCCCTTAGAGACAAGGGCGAAATCAAATTAAAACAAAATGTATTAGTACAAAATTAAACATTCTAAGGGGAGTGGTCTCTTCCAGGATGACCATCCACAGGGCACAGTCGTGGGCTGGAGGTTAGGAAACTGGCCCTGTGACCGGTTCGATCCCCCGCGCTGACAGTACATGTCTGAGGTGTCCGTGAGCAAGGCATCTAACCCTCAACTGCTACCCGGGCGCCATGGATAGGGCTGCCCACCGCTCCAGGCAAGTGTACTCACTGCCTCGTAGTGTGTGTCTGCTCACCAGTGTGTATGTGGTGTTTCACTTCACGGATGGGTTAAATGCGGAGGTGAAATTTCCCCCTTGTGGGACTAATAATTACCACTTAAGAAGGGTTTAGTTAATGGTGATTAATTGATGAACATGAATTATAAATCCTATGCATTTCAGTTGAACACCAATGTGTTCAACTGTTCAATTCCTCCAGTAGTTCCAGAGATTTGTTTGGAATCAATACCACGGCACACTAAAGCTGTTCTGGTGTCTCTTGGTGGCCCAACACCTTGAAAAAAAACTTTGTTGTTTTTGCCTTTTTCCTTCATTTGTGTGTACATATATAGAAAGAGATGCTACATACATGCCAAACCTCCAAGCCACATGGTCATCTTTGATCCAGCTAACAGGGGCGAGAAAGATGAAAGGTCAGACACAGAAAGGTTAAAATAAGTGAGTGGGGAGATGCTGACATCTGTGTTTAGAGGTCATTAATAACTCACCACCAGGCTCCAGCTAAACCATAGTATCCTCTCATCAGTGGGAGACAGGACATAAGGAGAGGAACCCCCCATGCCACTAAATGATATGGTCTGAAACACAAGTTTAATTCAGTTTGTTTAAAATATGAATATTTTGGAAGAACTTTGTTTTCCACTGACAGTTTAATTTGTTGCTTTGTTAATTAAATAAGCTACTTGAGTTAAACACATTGATATGAAGAGTTTGCATAAATCTTTCATAGTTTGCCAGTTTTCTTTTCCAAACTACTTTAAAAACGCATGTAGAAAACGTTTGTCTTGATGGTTCAGCTATTAAGTTTTGTCAATAGTATTGCGTGTAGCTAGCAGTGGGTCAAGAAGTAAGCGCTGAAAAAAAGTTAGTAAATTTCACAGCATCACAAGGGTCTTTTTTCTTGCAGCATCATTTTTACAATCGCCAGCCACATGTTATGAAAGTTTGATGATTTGTGGTTAGTCATTCTGCATGTGAGTATATGACCCTCACCTGTGTTCACACACATTTAAGCTTTTGACAGGCAATGTAGTTACACTTGAACAAATGGAACTGTGTATGTGTGTGTGTGTTTCTCACATCTCATAATGTTCAGTCCTGATCTCCCTGACCAGGTTCAGGTAGAGATTCATAGTTATTAGACACACCCAAGCCAGAGCACTCCAGTCTGCAACACACACTGCAACAGTATCACCCACACATATCATAGTAGTGTGTTCACAGTGGAATGCAACTATGTAGAAAGACAGCACACTGGAACAGGTATGAAAATATAAAACACTTCCTGTCACCTGATAAGATTAAAACACATCAAGATCATCTCTGCCCAAACACACACTCACAGCCCAGTCAAACTCACCAAAATATGTTAACCACCAGGCTTGGAAGTTACACAGAGAGCCCTCAGCTTGAGACTCATCCTGACAGAAAAAGAAGAAGTTGAAAAAGATTCTTGCCACTTATTTACTGTGACAAATAGCAGTTAGAATCTCCCCTGCGTTTTAAAGTACAGTAACAAAAGAAAACTGTCCTACATTAGAGGGGACTAACGTGTGTGTGTGTGGGGGGGGGTTAGGGGCAAAGCAGTAGATCTATCCAAAGTTTATAACTCTTACAACTTATTATATAGTTATATAATATATATAACTTATTATATATAATATAGTACATTTTACTGGTGTGTTATACCTGTTCAAAACCCTGTGATTTTACAGCAATAAAAACTGGGCTCCAAGTTGCAATGATGATTACATTACTACAATTACAATTCTTTGGTTCCATGTTTATGACTGATAACTTTGTAATAACCTATGAACTTACTTTCTTCTTTCTAATTGTTCTTGTGGCCAGCTGCCTTGGCAAATGTAATTTATAACATTAATAAAAGTAAGTACGCAAAGATGGTGAGGGTGAGAGAGAGAGAGAACACCTGTTTTACATGTATGCATAAATTAACGCAATCACTTTCGCCTTTTGTAATTTCTTCTTGCTCATAATAAGTTTCTCTTATAAATGAATCAAAATGACTCACCATTACATATGCAACACTGTCAAAGAATGCTGCCACTGTGAGACTGACTATCATTTTCTAGAAATAGAACAAACAAAAACAGTGACTACAGAAGTAATGACATGTCTAAGAACATTTAGACAGTTGGATTTCATTTTCAGGGAAGCAAAGTTTAACTTATTCACCCTATTCCCAATACATGATGCACTTAGAAAGGCTAGTATAATTACTACTTATCATTTACATTATTCTATGATCATTACAAGATATCTACAACCCCGAATGACTCAGTAACAGCAGTCAAGACTGAAACTGTCGTTAAAATGTTACACACACACACACACACACACACCATACCTGAGCCAGAGAGTTATATCTTCGCAGCAACCATATCACAAATAACATAAAAAGGCTGCCAAGAGAAGAGAGAGAGCATTAACAGCTACAGCATTTGAGAAGGGTAATCCACAAAACGTAGATAATGGGGGAGGACTTACCATGCTACTAGAGAAAAGGCTCCAGTGGCTCTTTTCACTGTGAGAATTACATCCTAAAGAATAATAAACATCTTCATAAGCAAACAAATTGGTATAACTGGCCATAAAATAAAAAAAAAAAGTAATAATCTTAATTGTACATGGTACAGACATTACTACTTGTGCTTGTTTTCCAATTGGACACTAGGATCACTGTTGATATTAAACTGCAACAGCAAATCTCAACTAAAAAATACATGTAGACGAGAATTAGGCTTAACTACAACCACATAAGTAGCCTTGAAATCAGTTGACTGTCAAAGACAGTTTTTTGTTTTCTTTTGAAATAAAGATTATTTCAGATTTGTAAAAATAAATTCTGTTTGTAATGCAACAAGATACATCTCTCTGTATGTGCATTCATTGTGAGCCCAAAATTGGAACATGTCTGAATACTGAATCATGAACTGTCTAGTGACTCCTCATGTGTGTACCTTTTAAATTGAACACACTACAAATAATTACCTCGCCCATACCCACCTCTTACAGTCTACTAATGAACACACATGAGGTGGATATAGCAGAGGTTTACTGTTTATCTTCCTTTAGATAAAATAGAATGAAACGAAAATGAACAGCAGGCTCGCTAACTGCTTTTGCTTAGGGCAGCTTCATGTAGCTGTGAAAATCTGACTGATAGTTGGTTAGCCACAACACTGCTAGGTGTATAATAAGTATATTATGTGTACAATAAAATGTTTATACAAAATTTACGATAATTTAGAGTCATTTCCACAGTGAATAATGAGGAAATAGCCTAAGCATTTACTTACAGTGGTGTGGCCCTAGTCATCTTTTAAAGTCTTTCAAGATTGGATAGGTACTTTTAGCTACACAGCATTGGCCTATAAAGAGACTCTATCTGGCCTCGTGTTAAGACTTATTTTTGCCTGAGGAAAGAAAAATAGGGTTTGGGGAAAGTTTGAGGCTTCTTCATGTGCTGAAATGCAATTTTTGAGCCTCTACACTTTCATTTTCAGTACTTGGCAGTGCCGGTTAACACTGAAGGATAAAACAGCAGGTTTTAAAGGGGCTGGCCACTTAATCTGTTTATTTGCTTTTAATTACAATGTGCTACATGAGTCTCACATAATGAAAAATGTTGGACAATTTAACTGAGAGATCTTCTGTACTATTGTATTTCCTCATTTGGCCTCGAGTTGGGCAGGAACATGTCCTTATATACCTTTTCAAATTCTATTACCCCTTCTGTTATTCTTTATGTGTGCTTGCCATTACCATCTTCTGGTGTTGCTAAATATTAACACAGTTTGATTGATTTGCCGCCTAGGATGGTCACCTAGCCATAGTCCTATATTTTAACAAATGCTTACATTAGCATAATGTTTGCATCAAATTCCTACTTGCATTAGTCACTAACACTGGCCATAACGTGTCTATACTCCTGGCAGACCATAACTATATTTTGGCAATCCAATATCTCACACAGGTACATCTTATTACTCTAAATTGTGTTTTCCCCAACTTGTTCCTATGTCCTCTAGCCCATGACCCAAAAATCTACTGAACACTGTCACTTTGAGTGCAGGTTACACAGTGACAGCGTAATTTTATACTGTACACAGTAGCTATGAAAACAGTCTTATACATGTTAAGCTTAAAACACATTTAAATACACAGCAAGTTATGTTATAAAATCTGTAGTATGTAACACCTGCAATTCATTGTTAATCAACATTGTGAACACAAATAGCAGGGGGCCATCATACGACTTTCCTTCTCTGTCATAATGTGGACATAATTTTATAGTTCACCATAAGCAATTCAAACAAGCTCTTAGGTGGTTCTGACTTAGGTGGAAATGCCAAAAAACTACTTACACACAATCTGCTTTAAACAAAAATGTTCCAAAGATGAAACGGTTTGCTCTTGGTTTGTACTTTTTTTTTACTAATTCATCAGAAATACGTCATATAGTCGTCATATAAATGTGAATATTGCTACATTAATGTGACAAGTGGGGTTACACCATTGTATCTTACACATAGCCTTTTCCTTGTAGCATGGCATAGCCTTATGCTACAATTATTTCACCTCAACTCTTTGTGGTCATTGGTTAACTACAGAAGGATGACCAAAGTCAATTAGACTGTTATGATACGTTTGCATGTAAGTAAAACTTACCCATGGGAAAACGTTATAAGGGTGTTAAAGGGGGCATTTAAACCTAAAACTACAGCTTTGCTGTGGGAGGTACTGGCATGCTTAACGTTCATACAACAAATATTACGTCATTGCATGGGTCCCTAACAACTTCCGAAGCTTGTTTGAGTGACGGGATCACAAAGCGTCTCCAAGACACACTGAACCCCGTTCACGCCTGTATTTAGCAATGCTCATCTATGATCAGATCACCCAAGACTTATGTTACTGTCAGGTGTGAATGAGGCTGTCATCAACGCATTTTGAGTTTTCCTGGCTTTTAAGCTAACTAAGAATTGAATTTAGCATTTGTTAACGACCATAAAATGGCATCTTTTGTATAAGTGAGACGATTTAATAACGTTACTTGCAACTGTGTTAACTTCTTAAACGGTCACACTGAAGGCAATACGTTTTTAAAACGGTCTAAGTTAGGCTCTGTGTTTTGAAAAGGCACTTTAGTCAGACTGCTGAGGTGTCTGACAACGTGTCGCCTGAGATATCAAAGACACTCCAGAAACCACCACGGTTTTCATGAGAAAGCTTGATAACCAGATATATTAAGCTAGCTAGCTAACTAACATAGATAAGCTAAATTAGCCATTATGAGGCTTTAGGTCAGTTCAGTCATCTCAGCAAAGTTAAATGACTTACACATCGATAGTCTTCTGGATCTGTGTGGAAAAATGTACAGCGGGAGCTGCTGTTCTTGTCTGTTTGATCATTTTCCATACTTATTTCCCCTCCTAACTTATAGATGTGGCTGATGTTTTGCTGTTCATTAGCCCACACATCATGTGAGACCAGCTCACAATCATCCGGACACACTGACAACTACCGTGTGCGGGGACGGCCAAAAAATACGAACCGCTTAACTATCATTTTAAAGGGTTCATATGATAGAAAACCAAACTTCTCTCACTTTTTACTTTGATAAATATTGTTAACGTTGCTACTTATCACTCGTTGTTAATAATCACTCTTCAGTTTTTTTATGTCCATATATTGGAACTAAGCTTCAAAAATAGTTTTGAAGTCACTGTTTTCCGAACATTTCTTCAGCATATTTTCAATGATGAGCGCATAACGTTATGTGTACAATTTATTATCTGTGCCTTGGCCAGACAGTCTTTTGGGTTGGTAAGCAACAGAGTTTTAATATATAAGTGCCAGGAGAGTAGTGTGGTTTTTAACTTGCATTTACATAGCTGTCGAACTGTGTGTACCAATCGTTTTTACTTTCCTCAGTTTTTCATCAGCTCCATTTCATCTGCACCTTCTCTGTATTTCTAGAATACCCAGTTTTCAAATGAACGTACAAATGTCTAACGTAAAGATTGGACAGTCTGTCACCTAAATCTATCATTTTTTTGTCTTTACTTAATCATAGGAAAGCACAAGTAACTGAAAAGTAATGGAAAATAATAAGATCACGTTACTTTAAATTAGTGATCATTTAGATTAGGTTACAATTACATTTGTATCAGGTAATCAGTAAAACAACATATTTTTAAAGTAATCTGAATATATATGCATAATTCACTATGATATATGATTATATATATATATATATATATATATATATATCTTAGAGAATGTATATATATATATATATATATATATATCTTAGAGAATGCATAAATATATCTTAGAGAATGTATATATATATATATATATATATATATATATATATATATATATACATACATCCATCCATTTTCTAAGCCGCTACTCCGTCAGGGTCGCGGGGGGGGTGCTGGAGCCTATCAGAGAGAGAGAGAGAGAGAGAGAGAGAGAGAGAGAGACAGCAAAAATCAATAAAGACAAAAAAACAGCATCTACAGGGCACACAGTAACATCCACTCTGAAGTACATTGTCTGTGCGTTGTACTTTGACTATTAATCAGTTTAAAGCGATGAAGCACCTGTAAATTAATAAATTAATTAATTAAAAATGGTTGAACAAATAAGGCTTTTTTCTTCTGTTTTACTTCCCGCTTTATAAAATTCTTCCAGAACAGTATGTATAGACCTATACACACTCAGCCTCAAAAAGATTCCTACAGCACTTACTGTATTTCTTAGTCTTGGCAATTTAAACGAGCACTTCGATTTTCTTCAATATCAGACTATTACCAAAGAGTAGTATTTAAAAAGATCAACATTGTGTTTGTTGAGACCATAATTATCAATACTTAAATCATATAATAGACCTGTCTAGGGTGTATCCTACCTTCTGCCCGATGACAGCTGGGATAGGCCCCAGCACCCCCAATGACCCTGAGGGAGAAGCGGCTTAAAAAATGTGTGTGTGTGTAATCATGTAATACATGATACAAAAGGACTACACATGTATCTTTGTCTGAAATTCCATTTTGTCTTTGATGCAAACGCATCAGACTCATAAGTTTCCTTCTTTGTCATCATCTTCCAGGCCTAAAATGCAACCTGTATTTTTTTTACTTTCAGTCTCTAGTCTTGTCTTCATTATGTGAAATGCATGTTCTATTAGGTGTTTACCTGAGCACACCAGATTATGCTTTGGTCCATGGACAATTTAATTTTCCACATCTGCTTTCACACATCTTTAAGACTACACCCTGAAATAAACATCTACGCCTACACACTCTCCTGCTGGATAATCACTGATTCTGCAGTTATTCTTCGGGAATGTCCTGTCATCAATGGCAGACATATCAGATAGGCATTTGACTCACCGATGGTTTCTTGGAAAGCAGCTTTAATTGCATCAAATGTTATAATTGTGTTAAATCAAGAATATTACATATTTTATTTGCCTTGCTGAATGTGGTGTAATTTGTGTTTAGAATTGATTTGATTTTCTAAAATAAAATGCTATTTTTTTTTCTTTTCTACCTTGACCTGTACAAGATTTAATAACTACACAGTTCTGATTTACAAAAGGTTTTATTTTGCTACAAACTTATTTCCAATATAAAAATAAGAACAACTGCTTTGGACAAACACACTGGCAACAAAAGTACAAAGACAAAAGAATCTCAGGAAGCTCTTCATAACTTTCACCAACTGTGAACTGCTCAAAGCATTCCAAGTCATTGATTCACAGGTAGTTTGACGTCAGTGGTAGGGAATGTACCCACGCCTTCTCTGTAAAACTAGCCATCTGCATACATGAGCAACAAACTAATAAATAGACTACATTAAATTCCAAAGTTTTCAGTACACTTTAAAGAGTGTCAGAGAATCCCAGCATCACAAGACCAGAACAGGTCTTCTGCTCACTCTGCATTGGCAAGGTACACTTTAGAACGAAAGACAACAGCTCTCACGTACAAAGTAACAGTTACGTACACATCATCTGGGCTTTAAACGGTCGAAACAGAGGTAAAATGTAATTAGGCTATTCGGCTATGTGACAGCATAAGGGCGTTTCACCAGTAGCAGAAGAAATACTTTCTAGCTCTCAGACAGTCTCTTCTTGTGTTGAACGCAGAAGCTCAGTTTTCAATCTTGTAAAAGATCAAGTCAGGCAGCTGGTTGAAGACGTCCGTTCTTACGTAGATCAAGAACTAGATCAGACAGGTGTTAAGCGTTGCTTTTGCTACGCATGCGCAGAACACACAGAAAGACGTTCTCCTTCGGACATGCATAATCTCACTGGCCCCAGCCCGCGATGCCGATCTCCTGCTTGTAGCGGTTTGTCAGGTTGTTTGCTTGGCTGGTGAGTTTGGTGAGCACACCGTGCAGCCCCTTCAGGTGGTACTGCAGCAGCTGCTCCAGGTCCGTGCCATCCTCGCCCTCGGGCTCCGTGTTAGCAGCGTTAACAGCGGTGTTAGCCGATCTTTCTTTTCGTCGCTGCTCTTCACGCACTACGCCCCACTCGATTTCGTTGCGGATGGACTTGAGCTGGGTGTAATAGGTGTACATGTCCGCCTCCGCATTCCGCAGGTACCTCCCCGGCTCCGCATCGCGCTGCTCTAGCGGCACGTCCCGCAGTAGGCTGGGCACCATCACCGTCTGATCCATGTTGTTCACGGCGCCAATGAAGCGGTTCATGGCTGTGAACAGAGAGTTCTTCTGGCTGTGAAGCAGCTCGGGCATCTGCATCATAATGCCAGGACAAGCTTAAGTGAGATTAAATTAAGTGTTAAATATGTAACTAAATGACTTAGTTAGAGGTCCTTGGAGTCCAGCGTCCGTTCTGGTGCCTTTAGCTTTGTTTCCTGGTTTGGTATGTCCCCCTTCTGCTTTAGCCTTTTATCACTACTGCGCCCATATCCCGAAAAGCCCCGCCTCCTGTGCTGGGACAGGTTTGGAGTTCACAATTAGAAACTCAGCTTTCTTGTTGGTGTAGTTTTCTTACATACTCTATACATCAGTATGCATCGGACATCTGATGAAACCACTGGTTAAAGTAATTTCTCATAAAATAATTTCAAAACCGAAATGTAAATACCAGACCACTGAATTCCTATAATGAAATGAAATGTTTTTTGTACAAATGTGTTTGAGGTTCAAGTTAAAAAAAGTCCAACGGGGTACAACCACAATGTGTTTAAATTTAATATCATTAAAGTAAGAATATAAAATATAAAATATTTTATCTGTTTTTGAAAACTAATTGACGATCTAACCAGGGCTAACCTAAAATGAAAGAACAAACATATTTATGCTCGTTTATGCTATCTAGAACTTATTAAATTGTTTTCTTTTGAAATTAGATTTTTTAAAAATGAATTTTATGCCAAAACGTAGTGTTATACAGTTTATATATACACCCACCAAACAGCGGACGTACCCGGGACCTATTTTTGTTCGCTGGGTATATACTTTCTTCGTGTTTCTGGTTTACCCCGGCACATAAAGCGTGGTTGGTCGGAATACAGGTGGGGAAAAACTGCCTGGTTGCGTGATTGAGGGCGTGAAACCTGTTGGTCCGGTTTGTCTGGACCGAGAGCGCTACCGGATTCCAGATACTGAAAACAGCACTATAGACCAGCATGTTCCACACACTCCGACAGAGACAGGATTTATTGAAACTATGAAGACAGTTTTTCATGTTTCATTAAAGCATTTCTTCATTACAGACATGCTGTACTGATGAGCTGTAAGGACGAGGCCGAGAGGAGTGCGGCAGGCTCATGAATATACATAAAGTGATCTGTGGCGCCAATCCAAGCCTCTGGTCTCGGTCTAAGGGGGGCTTAAGTTTCAGTCCAGTCAGATTCAACAGTGCAGAGCGAACTGGAGTAACCTCTGAAGTAGCTCGACCTTACATCTTCGAGGTGTTTTTTGTTTATCTTTTAGCTTTTTTCCCCCCTCATACATTACAAAGCAATTTAAGGTTGTGACATACTCAGTTCTATTGTAACTTATTAAACGTGTGTGTATCTTAAAGCTTGGAAAGCACATGTAAGCTTAAAATAGCATGTGTGAGACTTCAGGCTTATTAGTTTCTAAGAAACAAATAATCAATTGTATGTTTAACTTCTTAAATTCCTAGAGATAAAAAAGTGCATCTAAAATAGATTTTACAGTTCTTTTTAGAGCATTCTAATAATATACAATGACTGTTTACTCTAAGGTTAGAACAATTAATGAAGGTAGCTAGCTGATAGTAACATACCACAAAATAATATAGAAGTGTTTGGGACTGTGGCCTATAGATCAAAATCCTAAAAGTAAGCTGCAAGAGAAAAGCAGTTTCATATCTTAATAATTGTCAGATTCATAACATAAAAGACCTTCAGTCAATGTCCAGGCTCACAACTAGAATCAATATCCAAGGGCCTGAGAGTATCGTTTATGTAACAGATTGAATGTGAGCCGAGATGCGTCAATAAGAGCTTCAATACTGTTTTGGGCATTTTTAGTAAAGACTTTTTAGTAAAGATCTTTTTGCCATCTTCCTTCTTTGTGCATTTCTGTGCACAAGTTTCATTTAAGTTAACCTGTGCCAGACCGTTTATTTTTGCCTATAATGTTTCATTAAAGCAATTTGAATTGAAAGTTTTAGGTACTTTGACATGTACTACAGCTGAGTGCCCCCACTTACAGGCTGGTTGCTATTAAGACATTTTTTACATGGTTTCAGTCTAAACACATACTGAAACCTTCTGGAATTAGGAGAATGATGCAAAGCACAAAAAACCTGCTCTACTACTTAATCTCTTGCTCTCTCTTTTTCTACCACTCCCTCTCTCTCTCTCTTTTTCTCTCGCTCTGAAGATAGCAAGGGTGAGGTGGGGTGGGGTGGGGTGGACAGGGAGGCTTGGTAAAGTCATGATCATTTTGCAAATCAAATAATTTTTTAAGGTTATGTTAATTCACGTTTTTGCATTCCTACTTCATGCCCCAGGCCATTTGTTCTTGAGAAAGGTCCTAAAAAAGTCTGTTAGATTCATGATGTGTTCTTAAACCACAGTTTGTACCTTTGTGCTCTTGAGTGTGTTTAGATTCTGTTCTTACCTAAAAACAAATTCCAAATAATAAACCATTGGTGAATGTCAGAATCTTCCAAAAAAAATAACTGTGTAAATGGGAAAGAAATTTCGTCTTAAGAATTGTTGGTGAACGAGGCCCATTCTTCGTATCACACAATTTAAAAGACTAAATTCTTGTTTTCATACATATGATCAAATTTTAGGGACTTTTGGCTGAATTGAAAATATCTTCCAAGTTTGATTATTTCACTGTGCACCAGTGAACAGGGAAAATATTAACCAATACTATCGGTTTCACTTTCCCCTTCCCACCATCTCCACCTAACACCAAGCAAAACTTTCAGCTAGCTGAGAGACTCTCCCTAATATTATGATTTACTTGAAAATACCAGTATGGAAGGAAAACAATGATTTCATATTCCTGTTGCCTTTATATACTAAAATTAGCACATAATTGAAGAACCTCAAAGCAACATTCTTCAACTTAACACTAGACTTTTGAAAGGTGCTGAGACAAGAAAATTTACTGATTATACACACTGTAATTTATCCCACCTTTTCAGCGATTATACTTGCACACCTTTCTTCCCAGTTGACCTATAGCACCCCTTGCTGGTTAAAGAGGAAATTAAGAAGGGCTATGTGTTCAATCTGTTATGCATAGGAGCAATGGGCCTCAGTCACCAATCGTTCATAAGAAGAAATTTCTTCTTAAAACCCACTTTTCATAATGATTCTGACATTCACCAGTGTTTTCTTATTTAGGATTTGTTTTTAGGTAAGAACAAAATCTATGCACTCTCAAAAGCACAAAGTTGTGAACAATTCTGCAGCTTAAGAACATGTTATGATTTTGATGTAGACTTTTTCTTAGGACCTTTCTCAAGAACAAATTTAAGAAAAACATTTTGGAAGATATGGGTGAATGAGTGGCCGGGCGACCGGGGTCCTCTCTGTGTGGAGTTTGCATGTTCTCCCCGTGTCTGCGTGGGTTTCCTCCGGGTTCTCCGGTTTTCTCCCACAGTCCAAAGACATGCAGTCAGGCCAATTGGACGTGCTAAATTGCCCCTAGGTGTGAGTGTGTGAGTGTGTGAGTGGCTGTCTGTGTCTGTCTGTCTGCCCTGCGATGGACTGGCGACCCATCCAGGGTGTATCCTGCCTTCCGCCCGAAGACTGCTGGGATAGGCTCCAGCACCCCCCGCGACCCTGACGGAGAAGCGGCTTGGAAAATGGATGGATGGATGGATGGATGGGTGAATGAGACCCAATGTTTTGTCAAAAATAAATGAATGAACATGAAGACCGAACATTTTATTTTGGATATGCAGCCTTAAATACTGACACAAAACACAACTCAAATTCAAAACATACTGCAAACATGCCACTGTTTTTTTTGTTGTTGTTTTTTAAGCAAAGTATAAGGTAAATTAGAATAGTTATTTTAACAAGAGTTTCTGAATTCTGGGAGAACTCCTGAAATTGAATTTTTGTTAATGATTCCAGACGCTAATAAAGGTCTTAAAATTCCATGCATGTTCTAAAGCTCAGCTATGTTCTGAAATGTTACAGTTTTAGTTGGGGGATTTGAGGTCTGTAATCAGTCAAGATACACACCATCAGCCCCTGAAAAGGAAAGAGAGAATTAGATAGTGATGTGTAAAATATGTGTGCTTATACACACATGCACACTTATTCATACACATATTTACTTACCATGATTGTCCATTTGCGGTTCTCAGCCTCTGTGAACACCAGAGAGCGTGGTGAGTAGAAAACCTCATCATTCACTTCCTCTGATTTCCGTGGAAGACAGTGCAGGAAAGTCCAATCTGAAGCAGCCACACTTGCTGTCTGAGAACCAAACATACACCAGGGAAGACTCAGTAGTCTATACATTCAGTAACTCAATACTTCTAAGAATATCACTGAATAGTCACTGAATTACTCTATTGAGTAAAACACTCAATTGGAAATTGTTGTCAAGTCACAGCTGACCAACATAACACAATGACTTGTTAACGTTTAACAAAACCATCACAGCTCATTGAGAATACAGTAGATGTATACAGTATATTGTATTAAATGTATTAAAATTTGTGACATCTTAAAATTATTGTAACCAGTATTTTACCTTTATTTATGTAACATTTAAAGGTAATATGATGCCTAATATGACTACTATGACTTTAACATTACCTTTTCTACACCTTCGATTTTCTATACAAAGCTGGTTCACTATAAGTCTACATAGCGCAGGCAATTAAACCCTAAGAAGCTTCTTCTGGAAAAAGTTCAATTCTCACATACATTATTCTCTGTTACACAACGTTTACAGCCAAGGCCTTGGTTTCCTGCTTCCAAATGAATACATCATCAATTCCAGAAATTTGAATAGAATAAGTTTTGTTCACAGTGTCTTAAAATAACATCTTGTTAAAAACAAGTTTTTCTGTGTCTATATGTGTTGTATTAATGGTAGTGGTACCATTTTTATCAAACTGGCTAAAGACAGGAAAGCTGAGGGGTTAAATTAAAAGGGTTTAGATAAGATATTCACTATGTTTAGTCTCTGAGTAAAGTTGTAAATGGTTTCAAAACAGTTCCCACGCAGGTAAAGCCCAGAGCTACATATTCACTGCTGTAATTTTGTAGTTTCTGTGATGCTTATATGTTTGGTTAAATATCCGTATTATTTGTTTATTGATGTTCATTGGCTCTAAAATTCAAACATCTCTTGAGAGCAGATTGGAATGTTGTTATTATTGTGAATTCATTCCATAATAAAAATGGATGTAGTTTATTAAAGAAGAAAGAAAGAAAGAGTAACCTTGTTATTGCTTCCAGCTACAATGCAAAGTTTGACAAAGGCTATAATATAATAACAATTAAAAATAATATATATTTTAAATAATTCTTTAGTTATATCTTATTTAATTGTACATAATTATATAATTCACATTCTATAAAATTGTGATCTGGTTTCAGTCTCAGCCATTCCTGGTCACCTTCCTGACTCGCTCTCGACTGCTAAGTCTGGGTTTTGGCTCAGACTTCATTTGTCCCGGTCTCAGTCTGAACTCAGTCTCAGCTCAGACTAACTGGAGTTAGCTGGAGTTTGTCAAAATTGAGAAAACCAGAATAAAAAACTATGTTGCATTGTTCTTTTTTCTGACAAATGTAATGAGACCCTTAAGAAATCCACCGAATATGCCAATTGTTAGAACAGCAGAGTGCTTGTATCTGAATCTCTTCAGTACAACACAACTCATTCAGATAAGCTAATCTTATTAGAGTGTTCAAGAAGAAATGGCATGTCTAAACCTGTCCCATTAGTCTGCCTGTAAATGCACTGCACACTTATGGAATTTCCTGGTCTACAAAACTGAAGACATATCACAGAAGACCCATATACCTGCATAGTGATCTGGTAGCCTTGGAAATCCTTAATCCTCTTCTTCTTGTCCTCCTCCTGGCCCATGCTGACCCATGTGTCCGTCACCAGCACATTACTGCCCTGGGCTGCCTCCAAAGGCTCTGAGAACATCTGCATATCTGTACCAAACTGCACATATATAACATTAAAACAAATAATATTAATTTGTTCATGCATGCCATACAAACTTGATATACTCGATTGCTACTTGCATAATATTTTTTTTACCTTTGTAGATACACCTTCATAAATTAAAGTAAATAATACTAAAAAATACCATAAATAGGAGATTTTCTGTGAAGTGGTTTATTTCCAGTGTATTCCACTGGTCGAATGGGCTGAAATTGTAGGTGTAACAGGGGTTTGGAAATTCAAAAAATATATGTCAAAAATCATTTTTCCATTGTGAAAATCAAACCCCTTCAATCTCACCTGCTTGAAGAGATGCTGTGCCTCCCAAGTGATGGTGGCATCTGGTTCATAACCCTGAAATGTTTTGAAGAAGTTTAATTTTATTTTTAGCGTGTGTTTTATATAAAAAAAGTGTTCTCATTTTTCATGCCAATGCAGTAGGAAAATAAACTTATCTCTCCAAAACTTCACAATTACATTATAATAATTTCTTTCATACTTTATATTTTAGACAAAGTTATTTTGATCCATTAATTATGAAATTTTAGTACAGTACAAAGGTGGCATTTACAAATTATGGAAAGAAATAAGGAAATGACAGCAATGACGTGTGAGTGCACACACGTTTATCATGTTTTTGGAACACTCAATATTTTAGTCAGGTTATGGTCAGACCTTGGGTGTGGCTATTCTCAGATTGACACCCAGCTTGGGCAGTGACATCATGAGGGAGTGAAGTATGTTGTTGCCATCACCTATCCAAGCCACTGTGAGGCCCTTCAAAGAGCCATAGTGCTCCTGTAAGGAAGCACAAAAAAGGATGAGGATCCTATGTGGCATATATATATATATATATATATATATATATATATATATATATATATATGTATATATGTGTGTGTGTGTGTGTGTGATATAAACACACACCAGCCCACTTTATTAGGTACACCTTGCTAGTAAAAAGTTGGCCCCCATTTGCCTTCAGAACTGCCTTAATTCATCATGGTATACTTTCAACAAGGTGTTGAAAACATTCCTCAGAGATTTTGGTCAATATTGACATGACAGCATCACTGCAGATTTGTCAGATGCACATATATGATGTGAATCTCTCATTCAACCACATCCCAAAGGTGCTCTATTGGATTGAGATCTGGTGACTGTGGAGGCCACTGGAGTACAGTGAACTCATTGTCATGTTCAAGAAACCGGTTTGAGATATGAGCTTTGTGACATGGTGCATTATACTGCTGGAAGTAGCCATCAGAAGATGGGTACACTGTGGTCATAAAGGGATGGACATGGTCAGCAACAATACTCAGGTAGGCTGCGGCATTTAAATGATGCTCAATTGGTACTAAGGGGCCCAAAATGTGCCAAGCAAGCAATCCCCCACACCATTACACCACCACCAAAAGCCTGAACCATACCATGATACAACACAGGATGGATCCATGCTTTCATGTTGTTTAATCGAGACTCATCAGACCAGGCAACATTTTTCCAATCTTCTAAATCAAATCAAATCAAATTTATTTGTATAGCGCTTTTTACAAAGGATGTTGTCACAAAGCAGCTTTACAGAATTTTGGAAAAGACAAAGTTTCAACAGGACTGTAAGAATGTACAGAAACCCCCTGGTGGGCAAGCCAGGGGCAACAGTGGCAAGGAAAAACTCCCTCAGAACTGAGGAAGAAACCTTGGGAGGAACCAGGCTCACCAGGGGGACCCATCCTCCTCTGGTCAAACTACCTACAAGTGATTATATTACTAATATTAATAGCAGTAATATTGGTATTAGAAATAACTAGGAGTCTATGAGAACGTCAGTGAAGGGTGGGCAGCTCGTCCAAGGCAGGTGGTGGCAGCTGGGGCATGGGCAGCTGGTCTGAAGTGGGTAGCAGGAGGGCTCAGCAGTCGGTCGTCCAATTTCGGTGAGCCCGTGCAAATTGTAGTCTCAGTTTCCTTTTCTTAGCTGACAGGAGTGGCACCCAGTATGGTCTTCTGCTGTTGTAGCCCATCTTCTTCAAGGTTCGACGTGTTGTGCGTTCAGAGATGGTATTCTGCATTCCTTGGTTGTAACCAATGGTTATTTTAATTACTGTTGCCTTTCTATCATCTTGAACCAGTCTGCCCATTCTCCTCTGACCTTTCACAACAACAAGGCATTTTCATCCACACAACTGCCACTCACTGAATATTTTCTCTTTTTCGGACCCTTCTCTGTAAACCCTAGAGATGGTTGTGCGTGAAAATCCCAGTAGATCAGCAGTTTCTGAAATACTCTGACCAGCCCATCTGGCACCAACAACCATGCCACATTCAAAGTCACTTAAATCACTGTTCTTCCCCATTCTGATGCTTGGTTTGCACTTCAGCAAGTTGTGTTGACCACCTCTACATGCCTAAATGCATTAGGTTGTGGCCATGTGATTGGCTGATTAGCTATTTCTGTTAACAAGCAACTGTACCTAATAAAGTGGCATGTGAGTGTATATATGTGTGTGTGTGTGTACATACATTTAGTGTAAGCAGGTCAGCCAGTATCTGTATAGGGTGGTAAAGCTCAGATAGGCCATTGATGATTGGTATAGATGCTTCCTTTTCCAGCTCTTCCAGAAGAGAGTGATTGTACACCCGGGCTAACACGAGATCAGTCAGACCAGAGAGCACTCTGCAACACACACACATCCATTTTCCACTGCAGTGTGTAAGAAAGTATACACTATAATAAATTTCTTGTGTAGGCCATTGTGTTTGAAAGCATATGTGTCATTCATTTAGATATATGTATGAGTCCATGTTTAGACCTAGCTGTGTCTTTTGTGCTCTCATTGATTCCTAGGTGAATGTCCTGAGGGGTCAGAAAACATGGATGTCCTCCCAACAAAGAGAACCCTAAACAGAGAGAGAGAGAGAGAGAGAGAGAGAGAGAGAGAGCGAGAGAGAGAGAGAGAGAGAGAGAAACTGTCTATGTGGCAATTTTTTGTGTCCTGCGTCAGTTTTTTCTCAATTACTATTCAATTTGCTCAGTGACCATGGTGCCAGCTCCCCAATCATTGGCTTATGGTCACCCACACAAACACATACACACTATATCTCCCTCACAAACACGCATGTGCACCTGTTTCAGTGGATATGCGAGTCCTTGTGCTCCTCTTCTCAAATATCATGGCGATAGATTTACCTTGAAGAAGGGGGAGATACTAAAACACAAAAAAAAACATAAAATGCACTTTTCTGTTAATCTTAGATCGGTATATGTGATGAGCACACATGGACAAAGCGACAGGCATGCGTGTAGCGTAATGATATTAGACTGGTACTTCTCCCTGGTGCTTGATTCGGTGTTTCAAGTCCGCAGACACCCACAGGATGTGACTGATCTCGTCTGGTTTGAAATCTTTCAGCGTCAGAAAACTGCGCCCCTTCAAATTGACAGACCCTAAACAACCTCTACCCACCCTAGTGATATGAAAACGAGTTATACCGTTAGTAGAAATTCGCATGAGGCTCACAAACTAACTTTACAAACTGTAAAATTCAGTCAAGCCACGCGTGCAGCAACGTTAGCTAGTCCGGCTAAACAACGCAGAAGACTTGACCAGCTGCAAGCTGCAAAACAACACTTACCTAAAATTCTTCAATTGCTTATACTGGACTGTTTTAAGGCTGTATCGAAATGTATTCCTTAGAGTGAACATGGTGCTAGTGACTCAAAGTCTATGGTACAGAGTGGGCAAAATCAAAACTCTCCACACAGATTTCTATCGCCTTGTTCTCCACGTGGAATGTCGTCAGCCAGAGGCGGGGCTCTTCGACAACTCGAGCTTATTTTCTACCCAAAACACGCCAGTGGTTCACTGTTAAACTCTCCACGTACAAAGCCTGAATCATGAGAGAAGGGTGACTGCAGAGCCGAAGGCAGGTACTCTTGTATGTGTGTCGCGTGCGTGTTGGGGCGGGGACGGGGGCGGGGACGGGGGCGAGGGGGGGGTTCAGAACTTAAACCAGAACGAGCCCTTTACCAAGCCCTTTAGCAAGGATCGATTACTTACTGTGCCAGTAGGGCCAGTGCCCAAAGGCCTTTGATTGTCAGGGGCCTCGATGGCCTGCAGACCCTGAGGCAGCTAAAAAACTCAAGATAATTCACAGCATGTGTACAACTAGTTTTGTTTCTATTCAGCTCATACAGACATTAACAAAGGCTTAAACCAACGACCATTAATTGTCATAACAATTGCTGGTGAAAATGACATAAAATTGACAAATGCAGCCTTTAACTTATTCCTGCTGGAAGCCGTTGTAAATGTTTAGATATATATGCAGGATGGGGGAGCAGCTAAGTAGCACATTACTTCTTGTAGCTAACTACAAATGAAATGTAGGTAATAGTTACAAATGTTTGTGTATGTTAATGTACTAGTACAGGCTAAACATATAAATGAAAACACAGACTTACTTTGGCCTGCTTTAAGCTTTAGGTCAGCAATAGCCACATTTCTTGCATGTCTTAAATGTCTCTTAGCATTTGTCTTACAAGGCTGAAATCAGCTTCTCATTCTCCGGCTTCTTGTTCAAATTGTGCTGTTCCACCTTAACTGTCTGAGGTGCCAGAATGTTCTGCTGCACCATTTAAGGTGAAAGGGGAAAATTCGAATGAGAAGCTGCCGAAAGGACTTAGTGTTTGAGAGTTTCTCATTGCAGAATAAACGTACCAGGAAGCCAGCTGGAGTGATTATAAATGCAAATAAATCTGTTCATCTACAAATGATCAATGTTCATCTTAAATCTTTCTCTGTGCTGTTTCGTTAGCTGTAAGCTAGGTGAGGTTGTCTGCATCGTGCACAAAATTGTTTGGTTTGTATACAGTTAACCTGTATGTTTCTTTCTGGCACATGAGTAACTGCAGTGTCTTGTTCACACTATTAGTTGAGCTTGTTTGGTGTGTCAGGTGGAGATTCACAAACATTCTGCCAATCTGCCGTGAGCCCCGTCCCACAGCACTCACAGTGCTTGGTCTCACAGAGTAGATCCACGCCGCTCCACGTCCACACCGCAAATGAACTGCGCATGCCCGAAACTGCCGCTGACCCCGCCCCCTATTTACAGAGTGGGATGTAAATATAAATTAAAAAAATATTTAAAAGTTGAAAAAACTAAGTAACTTTGTCAAAGCGTCTCTTTTAAGGTCACATTGCCGGTCCCAAGGCCAGATAAAGGAGGAGGGTTGAGCGTAGAGTAGCAGTTCCACCCCACATAAGTCTTTTGATTAAATTTGATATGCTAACATTTAACAACACAGGACAAAATTGATTTATAGAATTTGTGTAAAAATGATTTATGTAATGTGGGTCTAGACAAAGCATTAAAGTCATGAATTTATTTTGAGAAGTGACGGCCTATTTCAAAGGCAATAAAAAAAGAATCAACAGAAGAAGTTAATTTATTCCGAGTTTATTTGTAGTTCCAACATATTTAGGGTGTTTTTTACTCCCTTTTTTTTTCTCCCACAATGTTATTCCTTTACTCTACAGCTTCAAATACACGCAAATAGACCATTATGCAAATTAGGCGATGACATCATTTAGCGACTTCTAGCGACTTTTAGAACAGCCAATAGCTACTTTCCTTACGGTGGAGTTGGCAACACTGCGTTGATCTACTGTGCACTTGGAGATGGTCATTTCTGGATGTAGCAGCCACAGCCCAGGTGGAGCTCATCATCTAGACGTAGTGACTACAGTTCAAGCACATCACAGTAACTGAGGGTTGTAGGGAAAGATGACCAGAGAAACGGAGAACGAAACACCAGGTGAGATGTGGATGTTTAATCTCTGTATTGCAGGCATTCACAACTTGTTAGTTAAAAGTGCGAAAATGGTTAAAATATTCCTTTGGTGAATGAAATAAGTTAGCCTCTTAGATCGTGTGTGTTTACAACAGTGAAAAACCGCGAGTGTGTAATACTGAGGGGGTGTTAGTTTCTCTGCCTCCGTTAATCATGTGCCTGAGCTTTGAGCTATTTTAGGACGGTAGTATTAAGTTCGTTAACAGTTTGCTGTTTGCCATGTGTGTTTGTGTGGATGAGAAACCTTTGCGTGGTGCTCTGAATATTTTCCTGACCTTATCACTGCTGACTACAGATTCTGGAGCTGTATTTACTTTTGGGAAAAGTGAGATTGCTGACAATGTGCCCAGTAAATTTTGGCTGAAGAACGACAAACCTGTACAAATTTCATGTGGACATTCGCACTCAGCCTTCGTGACAGGTTATAACAGCTATATAATCTATTAATAATGTGACCAGAATGCGCGTTGCATTTTCAAGTGATTTAAAGACTCTGTCTCTTTGTCTGTTTCTCTCTCTCTCTCTCTCTCTCTCTCTCTCTCTAGAGCAGGGTCGTCTGTTTGTGTTTGGCAGTAACAACAGGGGCCAACTTGGTCTGGAAACTAAAGGCCCTATAACCAAACCAGTCTATGTGAAAGGTTAGACATGTACCTACCTAATAAACAAACAAACAAAAAAAAACTAACGAGGACGTATTGTTTATACTGTGAGCAGAACTTATTAGAAATGTTATTTAATTTGATTACAGCCTTGAAAGGTGAGAGAGTTCAGTTTGCTGCCTGTGGGACCAATCATACTATTGTAAGCACTTGTAAGTACTCTAATATGGAACTACACAGCCAAGAGCACTAATAAAGAGAATAAATAGCTGATGACTAGCTGTATATGCGGCATTATGTGTGCATGTGGGTGTTCACAGCACAGGGGGAGATATTTGCAACTGGAAGAAACAACGAGGGCCAACTTGGTTTAGGCCACTGTGATGACAGAACCTCCTTTGAGCTGCTCCACCCATTCTGTGATCGTGCTCCAATTAAACTGCTCTCTGCTGGATGCAACACTTCAGCTGCACTGACAGGTAACACTGTGTATGTGTAGAATGTAGTAATATCCAGCAGATTTAATGTGATACCTTTGTGTATGTTTGTTGCAGTGGATGGAAGGCTTTTTCTGTGGGGCGATAATTCTGTTGGTCAGCTTGGTCTGGGGTCAGAGAAACATGTGTTGCTGCCACAAGAGCTGAAAGTAGGCCGTCCCATTGTATGTGTCTCGTGCGGATCCAGTCATTCAGTTGTAAACACTGGTAAGATCTCCTTCACAACAAGTGTTTGACTCAACCAATCGACCACAGGCAACACCTTTAAAGGGATAGCTTGAAGAAACACTCAAATTTGCTGAATTTGTTTTTTAGCCTGAATGCAGTCAATTTTCCAAGAGTGTGGTGTCTGACAGTTTTTATTATTATTTTTTTGGTTTTGCACTGGAGGTATGAGGCTAGTGTAGCTAATAAATAATACAAATGTCTAGGGCTTGGAAGTGTGATGTCGTACACAGTGTTTTATCTCACTATTGTGGCAGGGTACGTCAGTTCACAGATCAGATCTGAATCAAGCCAAACAGACCAGAAAGGAGGATTTAATAAGCTATTCAGATACAGCTCTAATTATACGAGGCATCACATATCAAAAACCAAAGTTTTTACCTCTCAAAACATGCTGTTTTCCAGCTGCACAGTATGAGATTAAGTAAGTTAAGCTATGACTGGTCTAAGCAACATACGCTGAGCTGCCGGATTATTAGCATTTACTTATCCTTTTTCCTAAAAAACTTTAGACTCTTTGCCTTTTCAGTGTAAATGTAAGATTTGTGTGATGTAATATGGATTGTTATTGTACAATACAGCAATTCTGTCACGAGTTTGCTAGCCACACATGTAAGACAATAACTTAAGCCACATGCTAGCTAGGAAAAAATCTGTGAATGGAAAAGCAGGAAACTTTAACATATGCAGATCACTATTACACTCATTGTTTGCGAGGTTGTGTGGACACGTACCATCAATTAATCTAGTTTCTTCAATATAAAGTTGCTTGCCATTCTTCTGAAGTTGGTTAAGATACTGTCCAATTTCATTTGATTTGGTATTGTGGCATGTTTACAAAATATTTCGGATGTTAGTTTTAGGCTATGTGTTAGAAGCCACCCCAGAGGGGTGTGTACATGTGTCTAGAAAAAGGGAAACATGAACTTGGTGGGAGAATGTGTTGTTAGAGATAAAAAAGCTTCACTTGTGTATGATGTGGCTGTGGCTAACACAAGCATTGCCCCTTTAATAGTGATGAGTGCTATAACTGGTGTCAGAAGTAAAAGTTTAGCTGCTGGGTGGTATTGAGATGGTTTGGCCTGTAGCTGCTAGGCTAAGCTGCTTGCAGCTAGTGACCTAGCACTCTACTTGAACAGAACAGATAGCTGCGTGGGGAAACCACGTGATCAGTCTGTGAATCCTGGGGGTTGGAGTTTTCTAAGATGGAGTCCCCTAGCATGTGATTGATCACGTGGTCTCCCCTAGCACTCTGGGAGATGAAGTCCAGCTCCTTCGCTGAATGCGTGACAGCAGTAAAGTACAGATACAAAAAATGACTTAAGTACAGTAACAAAGTACTTGTACTTCATCTTGATGGCAGCATAAGTTGGTCCAAAACTTGTTTATATCGTTCTGCAATAATGGTGACTTCACTGTCATTATTGCTGAACAATGGCAAGTCTCCCATGCCATATATACTATTGCATACCCATATCATCATGGATGCTGGCTTTTGAATTGTGTGTTAATAAGAAACTGCATGGTCTCTCTCCTCTGCAGTGCAGAGGACACATTGTCTATGTTTCAAATATTGATTGGACCACGGGTCAGTTTTCCACTTCACCTTAGTCCATCTTAATTGAATTTGGGCCCAGAGAATGTGGCAGTATTTCTGGATCCTGTTTATATATGGTTTCCTCTTTCGTGCAATTCTCTTTGCATTTGTGGATGTAGTGACAAGTTATATTCACAGATGGTTTTTGGAAGTGTTCCAGAGCCCAGGCACTGATTTCCACTACAGCATTCTGTCTGTTTTTAATGCAGTGCAGTCTGAGGGCCCGAAGACCACGGCCAGCCAATATTGGTTTTCAGACTTGTCCCTTGAACACAGACATTCTTTGAATTATCTGATGTAGCATAGATGATGAAATTCCCAAGTTCTTTGCTGTTTTAAGTTGAGAAATATGCCTGTGCAGTCTTGTACAGAGTGGCGAATCCCTTAAAGACTCTCTGGGATGCTCTTTTTATATGCAATGATGTTACTGACCATAACTGATGTGTTGCCAATTAACCAAATTCGTTGCAAGATATTTCACCAAATGTTTCTTTAGTATTACACAACTTTACCAGTCTTTTGTTGCCTCGTCCTAACTTTTTTGAAACATTGTTATGGATTTTCAATTAAGTATAGGATTTAAATTGTTTACACATAATTGCATTGTTTTATTTACATTTTGCACAGCATCCCAACATATTTGGAAATGTGGTTGCAAAAACAAAATAATCAGCAATTTATTTTTAGCTAATGCTGTGTAAGTGAGTATATGTAGCATGGAAACGAAGAATGAACCCTGCCAATACGATCGTATAATACAGCACAATGTGAATGCCATTCCCAAGCCTTATACTCCAACAATGTGCACACTGAAAATCATCACTTCCCTCAAACCACAAATTAATGCCTTATGTTGTTTCTGATACTGTATAATTGACACATTATTATCTATAAAAACAGACAAAATTATGTACAAAATTCACACCTCAAGTAGGCCCCTTCTACTGCTATTAGTTATGCAGTGCATTGTAAATCACACTACCAAATAATATCTTTTCAATTTTCTCCTATGAAAAAACATTGCCCCTCAATATCTTATCAACCATTCTTGATTCTGCCTTTGAAAGTGGTGTTAAACACAGATCCAACAAGATTAATTTGGGTGCAAGATTAATTAGTAATTATGCTTTTGTTGTTATTTGGGTTTGGGTGTGTGCCAGACATTGGGGATGTATTTACATTTGGCGAGACTGCAGACGGTAGACTCGGCCTCTCTGCTGAGCAGCTGGTCAATCACAGACAACCACAACAGGTGAGCACTCTGGAAGGGGTGCTACAGGTAGCATGTGGAGGCACACATACTCTAGCACTAACAGGTGAGAGCTAAAATATATACACATACACACACACATTGACACAATAATGTGATTCAGTTGCTCACTCTCTCCCTCTCTCTGTCTCTCTCCTAGAGAATAAATTGTACGCATTTGGTCGTGGTGAGTTTGGGCAGTTGGGTTTGGGAACATTTGTCTTTCAGGCAGATGTACCAGCTGCTGTTGGCCACTTCAGAAAAGGGAGGGTCACTTGTGTTGCCTGTGGAGAAAACCACACTGCCCTCATCACAGGCAAGCTTCACACATACACAGACAGACCCTTCCTCAGAAAAATATGGAGGTGGAACTCTCAGGTTATAGATCTTAATGCATATTTTTGTATATTTCTGTTTGTAGGTATGCTATATAGGTTTTTCTGTATATATTCTTCTTTTTATATTGTATCACCCTTATTATTTTAACTGTCCTGTGTTGTATGACCCTTTGGAAATCTATCAATCTTTCTATCTAAGAAACTAAAAACAAGGGGCTCTACTTTTGTGATCTGAGAGCAAGTGCCAAAATACACACATAGTAAGAATTCACATTTTAGTTAAATTTGATATTTTAACTTTTAAGGTGTTGTTCAAAAATATTTAAAAATTCTATATTGTATATTCATTCTATACAAGTAAAGTCTAAAATGAGCTTGCGCTTATATATAAGAGTTCATATATAATATTTTGTAAAATAATATATACCCAAAAAGTACTATTATTAGAAGTTTCCAGTCATCTGAAATGGAGTCACTGCACTTTGCTGGTCTCAAAGTCCACCTTACCCTCAGATGAAGTCATGACAGATACCACTGACTTCTCGAGATCGGACCAGTCTTAAAGATGAGACTATATTTTAAGACGAGTTTATGCTTTTTTTTAAAAATGCAGGTCATTCCAAAGAATTCACATACTACACATATCTTGCCCCTGTCAGATACATTTCAAATACATTGGTTAAATTTTTGCATATTTATCACACTAGAATATTTCAGACCATGAAACTACTTTTAATATTAGACAAAGAAACACAATTAAGTACAAAACACTGTTTTTGAATGATGATTTCATTTATTGCCCCACCTGGCCCTTGTGTAAAAACAGTAATTACCCACTTGGCTACTAAATCAATGTCACGATTGGCCCCTCCCAGTCCTGTATGTGTTTGCGTTTTGTTATAGTCCACGTGCTTCTTTGTTTTGGTATCCATAGTCTTGCCCTTTGATTTGTAACTCCGCCCCTGATTGTTTTCACCTATCCCTTGTCTTCCGGGTGTTGTATTTAAGCCCTGTGTTTGCCCTTTGTTTTCGCTGGTGTTTGTTTGAATCTCTGTTTGCTTTGTTTGGTGTTATCTGCTCTGTTGTTTGAACCCGCTTATTGCTTAATGTTTGTCTTTCATGTCTGACCCCTATTCAAACCCCTGGACTGTCTTGACCCTGATTTTGGATTTGCCCTTAATAAATTTCAATTCATTACTGGGTTCAATTTCACTAGCCACACTTGGGTATGATTATTGCCAGACCTCACTTAACAAATAGAACCTGTCAAAAAGCAGCACATGATGCTAGTTGATCCATAGATGGCTCCCAAGAATTTTGGGATAATATTCTGTGGACTGATGAGAAAGATATGGGTCCCATTACATTTGGTGTAAAGCTCACCAGAGACCATCACACTACCACCTCCATGTTTGACTGTTGGTAGGATATTTTTTTTTGGTGGAATGTGTTGTTAGCTTGGACGGAGTGCAGGACCTGAACAACTTGTCATAATTGATTCATTTTGCTGTCTATAAGAAAATTCTGAGCGAGAATGTCCAGCTGTCAGTTTGTGACCTTAAGCTGAAGCACAGTTAGGTTAGGCAGCAAGACAATGATCTGTAGCACACAATAAGCCCACCTCTGAATGGTGTAAAAGACAAAATTAAGGTTTTGGAGTGGCCGAGTCAAAGTTCTGACTTGAATCCCATTGAAATGCTGTGGCAAGACCTTAAACAGGCAGTTGATGCTCCAAACCTTCCAGTGTAGCTGAATTAAAGCAATCTGCAGAATTCCTCCACAGAGATGTGAAAAGACTCATCACAAATTATCAAAAACATTTGATTGCAGTTGTTACTGTCAATGGTGGCCCAAAAGGTTATTAGGTTTAGTTTTAGGGGCAATTACGTTTTCACATGGGTGGTATAGGTTTTGAATAAATCTTTATTTTCTATAACTGGAATGATTGTTTGAAAGCAGCATTTTGTGTTTAATCATGTTGTCAATCTTATATGATTATTAGTTGGATGATCTGATAACTTGTAAATGTGACTAGCAAAAACATGACATCTAATGGGGAAAAGACTTTTTCACAGCACGGTTTACACTGTATACACTCACTGTGCACTTTTTTATGAACAACATACTCATACTGGGTAGGTCCTCTCTCTGATCTCAAAATTCCACAAGATGTTGGAAACATTTCTTTGCGAATCTGCTTTATGTTTACATGATTGCACTTTGAAGTTCCTGCAGACTTTTCAGGGGCACTTCCATGCTGTCTTTTTCCTGTTTATGGATAATTTACAACAACATGATTGCAATAAAATTTCCATTTATATGAAAACACTCATTCAAAAAATTCAATACATTCAATTTGTCATTGGTGAGATTCAGTCACAATGTTGACTGACTATTGTGTGCATCTTAGTGACATCAGCAAAAGTCATTCTCAGTCAGGCCCAAGGCCTTAATGGTTCCCAAATAGTCATCTTTTACCCAGTTATACAAAGATAGATTTCCAACCCTTGTAGCACAGGCTACTGCCATGTCTGGTAGGATAGGGTGATGGATATGACCAAGTCCTTAATGTCTTCTCACAGCATCCTTCTCTAGGAACATGTCACAGGCCTCACAGAGACAAAAAACTAAAGAATTGATGATAGATAATCTACAACTTTTAACCATATCCCAACGGTGTTGTATTGGATTCAGATCCAGTGATTATTTAGTCCACTGAAGAACACTTAACCCATTCTCATGTTGTAATGGCGGGGTAGAGTACCAGACACTTGCGGATGAAAGGAAGAGAGAGTTTAATCACCCGATAATGAGAGGATCCAAAAAGGGGCAAAAAAAATCAAAGTCAGAGTCCAATCCAAAAAGGTCATACACAGATCAATCCAAACAGGTAACAGTACAAGAAGGCTAGACAAGAATCGAAAACGAGATAAACGTGGCAAAGGATCAAAACACAGGACAGGCCAAAAAGACAGAATGGAAACATTCAGTAATTACATAGCAATACCTCACAATGTGTCTATCTGAAGCCCGGGCTGAAATACTGTAAACTGACTAATGTGTACAGGTGTAGTGAGTCTGTAATCTGGGGACTGAGATCGCTGATAGGACCGTTGGGGAAACACAAGATCTGCCGTAGACTCTTGGGTATTTTGAGTTCTCTCCTAAGATGGAGTCCGAAAGCACATGATCCATCAAGTGATCACCCAGAGCATTCTGGGAGATGAAGTCCGTTTCTCCGTCAGAGACGGCTGAATGTATGACACATGTTCATGTAACCAGTTTGAGGCAACTTTTAGCCATTAGAAAATGGGTAAATTGTGGCCATGAATGGATGCAAATTGATCGGCAAAAATACTAGGATGTAGATTCAAGTAATGATCGGTATTAAAGGGCCCAGAGTCTGCCAAGAAAAGATTCCCCACCATTACACCACCCCCATCAGCAAGGACTTTGACTCAAGGCAGGTGCCTCAGCAGAAATTGAGACCAGGATACGTTTTTCTAGTGTTCTGCTGTCCAGTGTTGGTACCCAAATAATCTCAGCTTTTTGTTCATGGCTGACAGAAGTGGAACCCAACATGGTCTTCTGCTGTTGTAGCCTGTCCGCCTTAAAGTTTGACATGGTCAAACCAGTTTGCCATTGACCTCTTTCATCAACAATAAGTCTTTCCACAGAATTGCCACTCGATATTTATTCTTCATTGCACCATTCAGAGTAAATTCTAGACACTGTTGTGCAAAGTGAAAATCCCAGGAGATCATCAGTTAAAGCACCAATTTATACCAACAAGCATGCCATGGACAAAATCACTGGCATCACATTTTCCCCCATTCTAATGACTGACATGAATATTACCTTAAGCCTCTAGCCAGTATCTACATGATTTTATGCACTGTACTGTACTTCATGCAATCCCAGTTTTTGTGGATTAGATAATTGCATGAATGAGCATTATGTTCATTATAAAGTGCTCAGTTGAATGTATACTTTAAATATATGCCTGGCCACATATTGTCCATTTCAGAGCTTCTGTCTCTAAAGTTTAGTAAACATAGCTAATGTAGCACAGCCTGCCAGTAAGACTTGAGTTGCTAATTTTAAATCTAATGAATCACAATGAATAGCATAATAGTAAAAAAAGTTGACTTAAATAGCACTTCACAACTAGAACAGATCAAAGAGGTTTACCTCTTTTTAGGTTTACCCCTAAAAAAATATACAAGTAACTGAAGGAAATACAGTGAAAAAAAACACCCATAGTTACATATCACTGTTTAATTCAACCAAAATAAAAGAAGACTGAAAATAGCTAAAATAAAAGCAGATATATAAATCTTAGCCAATATAAACTTGGTGCAAATGGGGAAAATGTACTTAAGCCTAACCCAGTTAGCAGTATGCTGGGGATATACCATTAATATGCATTTGTGCCTGCACAAAAAAGACCCCAAAGTCTATTTCTCTATATGACATAGTAATAATGGTGACATAGATACAAAGCTTTGCTGTGTTTTAATTTAGATAGTGGTCTCCTCTACACATTTGGAGATGGTCATCATGGGAAGTTAGGCCTTGGAGATGAAAACTTCACCAATCAGTTCACTCCAACTGTGAGCCAGCGCTTCCTTGACTACACTGTAATGGCTGTGAGTTCCAGGCCTTAACTTAACATGTGTATATGCATGTATTTAATGTCGACATTTGCCTAAGTTTTTTATGTATTTGTTTTGTTTGTACTTCTGACTACATATTCATGCATCATAGGTTGCTTGTGGGTCCAGTCACACACTGGTATTTGCACACTTGCGGCACCAAGAAAGTGAAGATGTTTGTTTGGAAGATGGAGATGTCACCTACCCACGCCTAGACAGGTGTTATACCTCAATGTTGATGGGACAGACAGTTGAGGATGTCCATGAACCTACAACCACACCTGTTTTACAGCCTTTTATCTTCCCTGCCTCTCTACCTGCCTCTCATCGCTGGAGCCTATCAGCACGTTTTAGACGAAGACAGCGGGTTGGAAATTCATCAGTCTTGGCAAACCATATATTGGAATTTAGTGTTTGAATGCATTATGTTGTCTTATGAAACTAATATGGAGTTCGTGTAGTTAAGAGAGTGAGGAATTGAAATGTGGAACCACATATGAGCACTTGCAATTTGCAGGGTTAACAGAGATTTTCTCAGACCATTAGCCACATTTGTGAGTGTGTATTTCTCTGTATGTGAATCTGTGTATGTGTGTGTATGTGTGTACAGGGTTCCTTAGAGCAATTTGGGGCATGCTTTCGCAATCTTCCTCCTTTAGCAACAGGACTCGCCTCCCAAAACATCCTTCTTCCCAAACCACCCCCAAGAACCTCCAAAAGACATTCTTACAGACACCCCCACACAGATGGATCCACTGAGGCACTCAATCAAAATGAAACTTGTTGCATCAATAGTACTCCTTGCTCATCTTCGGGTACACACCTCAATTTAATTCTTAATATGCTTAAACATTATTAGTTAATATTTAAGATGTTGAGAAAAATGTATTTCTCTCTCTGAATATTACAGAACACAGACAGGATTTCAGAGGTCCTCACAAATTTAGTCCTTCCAACAAGGTAAGTCAAAACTGCCTCTGTGTAATCTACAATGGAGTGCTGTGACAGTGAACTAAAATTGGTTATTTTTCCTGCATATTTATGAAATTTGCATTAAAAATGAGAAGATTCTAAAGTCTAAAGAGTCTAAAACATAAAGCTTTTATTTATGGGTAATGTTTTTCATGCGTCCTAAACCAAACTGGAACCAGAGCATGTGAGGGCAGACATTTCTGCTCATAGCTTTTCTGTAATGACACCAAGTTTTCCATTTCACACTCCTTGCTTGCTCCTCATTCATGTCAGAGAACCCCATGTCTGCTCCATATGATCCATTCTTGTAATGTTTATTTTGTCCTGAATGTATAGACAGGGCGCCTCACTCGTTATTTAATTAAATATTTAATTTATGGCCGTTATTGAACAATAATCAACACTTTTTTCAGATTGTATAGTCTTGAAGCCAAGTCCCAGTCACAAGCTAGAAAACTGCCGAGGGTAAACAAACGCACATGCTTTTACAAAAATATTCATCCAATTTCAAAGTGCCATATTTGTACAACCGTGAAGTGCCGCGGAACCAATTATATATGAATTGAAAGAGGGGGTCAGAGTTGCTGACTGTCATCGGAAGATGGCTCCCTCAGTCTGCAAGGAGATGACGACCCTTGAGCAAATAGTGTTTTGCATTCTCCACTTTAATAAGAGTGAATCAGTCGGCAGTGAACCTACAGTAACGCAGGGCGTCCGTCGTTGGTTCCACAACATTGGATGATCTCCGAAATCGCATCGATAGAGCCGTGAATGCAGTAACAACAAGATGCTCCATTGAGTGTGCCAGGAATTTGACGATCGCATTGATGTTATCTGTACAGCCGGGCGAGGTCATACTAAGCACTTTAAAATTACATAATAAACTTCATGCTCAATTAAACCATTTACAGTTTACTGCATTGTTCTGTAATGATTTAAAAGTGAAATCATGTTGAAATCGGGTGAATCTTTTTAAATCGCTGTGGTGTGCGCCCGCACCCCCGGACCCCAATGGCGGCTGTGAGAGCCTGCCGAAAGGCTGGGCACGAACCGAGAGTTGGGCGGGGGGCGAAGCGCAAAGCCCGAGCTCTGCCGAGGGACGAGATTGACGCGAGTGCCGGCAGGAGAAGGACGTCGCAGGCAAGTAGCGGCCTCGCTGTGAAACAGGTAGCGGGGCCCGGGCGGCGGAGCTCCGGACTCGTTCCTTGCCCTCGCCGGGGCTCTCACAGCCACCATCGGAGCCTGGGGAGCTGGCGGACGCCACAATCACGTGGTATAATCATCTTTACACAAGACTAACTCTGTGTAATGTCTGCAGAACTTTGTTGTGATTGATGAGAATTTCCAGTATGTAGGTCTGCCTAACAGTTCCACAGCACAGACACTGTGTGTCCTAATGTACAAGCTGTACAAGCAGTCTGCCCCATCGCTCATGTCGCACAGAGGTATTCTTTGTTGAAAATATAGACTGGTTGGCCCACGGGATCTAGTAATATGGAGCGATTTTGGAGGAAGAGAGAATAATGACACATGCTTCCTGAAAAGCCTCTCCAAGCATGTCATTCCAGTTCCTACTCCGCTCTCGCTTCAACCCACTCACTTGCTCTGACTTGGAACAATAACTTTTTCAGCAGAGCATGAGTATTGGCACAAATGGTTTACAAGTGTTTCTAATGGTTCTGTGTTCCCTTAATTAAATACAAAAATCTAATTTCTCCAAAATAGTTTAGGGTGTAGGAAAAAACAAACAAAATTAAGAAAATATTTTTCATCTAAAATACATATTACATGAATACACAGTATTAATGCTGGTCATTGCACAAAAAATAAGCTGGTAAAATCTGGTGAGAATGTCAGGTGACAAAACTTTCTTTATGTTTTGCCAGAAACCCAGGCAGAGAAAAGAGAAGATGTCAAGACAGATCTCTGTAGGACAGGCAAGCATAAGGCCAGACATTACCCTTTGTGAGGCCTTGCCCATTAAACATTTGGCTGGGTCTATGTCCTGTTACTCACAAAGAGGCTGTTCATCCCCAGATAGTATAAAGCATAAGAAATGCAAAACAGACTGTCCAGAGGCCTACATTAATGTAACAGAAACAACCTTTGGTAGCCCATGGTCATGCTGTGAACCTGTTTCTAAAGCAAGCATAAAAAATACTGTGGCTATCAAAAGTAAAAAAAAAGAAGTCAATAATCAACAAACAACAGGCAAGTCATCTCCCTTGAGAATGATGATGGAGGGAAACGCTGAAGAAGCCAAACTAAAGATCAAAACTGGAAAACAAGACACATTTATTATATCCACAGCAGTGTATGGTCAAGACACGTCTTTGGGGAAAGTTCAACAGGAGCTCAAATCCAGTCCAGGCAAAGTTCAAAAGCCCAAGGCTTCAGCTGTCAAAATTCAAAAAGAGGTCAAGTCTACTGTAGATACAGTTCATCAATTAATAAGAACTCCAACAAAAGTTCAAAATATGACATCTTTGCATCTCATAGCACAAGAATTCAAGACCAGTACTACAGAGAGAGGTGCTAAAAAGACCAAATCTCTTAATGTACAGTCTAGTGGTGTTAAATTTCAAGAAGACAAATCAGACCCTGTGGTAAATGTACACAGAGGGGTAACATCTACCCTCAGTAAGGTTCAAGAGGTCGATTCTGCTCCTTCCAGAGTTCAAGAGGTAAAGTTGACCCAAGCCAATGTGCAAAAACAGGAAATGTCTGTACCTGTGAAAAATCCAGAAAAACTCATGGATTCAAAAAAGATACAGAGTAGTACTAAAAGAGGCAAAGGCAAGATAAGGGGAAAAAAGAGAAAGCGAAATGAGGACATCCACCAAGATGAAGGACGGCATGAGAAACAAATTTCAGTTGACCAAAACCCTATTGCAATGCATAGTCCTTTATCTGCAGTTTCTTTACATGCCACAAGAGGGGAGGAGGTTGGAGGACAGGAATTCAAAAGAATGTCAGAAAAACTAAAGGGGAAATGGTTGGAAGGTGAGAACACAAGGTTTCAGCTTGAGCGCATATACCACGAAAAAGAGTGTACAAGACGTGTCAAAAGTAAAAAAATCACAAATGACAGTATTAAAATGGTCAGCTCACCCATTGAGTTCAATATGTCAACATTTAAAAAAATAGCAGCCTCAGAAGAAAGCCAAGCAGTGACCAATGGCATGCCTTCGTCAAAAACCAACAGCTCATTGTCCAGTAAATCATCAACTCAGTACAAAGAACAGTCAACATCCAGCTTATGGTCAACCCCTGACAAAGAACAGTTAGCAGTCATTGGATTACCAAACACAGCAAACAATCAGTTGCTTTCCAGTAAATCATCAAACACAGCTAAAAGCCAGCCAGCATCAAGTAACTGGTTCAATCCAACAATTATGCAGTTAGATGAGATAGATAACAGTCAGTCACCATTAAAGGAAAAGGAAGTGGTCGGCAAAACAGTGAATAAAAGCAAATTAAAACTCTCAGAACAAGCATTTGTAACAGAGAATCAAGAGATGGACAGGAAACCACAAGCCAAACAGAGCCCAACTCTGGATAATGTAGTATCTGTTCTATCAACCCCAGCTGTGGCTTGTTCCATGCCACTCCTAATTGAAGCAGCAAAACTTGGCATTAACAATAAACTACAACCTTCCTCTGAAACTTCACAAATTAGTGACATTGCAAAAAAGCCTGAATCATCTTCATATTCATCTGTCCAGTCACCCCAAGAAACAAATGGTGTTGCTGTACTTGGGAAGAGGCCATCAGTGAGAATCAGCATTCTTCAAGACCAGAAAGAAGAGAAGAACTGCATAGATCTGAACCAACCAGCAATCAGTCAAATTGAGGAAGACAAAATAAGTACAGACATAGAAAACTGCAGGAGAGGAGGTTATTCTGAAGCTGGAGAAACAGAACAGATTTCACATGGAGAGGAAAAATCAAATAGGGCAGAACACCAGTCAGAGGAAAGGGATGTGAAGGAAAAGAAAAACAATGAGTTTAGGGAAGAAACTGACAATTCTTTAGTTGTGACAGAGAAAGATGATGGAGAGAGAGAAGGAGGGGGAAGCCAGAATGTAGCTGAAGGCAGTGAGGGAGGGAGAAATGAAAAAGAGGAGGAAAGCTGTGAGGGAGTTAATGATGTTAAAAAGGAGGAAGATGGAGGAGACCATAGTGGAGATGAAGAGACAGAGGCAGAGGGTATAGAAGAGAGGGAAAGTGAAGGAGAGGAGAAAAACGAAGAACAAAGTGAGGAGGAAGAGAGTGAATCTGAAGAACAGGAGGAGAATGACAGTAGTGACAGAGAGACCAGAGAAGAGGTGAGTGGAGATGAAGGGGTTGAAGGAAAGGAGAGTGAAGAAGGAGAAACTGAAGCAGAAGAGAGAGAAAATGAAGAGGAGGACAGTGAGTGGGAGAAAGAGGAAGCAAATAAGATTGAGGTGGATAAGGATGAGATGTGTGACAGTGAGAAGGAGGACAGAGAGGAACAAGAGAATGATGGAAAAGAAGGTGGAGATGGAGAGAATGAGAGTAATGTAGAAGCACACGAAGAAACAGAAAGTGAGGTAGACGAGAGTGGGGATGAACATGAGGAGGTGAGCAAAGATGAAGAGACCATGCAGGGAGTAGGAGAGAGTGACAGTCAACAATCATGGACTAAAGAAGAAAAGGAAGAAGGAAAGAGGGAGTTTGAGAATGAGGCTTCAGGAGAGGAGGAAGAAAAAGAAGAACAGAGTGAAGAGGAAGGAGAGAGTGAAAATGAAGGAGAGACAGAAGAGGGAGAAGAGATTGAGGGAGGGAGTGGTGAAGAAGAACAGGTAGTGGAAGGAGAGGATGAGGAGTCATCTGAAGAGGGGGCAAATGAAGTTGTTAAGGGTGAAGAACAAAGTGACACAGAAGGTGAAGAGGAGAAAGATGAGGAACAAAAAGAAGAGCAGGAGGAAGAAGAGTTAGAATTGGAAGAAATAGAAGAGGAAGCTCAGGATGATAAAGGAAGTGAAGAAGAGGAAGATGGGACTGTAGAGCAAGGGGAAGAGGGGGAAGAGGAGAGTGGGATAGAGGAAGAAGAGGAAGGTGATGAGGGAGAAGAAGAAAGTGAAGAAAAAATGATGGAAGAAAAAGAGGGTGGGTGTGAAGATGAGGGCAAGCATGTTGAAGTTGAGGGTGAGAAAGAAGAGAATGAGGAAGAAGAAGGGGAGGGAGAAGATGGAGATGAGGGTGAAGATAATGAAGCTGAGGTGAAAGAGGAGGAGGAGATGGAAGAAGAAGAGGAAGAAGAAGAACAAAAAGAAGAAAATGATAGTGAACTTCACAGGAAAGGTGGAGATAAAGA
This sequence comes from Pygocentrus nattereri, assembly GCF_015220715.1. Lineage (NCBI taxonomy): Eukaryota > Metazoa > Chordata > Actinopteri > Characiformes > Serrasalmidae > Pygocentrus > Pygocentrus nattereri. The sequence goes on from NC_051216.1 coordinate 36,213,119, forward strand.
TAAAGGTTTAGAAGTAGAATCACACAAACAAAGCATTCAAGGAGTACAAGAGAAGTTTAGCATTACAGAGAACTCAAAGATGGGAAGAGAACTTAAAAGAAAGAAAGAAAAAGACAATGTGGAAATGGCAGGTGGAGAAGAAGGGAATATGGAAGAAAATACTGAAAAACACAGTGCTGAAAACAATGGAAGAGAGAATAGGGAAGTAGATGCAGAGGATCCAAAATCAGAAGGAAAGGAAGAAATTGAAAAGAAAGTAAAAAGAATAGTGATTAAAGAGGAAAAGCAGAAGAAAGGGACAGAAAATGAAGAGGAAGAAAGTAATGGAATCCAAAAAGAAGATGCTGAAGAAGCAGATGAAGAGGAGGAGGAAATGGATTATGAAGAGATTATAAAAGAAATGAAGAATATAGAGGAAGCAGAAAAGCAAGAGGAAGAATCTGAGGAAGTGGAAGAAGAAGAAGAAGAAGAAGATGAAGAAGAAGAAGAAGAAGAGGAGGAGGAGGAAGAAGAGGAGGAGGAGGAAGCAGAAGATGAAGAAACAGAAGAAGATGAAGGTGAAGATGATGAAGAAGAAGAAGAAGAAATGGAAGTAATTCACAAGAAGGGATCCAAAGCAAAAACTAAAGCAGTGCCCCAGGCAAAAGAAGCAGTTAGAGAAAGAAATAAGGAAGGCAAACTAGATCACTATGCAAAGAAGAAAGTACCTTGTGCTTCACAGGACACTCAGTTCTGGAACAATGTCTTGCCTCAGTATTTGGACCTGAAATGATTTCCATAGTCATGTATACAGAAACTTCAGAAACATACACTTCTTGGCTAAAGTTTGTGAATACCTGATCATACATATATAAGCTAGTTGGACATTCCAAAACATATAGAGTTGGCCACCCTTTGCTGCCATTATAGTATCCACTCTTCTGTGAAGACTTTCTATAAGACTTTGAGAATGTGTCTTTGTGCCCATTTAGTCAGAAACGCATTTGTGAGGTCAGGCACTGATGTTGGACAAGAAGGCCAGGCTCACAATTGATGTACCAGTTCATCCCAAAGGTGTTCAGTGAGGTTGAGGTCAAGGCTCTGTGGGGGCCACTGGAGTTCTTCCACATCAAACTCTTCAAATCAGTCTTTATGAATCTCACTTTTGTACTGGGGCACAGTAATGTTGGAGCAGGAAAGGAACTTCCCCAAATAGCTGTCACAACATTGGAAGCATGTAATTGTCTGAAATGCCTTTGCGTGCTGTGGCATTAACATTACCCATCACTTGACCTAAGGGTCCTTACCCAAACCTGGAAAGACAGCCCTAATCAGAATCTCTCTGCTACCAAATTTTAATTAATTTTAGCACTATGCCTTCCAGAAGGCAGTGCTCTCCTGACATTCACCAAACCAATATTCTTTCATCAGGCTGCCAGATAGTGAATCTGATTCATCACTACAGAGAACACTTCAGAGTCCAGTGGCAGTGTACAGTCTCGAATGAACACTGACAAATATTGAAGTCTTAAAAGATTACTTAATGTAGCCTATTGTTTTCTTCTTTTGAACTGTTAAAACCAAGTGCTCTGTATGTTAAGGAGCACCCCTTGCAGTCACAGGTATTTTTTTGCTCCAGAGCAGCCACATGAGCCTAAGCTTACCATGCTAAATTCCAAATGTTGGCTATAGGGCTTTAAAGCTCCCTGTCATTTGCAGGTAGAGTAGATAAATTATGTTCTCTGGAGCCTCAACATCACATAGCTTTGTGATGAGTTGGAGAATTGTAGAGCTGAGTTGGACACCTATTCATCCAACATCAGTACCTGTCCAGCTCTGAATGCACTCAAATCTTCACAGCACACCTAGTGTAAAGCCTTCTCAGAAAAGTAGAGGCTGTTGCTGCAGCGAAGGGCTCCTATTGATAACTTTGAGTTCAGAAGAGGTGTTGGATGATCAGGAGTCTAAACTTTCACATATACACTCACTGAGCACTTTATCAGGTACACTTACCTTGTATCTACAGTCTTTTTAGATACATCATATCTGATTAACATATCTGAAAGACCACTTAAAACTAACAACAAGGCTAATAATCAAACAAAGAGCAACAAGTATTTTAAAAGCCCAAACTGCTGTGGCTATGTAGTATCTGTTGCTAGCCACTGCTTATTGGTCTAGGCCTTATCAGCATCGTGCCAATGATTTGGACCAATGATGAGGCGCAATCATATGTGACATGCTTTACTATGCCACACCCCAAAATGTATCCAAATGGAACATCAGTCTGGAAAGTGTCAATCTAACAGAAAAAAAGCAAAAGGGGCAATACCAGATCAGTTACATGCTCAAATAACATTATAGAACATTTCCTAGGAGCTAGCAGTTGTCCTTCATCAGTGATCACAGGATGCTGCACACAGGACACTGGTGGCTAGATATTTTTGGTTGGTGGATGTCCAGCAATGACATTAAGGTGTTTAAACTAATGACAATGGACTATCCTCTTCAACCCCAGGCCTCCAACATATTATGAATAAGAAAGAATTTTTTAAATACTTACTAAACACTTTCACTAATAACTGTTCTAAATTCTAACTGTTCTAATTCTAATTTCTCAGAAGATGACCAAAAGAAAAGAGTCTTCAGACGCTGAGTTTGTGGAAAGAGGGAGAAAACGCTTCTTTTTTATTTCAGCATCAAATGACACAGACCCAACTGTGCAAACAGAGGTCCAAATAACAGTTTATATACCATATTCCTGGGGTAATTTAATTTACTTCTCAAATTTTGACATTAGCTTATTCTCTAATTGGTCTTTCTCCAGTCTTTAGAATCTCTTATGCAGACAAACTAAGGCCTACCGTTTTTTGAGAGAATTCATATTCTCTGTTAGCCAATACCTTTTTTGTTATTGATTACAATATTTAATCTATTTGATTACTGATCAAGAGAATATTTATTCAAAATCTCCATCATGGTCCTTTGAGCATCCTGACAATTGAAGATTAGGGTAAAGAGGGCTAACAACATATGCAGAGAAACAGATGGACTATGTTCTGTATTTGCAGAACTACAAAGAGCTCCCATATAAGTGCAGCTGATAAAATGGACAGTGATCATAGATACATGTTAGGTCTACCTAATAAAAGTGCTCAGTGAGGGTATAGTGTACCATAAAATGAACTTGGAACATGGATCATTGGTCTTTCCTGCAAGTGTTGTGCTTTGGCAAAAAATTCAGAAGTAACATTTTCCAGTTCCAGTATTTTGCAGGACAGGATAATCACCATGGGTTAAATGACCTTTTAGCTAAAGTGTACAATTTCTATGTGTGTCATTGTTGTATGTTTATACTGGTGATTTTATTTAGGTTATGTACTTTGGGAGGCAGAAGATGATTTAAATTAAATGGAGTAATAAACCACTTTTTATGTTACCCTTCAATAACATTATGCTCACTTTAGCACCAACACTGTTGTTACCACATGCCAGCTATCACATGTTGTTCTGGTTACTGTTAATAAACAAGGATTGAAGTTATGGATGTCATCTTAATGCAGTAGGAAAAATATGGCTCAGTAATGTGTTTTTGTTTGGAAAGGGATGAAGGAAGGATGTCCTTAGACTTGACACACTAGTGTTAGAATGTACTTGTCAGGGAGGGGTAGCATACCCTAAAGCTATCTGAGGAAAAGTATTAATGAAATAATAACTCAAGTAGAAATTAACGCAGCTACCAAAAATAGTGTGAGTAGGGCTAACGATACACATAATTTCCTAATTTAGAGATTAGTTTCATAGTAGTTGCCAAATAATTAGGGGTGTATTGATTTACAAAAAATGTGGAAACTGCTCCCACCCACTCCCACAGAAAATCTGCACCATTTGTCCCATGCCCACCCACAACCTAAACATTTTGTTCCTACCCACAGTCCAGTTTACCTTGTTTCTTTTTGTGTTAGTTTTCCTTAAGAGCACTTTCCACAGATGTGACCATCTGTCTTTCTTAAATAATATAATCCTTTATTAGTTCCACAACTGGGGAAATTTACAGTGATACAGCAGCAACGGGATAGCAAGGCACTTAAGAAAAGAAGTATCAAGAAGAGAATTAACAAACAAGGACTTAACCTTAATTACTTAACAAGGTTACAGTTTGCAACTTATTACTATATAGACAATATACATAACACCTAAGATAAATTAATCACAAAACTAATAATATAAACATGCAACAGGTCTGTAACATTTCCTCCTGACAGTGTTGCATAGCGCTAATAGCTTATCCTTAGTGTTAACAACAGGGCTCCATACAGGTTCTCCAAACATGGTTGTAAATGACAAATTAAATGTTAAAAACGGTGAAGAAATACTGTAAATAATGTAAATTGCTGTAAAAGACATTTGGGGAGACACTTTTTGTCAAAGAAGTTAAAATATTGGATTTTACACTAATTACAGTCAGGTATATTACTATTTTGACAGTGATTTTTTTTTTCCTCTGTGAACCAACATACTGGATTTAAAATGAAAGAGTCAAGATGTCACTGACTTGTAGACTTTCTGCTTAAATTCAGGGGGTTAACAAAAATAATGCACTAACTATTTAGGAATTACAGCTATTTTTTTCAGTCAATGACTGTATGAAATCTAGAACCCATGGACCTCACGAAATGCTATTGTCCTGCCTTGAGATGCTTTGCCAGGCTTTACTGCAGCCGCCTTCACTTTTTGCTTATTTGTGGGTCTTCTATAAGTGAAACGCATGCTCAGTTGGGTTAAGGTCAGGTAACTGACTCAGCCATTTAAGAACCTTCCATTTCCACTTCCAATTCCTGGGTTGCTTTTGCGTTATGTTTTTTGGTCATTATCCATTCATTTGACTGAATTTAAGCAGAGGTGTAGCTCTATACACTTAAGAATTCATCCTGCTACTTCTATCAACAGTCACATCATCAGTAAATATCAGTGACCCAGTTCCATTGGCAGCTATACATGCCCATGCTTTAACACATCTTCCACTATGTTTGACAAATGATATAATGCTATGCTTTGTATCATGAGCTCTTTCCATCTTTCCTTCTCCATGTCATTCTTCTCATCATTCTGGTACAAGTTAATCTTGATTTCATCTGTCTAAAGTGTCTTGTTCCAGAACTGGGCAGGCCTTTTGAGATCTTTTCTTGCAATGCCTAATCTAGCCTTTCTGCTCTTGAGTTACGACCAATTTATATCTTGATGTAAACCCTCTGTATTTATATTCACGAAGCCATCTCTTGATTATAGACTTTGACAGTGATATACCAGTTTCCTGTAGACTATACACTGAGGGTGGAAAGGGAGGCTGTTATTTGCAGTGCATATTAGGAAAATGGCAAATACTTTGTACAGTCTTTAGCAGTGTCCCTCTGAATATTGTAGTGATGACGGTGGAGCCTCCCAGAATTCTTTGCAGTTTTGATAGTTCTGTTAATTAGCTTTTATTTTTTCATCGATAGTACATTACACGTTTTTTTTTTTGTTTGTTTGTTTTGTTTTAACCATTATGGTGTTTTCTGTAGCAAAACTGAGTGTGATGCTGTGGGTGCACATTTAGAGCACTGGAGCTATTCATTAGAGACACTCTTTCTGTCACACAATACCATCAAACATTTTCTTCTCTTGGGCTTCCAAATATGAAATGCTGTGACATCACTGGGCTTTGAACTCCGTATGGTGGGATGAATTATTAGAGAGTTGCACCACATGTGATCATACCCATTTCCAAAAATGAAACCAGCAAATATTTGCTGCAGTGTATTAAACATTCATGGACACAGAGATCTGAACCAATTTGGGTGTTCCCAAGCAGTACAATGGACTAGGTCATCACCCCAACAGGAGACTGAGTTTAAACAACCAGCAATGCTGTAAACATCCATAAGTAGAGGAGGAAATGCATGATGGAGTTGTCTGATGGAAAGAGTCCCTGTCAGTGGGAAATCTCAAAATCATAGTCTCAAAAGTTAGGAGAACTTTTGACTTGACTAAGTTTGATTTGGATAAACTCTGGTGTCCTCAGGTTACATTAATACAAGAAAAGCAATGTAGTCGGTCACATTACAATATTAAATTGAGCTGACTTTAGTTTTTAATAGTGTATATTTGGAAAAAGAGTGAAGTAGTGTAACTGTAATGTACTTCAGAGCAATTTTTGAGAAATGCAAAGAAATTATTTGACAGTGCATGGATTTCCCGGATAGTGAGGCCATTTAGAATTTGATTATATAATAATAAGCGCACACTTTGTACACTCTTGTAAAGATGTTTCTCCAAGGGTTCTTTATTCAAGAAAAAGGTTCTGAATAGAATCATGAACACTCAAGAAACGCTTTGCATGATTGTAGCGTTCTTTGCATCATGAAAGGGTTCTTCGGGCTGGGAATGTGCTGCGGATAGTTCTGCATAGAATCTTTTTGAAAAGGGTTCTATATAGCATCAAAAGGTTCCACCATTGTTACAAGCCCACAACCCTTACTGTTACTATAGCGAACCCTTTTTGCTCAGAATGATATCATTATAATTGATTACAATTGAGTATAACATTTAGACCTAAATCGATTACGATGCATCACGATGTCCTGCATTTTTACACCCACCTCTAGCAAATCCGGCTGAACTCTCACTCCCTTGATTTGCCATACCTAACTATCTACGCTGAGCGGGCTCTCGTGTTTCTGGGCGGAGGAAGGCGGGCTTTGCTGGAGCAGGAATTTGCCGGAGGGATTCCCGCACTCCCGCACACTTTAAGATGGATACCTGGCTGTGCTTGTATCTCCTGCTGGCACTACAGCTTTGCCACTGCTTCGCGTACGACGGTAAGACAAGTACGCCTGCCTTTCGCCTCCACTACGTGTGTGTCCGCGTTTATTTCTGCGCTCAGATATAGAACAGGACACCCGCCCCCCTCCTTTGCAGGCCCACCAGCGTCCAGGACTTCTCAGACGGTTTTAAGTTGAAGCTGGAGTTGCAACTGAGGTAGTGTGTGTCAATGCGGGAAAGAGACTGCACTTTCAGCCCTGTGCCTTGTGGGAGCTAGAATAGATTTAGGTTTATAAGCCGGTGTGTATACGTGGACGGTTTTGGGGGCTGGAAGGGAGGAGGGGGGTGAGGGGGAGAATCAACACTGCACCCCTGATTCAACCGCCAACTAATATCAGGAAGTGGAAAAAGGACACTGTACTCATTCATCCAGTGAGTGAGTCATTGCTGCTAGTCTACTTCATGTTCTGTGAATAATCGCTCTGTTCACTGAAGGATGAGCTGTTTAGGTCACTACATCACTGTAAATACAGTTTACAGATTTGAGCCTAGAGCACCGTTGGTTCAACACCTGATCTGATTTGCTGTTGATTCCATCTCTCACTTTCAGTAGTGTCTACCAGAATGCAGTTGTGTGCAAATAGTTGGTGACTAAGAAGTTCAGGAGACAAATAATGAACATTTGGAGTTGGATCAGAAGAGTGGTGCTTGCTGGAATCACTGCCATTTGTTGGGCTTGGGAAAAAATAAGCAGATTGAAAGTATTTGCATGTTTATGCTTCAGAGTACAACTGACTCATTTTTGAGCAAGACATATTTATATGAAATACAAAGTGGTTCTCTTGAGTATGCACTTAGAGCAGGAATATGGGCTTTAGTCCAAGGATATCTAAAGGAGGACTACTAGGTTTGTGTAAAAAGTGTCGTTTGGACAAACTGCCGAATTCCACTCATTTGAACTTGCATGTCCGATATCCTAAAGTGTTGATTAACTAATTAATTCATTTTGTGTTGTGTTACAAATCCAGCACTCTCCTTTACAGTGGTTTGTTTTCGCTCCTCCCTAAAAGCCAAAACTCACTCTCAGCCAGGCTGAAGCATGTTTAATTCAGCTCAAGCCAAAATTGCAGAAAGAGAGCATTTGGTCAACAAAAAAGGTAAAACCAGTTCAGGTGTTTGGAAACATTTTGGAACAACAAGGAACAACAACAAATACTGTGCAAGATTTGTTACAAGGTAGTGTCTGCATCATAAGGCAATACAACAATCATCTGAAGTTCAATCTGTTGAAAATTTCTTTTAGTTCAATAAATGCATGTTTTCAAAGCCAATGACTAATCATGTTAAATAATCATGATCTCCATATTGACCAGTATTGTGATCATTATTTTTGCCATAATCAAGCAGTCCTATCTCACAGGTTGCAGCTTAAACCACCTGTTCAGAGGGTCAGAGTTAGATTTACATGTTCTTGATATTGGATATGTATGTGTGCTTATGAATGTGCATGTGGGTAAGAGTACAGCAAAAAATTACAGTCTTGTTCTGGGTTCTATACTGCATTAATAAGAGCTGGCAGCAATATATGTACAGCTTCAGGATTGTACTATTGTGTATACCATATTTTATGACAAACGCTGAATGTAGCAACAATAAAGCAGGCGTAGGTGGTTGCCTACTTAAGCTGTTGAAATATTCTTGAAATGTTCTGCACTGCGCTGAACTTGGATAAAATCTCAGTGTCCCATCATGCCAAAGAGATTACCATAGAAACCCAAACTACTGATCCAGCAAAGCCTACTGTGAGTGGAAAACTCCTGTGTGTGTGTGTGTGTGTGTGTGTGTGTGTGTGTGTGTGTGTGTGTGTGTGTGTGTGTGTGTGTGTGTGTTTGTGTGAGAGAGAGAGAGAGAGAGAGAGAGAGAGAGAGAGAGAAACAGGAGGACAGAGTTACACAGCATTCTGCTGAGCTCAACAGAATGAAACAGGAAAACTCATCTGCCAAAAGGATCATGGAGTACACACTCAAGCATGCACACACTTTGGCATAAACTGCCACTTAACAATACACATGGAAATTTACAAGGGGGGGCTACACACACACACACAAACACAATTTTTAAACTGTTTATGCTTCTGGGTCTGGGGGCTATAAGTAGCTAAATATGAATAAAAATAATAAATAAAAACAAAACATTACAAAGGCATAATAAACTCAGGAGCGATAAATTATTAATAAAAACAACAATTAACAATAAAAGTATGTACATAATGTCTGATCTGTGAATGAATCTTTCTTTTGATCAGTTCTTTTCAGTGAATCAATTGATCCAACTCAAAAGTCCAGCTGAATGAAACTTTATTGGAGCGTTTTGCAACATTTACATCTGTGTTACAGTCTGAATAATTCTGATAAAACTTCACAATATAGCCTTAGAATTTATTAGGAATTTCCTCTTTTTTCCTACATATTTTTTCTGTTGTCTGTGTCTTCTGTGTATGTGTTTATGCATTTAACCATTAGGGGCTGGATAGACTCTGAGATGAGCACTTTGTGTTAAGTTAGACTCTCACTGAATGAAAAGCATCATAAAACCTACATTAGGACAGGGACAGGGAGCAGTGGATTTTTCAGTGGAGTACTTGCTCCCTTGGCTGGGTTAGCCTCATCTTCATAATTGACTAGACATGCAAACTTTGTAACTTTAAGTCTGAAGATAACATCCTTAAATTTTGTAAATAATTGCTTTGTGTGGCCCTTAGCTTTGATTTAAAACTGAAATATTATTGTCTTTCTTTTTGTTGTTTGTGTATGTTCTATGTGGGCTTTAGTTTGGTTATTAACAAGCTAGCAGAGTAATGAAATTCTATCGGTAGCAGATTTTGTAATATATAATGTAGTTTTATTGTATTGTACCATATGGTGTATAGTGTTATTGTATTAAATAATGTATATAGTTTATACAAAACTTATAAACTACAGACCATAAGAGAGTCTCTTGAAATGCTACTTTTGCTTTAAATCAACATTAATTATTTATAGCATGACAGCTTATAAACCTGTCCACTCCTTCACACGAAATATGAAATAGGAATTTTTTTTTACTAAAATATTAACTGTATTCATGAAAAAGTCATTTATTGCTATATGCTATATAAACTGATGATATAACTTTTAACATTGATAACAAGGAGTGTGGCAGAGAGTTTAGAATGAAATATTCCATCACATCACATGTGATATATATTCCATCACTGTCACACGCTCAGCACATTGGGAGAGCTCTTTTCAGTTTTTGCAGTATGTAATTGAAACTGAGAAGGGTAAAAGCTCATTTGAATAAAAAAATAATAATATTGCTCTTATATTCTAGAATGATTTACCAATTTATGAATATGTTACCTAAATGCCTAGTATAAGTTTTAAATGCCCATGTTTAAGATGGAGCTTGGATTAAAAAGCCATAAAACATGAATAAACACCACTGCTAACTTGATAGCATAGCACAAAACAGGGAATCCCTTTGGAGTGCCAGTGGAAATTCCTAGCGGTGCTAGCAGTGCTATCTGATAATAAAAAGTGAAATTACAAAGCCAATTTACCATTTTTGCATGAAACATTGCTATTTAGTGACACCCTTGGCTGGCACATGCTCATAATTTTATCTTATTCTCAGTGTAAACAGAAAAGCACACTTCAAACCCTTTACAGTTTAGCAACTGGCTTAAATAAATAATAAATATCTTCTAAATTTATTAACATTAAATTCATAAAAAAATATGAATAACATTGTGTGTGAGAGAGAGAGAAAAACAAACTTCTGAGTCTTTTATTTCTTTATCGGAAAAACTGTTTAATTTGATCTACCATCTCACCATCTGTGAAAAAGAGATGCTTTCATAGCACAAACAGTTTAACTGGTGGGTAGAACAGTCTGAGAATAGTCACTGGAGTGAAGAGCCAGGAACAAGTCATGGGTAACATAGTTTATTTTCAGTGGAATGGCTTTGGGTCAGGATTATATGTTTTCATCCTACAGTAAGTATGCACAACTGAATTAAATGGAATCCTTTACAGAAATCTGTTTCTGTTGGACAACATTTATGTTTATGCTGAACTGTGCAAATGAAAGAGAAAATTACATGTTGACAGTAATGGAGAACTTCTAACTTTCCGTCAACATGTACAAGCCTTTTTCTCTGAGATGTTTGGAAGTGCCAGCAGGGCTTGCAGACTGAACCTTGCCCAGTTCTCCACATCTGTTCTAATCGATAGCTTCTTATTTCCTGATGGTCCTTATAGCAGTGACACATTACTGTGCCATAATTGAGTGACTTTAGAATATCAGTGTAGGGAAAACTGCATTTGACAGTTCCACTCTTTGTAGGAACCATGGCAAATTAATACTTAAGTGCCTTTTCAACACCAAGGGGTTGTCAAATATTTCCAAAGTTAAATCAGGCATTCATGCCTGTTTCCACAAAGATTGGCAATCGCTTGAAGCATATGCATGTCATATGCTGAACACTGTGTGTTTTAATAGTTTTTGTTTTGTTGCTTTGTTGTGGTTAGTCATCCTTCATTCCTGCAACATGAAAACAAGTAAATGTCTGCCGGCTGCAGCGATTCCCGATTGAGGCTTTAAAGAAATTGTCCACAGTGCCAGAATCAGAGATTCACATTCTGTGTGGGCTTCTAGGATCTCGTGATTCTGTGGCAATTCAGACTGTCCCTGGCTCTCTATCACTCTGTTTTCAGGGTCGGGGTACTGGCCCTACACCGATGATGAGGATGTACGATACACAGGTAAACACAAACACACACATACACGCTTCTATGTATACATCTCTAAAACACACTCATGACCGTACTGCTAAGGGGCTGCGAAACATGGTGGGGCCAGGTATCAGCCCATGTCGCTATGTTCGTGATACCGCTGCCTTTTATTTAGCTCTCTTTCTCATTCCTCTTACCCCTTCTATGGCTGTTCCACTGTTCTCATTGCTCTCTTGCTTTGCTTTTATCCATGGCCACTCTGAAGGCTAACAGTAATCACTAATCAAGGTAAGTGTATAAAACTTTCTGTTGCTTTTGCAAATGTCAATGTTGGTGTGGTTCTTCTCTTTCAGTGTATGTCAGACCTCAGGGAAGGTATACATGAGTGTGTGTGTGCGTGCATGTGTGTGTGTGTGTGTGTCTATGTACCTGTATGTGTTACAATCTGTCTTTTGTGTAGGTGTGCCATGGTGTGCTCCTGTCAAGATGAAGCATGGCCATGTGAGCTGCCTTACACCACATGGGGAGCGTTACCAGAATGTTCTTGCAACCCGATGCAAGATCCAGTGCAAGAGAGGCTACGAGCTGCAGGGAAGCAGCGAGATCCTGTGCATGGCCAGTAAACAGTGGTCAGGAAAATATACATGCAGAGGTCAGCCTCACTCAGACAAAATGTAGCACACAACCTGTCCACATTCACTGCATGCCCAAAACTATGTGGACACCTAGACATCACATCCGTAAATGCTTGTTGATCTAAAACTGTAGGTTATAAACACCACCACCTCACATATACTTTGTTGCGATAACCGGCTCTGCTCTTCTGGGATTTTTTTCTCAAAATTTAAAACGTGTGCCTTCACTGTCAGAAAAAAGGTATAACTTTTATAACTATAAATAAAGGGTTAAGGTCCGACTGTGTACCCTAAATATGTTTTTTTCAAGATTTTTTTTTACATATTTGTACCTTTTCATAACCTAGTGTTTTAAAACAGAACAAGAAAATAAAAAGGCTGGAGATAAGACAGGATGTGTGAGGTCAATACTACTTAGAAAATGTGATTTTGATAGAATATTGTGCAATTATATACCCTAATTAAAAGTACTTAAATGTACCCTTGAGGATACTACCCCAGTGACATGAGGATTACTGCCCCAGTGATTGTTTCATCCCTATTTTTTTAAAGAGTGTTCCTTTCATTTCACCCACAGGAGCTTTAGTTAGGTGAAGTACTGATGTAGGACTATAAATCAGGTTCCCAGTTTATTCCAGAGGTGTTTGATTGGGTTGTTAGGGTTCCACTAGAGAATGCATTTCTACTGCTGCAAAGGCCAGTTGGCTCCACTTCAGTCAACATTCGGCATTATACATGATCTTAAGCTTGTGTGTGGCTGCTGGGCCATAGAATTCTAACCCAGAAAGCTGTTGCCACAATTTTTACATACTCTGCTTTCAGAACTAAGTTTTCCCATTCTGTGAGCTTGTGTGGGCTACTGCTTCATAACTGAGCTGATGTTGTTCAGAGATATTTCCATGTCTCAGTATTAGCACTTAAGGTTGATCAGGGCACATCGAGCAGGACAGAAATTTGATGAACTGACGCCGGAACTGTGATATCTTATGACATTGCCATGTTGAAAGCCAGTGTGTATCTAGGGGTGTCTGAAGGACTGCAACCATCATGTAGTGGTTTGGACAAAAAACAGTTTTGCAGAGTTTTCCCTTTACCCCAAAAGCAACTGATTAATCAAAACATTTTTGGTGTCCAAAGCTTGTTTGTTGGTTTTTCAACTACATTTGGAGTAAAGCAGGGATGTGGAAGGGTGTTAGTGGGTGATGAAATTTTCAGCAGTGCATATGTGACTTGAACGGTGACATCATGCAAAATGGTTTGTCCTTTTCATTTGATTTTTTTTTTTTTTGACAATTTACATCAAACAGAGTGTGTTATGATGTGCCTTGATGTGGCAAGAGATGACATATACACATAACTGACACATCAACACATCAACTGACCTAAATTCTCTGCTCTTCCTCCTTCTGGGTGAACTTTATACAAATGAATGAGTGACATACAATCAGACAGTGTGGTGTGGTAATCAAGTGTGTCATGCCCCCACTCAGACAAAACAGTAATAAGCAGTGTTTAGACTCAGGAATTGCCTAAAGCTCTGTAAATACTTTCCCTCTTTGCCTCTGAACCTGCATGTGTTTTAGTGATGCACCCCAAAGCTGCCAGCCGTGGGCGAGGGAGGCAGTCCGGCTCATTTTAATGAAAATGTATTGTTAACATAAACAGTGGAGCTACTGGAGGTTTTAAAAATATATGAATAAACCATAAAAACAAACTTCACTCTAAAACAAGCAGATATAAGTCTTTGCTATGTTCAGATTATTTCACATTCAAACCTTCTTTTATTATTTAATTAGCTGCAGTTAACCAACACTAAAATCTACAACATTGCTGGAGTAAGGGACAAATTGTATAAAACTGATTTTTTGAACAAAGAACTTAAACAGACAACTCATATAAAATATGTGTCCTGCTGATCTGAACCCTTTCACATACCATACCAATGTGATTTAGGCAATAAAGACCAAAAAAACTCATGGCAAACAATTTTGGGTCTGTTGACACAAAAGAGTAGCAGTTACTATTTTGATATTTTCTGGGCTAAAGTGAGTGCACTATATTTGCAGAGGTGCGCTGTCCGAAGCTGGCCATGCCATCAAATGGTGGCTACAAGTGTTCTGATGGCTTCTACTTCAATTCTCGCTGCCAGTTCTTCTGCTCACCGGGATACACACTCCGTGGAGACCGCAGTGTTTTCTGCCAGAGCAGCAAGACATGGAGCGGGGGCCAGAGTGTATGTCTGGGTGAGTGAGACAATCACAACACGCACAAACACACAAAGGGCTCTGATTTAGTTTAGTCTGCAGGGGGAGCAGTGCACTCACTGCTTGAACTCAAACTCAGCCTATGTGCACAGCCATTGGCTCTCGAGCCCCAAGATGCTGTGATTTTATTGGCTCCCTACTGAAAAATCTGCATGAATGATAGTTCATACATCATTAAAAGTGGGCAAATTTGCTTTTTTATTTTGCCAGTGTGGTAAATGTGTTTATTTTGTGTGTGGTTATTTTGATGGTACAAATAATGCTCAACAAAAATTCTGTTAAATGCAACAGAACTTGTAATTGACACTGAACGATTCAGTTAAATCTAACCTTAACCTTAAACACAAAACCTACACCTTATTGCTAATCCTAACCCTAACTATAATGTTCTTCAACCAGAAAGTTTGTTAATAATTTGAGTATCTGTAGATCATCTATAGGGGACCGTAACAATGAAGTGTGGCCCCAATGTGTTTACAACTTTGTGAATTTTGACTTAAAGCAATGTTTTAACTTTTGACTTTGTGAATTCAAAAAGTTGTTGTTGAACTTAAAGTAATGGTTTGGTAAACATCATATTTTCCTCCTTACCCCAAATGATTGTTGTTAGGCAAGACCAGGGTCACATTAAGCCATTCTGTGGCCAATCAAATTTGCATGCACAAATATGTGACTATTAAGTGGTGTTCCAATTAATGTGTGCAGTGTATCAGTGGATATTCATTGTTACATTGCAAACATTCATTTGAACCCCAGCTCAAAAACAGTATGTAAACCCTTGATTCTCAAACCAGTCCTAAAATACTCCACAGTTTGTCTCTCACCTAACTCCAAACACTTCACACAGCCATTAAGAACACTGAATATGTATTCTACAATAACTTCCTCTTTCAGCAGTGCCAGTTAAGCCAGCTTTTAACCAGATGCAACATAGCACAAATGGCAAGAGTAAATAAAGAGTAAATAAATCAAATAAAGTCTTTGATATAATAAGACATTCATCTAGATGTAATGTATTGCCGTGTTAGTGGCAGATGATGAGGAGAGTTGAACTAAACACAAGGTTAAACTTGTCAGTTGATCACCTGAGGAATTTAGCACAGACAGGTATCGTAGCAGTCTCAGAGTGAGAGAGAACCCCAAAACTCCAGCTTTTTAAAGCTGCGCCTTGCACCGGGAAAAATTGACATAAAACGTGCTGGTAAAAAAATACAGCACAGCCACATTTCTTCTCACTAAGCTATGATATGACCCAAACAATTGGCCATTCAGTTGCTTGAATGAAAAAATACTAATAAAATACTAATACTAAAAACATTTAGTAGGACACTATCTGACTAATTAATTGGCCAGAAATTTAGCATGTTAAAGATACAAATTTATTTTTTTAAGCCCTTGATACAAGGTGCCCTGCATTGTACTAGGCTGGAGTATATGTCTTAATTGCGCTTCATTAATGTTGCACTGGAGCTACAAGGCCTATGTAGCTAACAAGTAGAGAAAGCTCATAGCCACCAGTTTAGCATTATACAACCTGCGTAATTAAACTGTCTCACACTTGCTTCATACTATGTTGAGTTGTTAAGTAAACTCATATAGACTTGCTTATCTGGCTTCAGGAAGAGTCTTGGCTAATTAACATTTAGAATTTGGGAAAACTGTATTTAATTTTAATTTATTTTAATTTAAAGCAAACCTTTGTTGATGCATAACAGCACATTGTGGTAGAACAGAGAGCTAAGGTACTCATTTTTTTGCAGATGTGGATCCTCCAAGCATTAAATGTCCAAGTGTGAAAGAGAAAACAGCAGAGCCTGGAAAATTAACTGCAAAAGTGACCTGGGATACCCCAGAGGGCAAAGACACAGCAGATGGCATACTCACAGAGTCAGTATCTTCTTAAGCCTCTTTTTGTCGTTGTCTCTCACACACACATTCACAATGACCACCTGAAGTTTGTGATCGATAGGCATAAGCATACCCTGGGTGTTTCTACCAGGCCTATAATGTTCTTCTACCAGGCCTGTAAAGCAAATGTTTTTGTTTCTGCTTGATTCAAGCAATTTCACCTCCAGCCTTCATGATTTGGCCCTGAAAAACTCCATACTTTCTTTATCAATATGTATCAGGTCATTGTCTTGTTGCAATGGAAAGCAGTATCCTCTGAGATATTTGGTTGGATCTGAGCGGTAAAACTGCTTCTTTACACTTAATAATTTCATCTACCCTCATAAAGAGTGAGCAACCATGCTAATCCATGCCACATTGGTGGTGTGCTTTGGATCATGAGCAGTTTAGTCCTGTAGGGTGAGTTCATTAAAAGTGGAACATCAGGTAGGGACAAATGTGCCTAAGGCTGCATTGTTTTTTGAGTGACAGGAGCCAACCAAATGCATTTGTTTCAGGATTTCAATGCATTTGTGGCAGGACTGATGCTCATAATTTAAAAACAGTCTTATTCCTTCAAACACAAAGTTAGTGGACCAACAAATGAGAATACATTTTTTTTAAACTAAACTAAAACATGTATAATGATGACAAATCAAACAGTAAGAGCTTTGCTTGTTTCTTTTAAAGATGAAGAACTGGTTGATAAAATTATTGATGATGATTGGTTAGCTAATTAAAACAAAATTATATTTAATTATTTGACAAATTGCATTTTGTTCTGTCTCATCTAATGAGACACTTTGTGGTACATTGTTATAATTTATTATCACAATTCTAAGCGCCAACATGTCCACTGTGGCATGCCGGTTTCAATAAATGCCTAATTATGTATGTATAATTTCTTGGGCACATTTTACATTTCACAATAATAATGGTACCATATCTGTGTGGTGTGGCATAGAGAAGCCTGCAGTCACTGGGGGAAAAAATGTGTAGCTTATTCTTTTAAGGCCTACATGGTTTAACTTCCAAAAGTGTCACAATTCAAAAGTTTACTGCTTTCAATTACAACCCCAATTCCAATGAAGTTGGGACATTGTGTAAAACATAAATAAAAACAGAATACGATGATTTGCAAATCTTTTTCAATCTGTATTCAATTGAATACACTACAAAGACAAGATATTTAATGTTCAAACGGATAAACTTTATTGTTTTTGCAAATATTCACTCATTTTGAAGTTGATGCCTGCAACACGTTCCAAAGAAGTTGTGACAGGGGCAACAAAAGACTGGGAAAGTTGAGGAATGCTCAAAAATCACCTGTTTGGAACATTCCACAGGTGAGCAGGTTAATTGGAAACAAGTGAGTGTCATGATTGAGTATAAAGGGAGCATCAGTGGGGTGAGGTTCACCACTTTGTGAACAACATTGTTGAGAACAACGTTTCTCAACGTGCAATTGCAAGGAATTTAGGGATTTCATCATCTACAGCCCATAATATCATCAAAAGATTCAGAGAATCTGGAGAAATCTCTGCAAGTAAGCGGCAAGGCAGAAAACCAACAGTGAATGCCCATGACCTTTGATCTCTCAGGCGGCACTGCATTAGAAACCGACATCATTCTGTAATGGATATTACCACATGGGCTCAGGAACACTTCAGAAAACCACTGTCAGTGAACACAGTTCATCACTCCATCTACAAGTGCAAGTTAAAACTCTGCCATGCAAAGTGAAAGCCATATATCAACAACACCCAGAAACGCCACCAGCTTCTCTGGGCCCAAACTCATCTGAGATGGACTGACGCAAAGTGGAAAAGTGTCCTGTGGTCTGACGAGTCCACTTTTCAGATTGTTTTTGGAAATCATGGACGTCGTGTCCTCCGGGCCAAAGAGGAAAAGGACTGCCCGAATTGTTATCAGTGCAAAGTTCAAAAGCCAGCATCTCTGATGGTGTGGGGGTGTGTTAGTGCCCATGGCATGGGTAACTTGCACATCTGTGAAGGCACCATTAATGCTGAATGGTACATACAGGTTTTGGGGCAACATATGCTGCCATCCAAGCAATGTCTTTTTCATCCCTGCTTATTTCAGCAAGACAATGCCAAGCCACATTCTGCACGTGTTACAACAGCATGGCTTCGTAGTAAAAGAGTGCGGGTACTAGACTGGCCTGCCTGCAGTCCAGACCTGTATCCCATTGAAAATGTGTGGCGCAATATGAAGCGCAAAATACAACAATGGAGACCCCGGACTGTTGAGCAGCTGAAGTTGTACATCAAGCAAGAATGGGAAAGAATTCCAACTACAAAGCTTCAACAATTAGTGTCCTCATTTCCCAAATGCTTAGAGTGTTGTTAAAAGGAAAGGTGATGTAACACAGTGGTAAACATGCCACTGTCCCAACTTCGTTGTAATGTGTTGCAGGCATCAACTTCAAAATGAGTGAATATTTGCAAAAAACAATAAAGTTTATCCATTTGAACATTAAATATCTTGTCTTTGTAGTGTATTCAATTGAATATAGGTTGAAAAGGATTTGCAAATCATCGTATTCTGTTTTTATTTATGTTTTACACAACGTCCCAACTTCATTGGAATTGGGGTTGTAGAAAAAAGTAGGTAAAAATATGATTAAAGTGATTCTGTTATGACACTACTGTAAAACTTCAAAGGTTTATAATTAGTAGGCTCTAATTGCAAATCCAGTTCCAAAAATGTTGAGACATATGTACAATGCAAATAAAAACAGAACGCAATCATTTCTAAATCTACTTTGACCGATATTTAAACAAAAACAGTAAAAAGACAAGATATGTATTATCAGCTTTAGGTTTTTTTGGTAAATATGTGTTCTTTCTGAAATTGATGCCTGCCGCAGATTCCAAAAAAGTTGGGACAGTGGCAATTTAAGACTAGGAACATTGTGAAATGTTCAGAAAACATCTTAAACTGAGGAAATAAAAATAGCATATGGGAACGGCTTGGTCTTTTATAGTAGATTGAAACCACTTTTATCTGCTGCATTACATTCCTTAGACAGGGACTGCAAGGATTTTAGGTATTTTACCACCTACAGTGCATAATAACATCAAGAGATTCAGGGAATCGGGCAAAATCTTTATGCGCAAAGGACAATGCCAAAGCATGGGCTCAGGAATACCTTGAAAAAATACTGTTAATAACCCTGCACATCACTGCATCCACAAATGTAAGTTAAGACTGTACTATACATAGTGGAAGCCAAATGTCAACAATGTCCAGAAACACTGCGAACTTCTGTGGGCTGAAGCTCAGCTGAAATTGACTGATGCACAGTTGAAATGCGCATCTTGTCAGATGTCTCGTTGCACAGCTGAAGACTAGTACAGCAGAACAATGGAAAAAAATTCCACTTTCAAAACTGGATCAGTTTGGGTCTTCAGTCCCCAAATGATTACTAAATGCTGTTAAAAAGAAAGGTGATGTAACACAGAGGTAAATAACAAAGCAACTTAATCATGTTAAGTTAGAAACTTAATAATAAGGTCATAAAGTAAATCAGAAAAGATTGTATTTTATAGCAATTCCACTTTAATACAGGTCAGAATTTACTAATCACTGCTTTCTGTTTCACATACTGTCCCAACTTTTTTGGAATTGGGTTTGTAGTAGGATGCTATGAAAAAAGTCTCCAGAATGTTGAAGATTAATGTTTGAGAAATCTGCAAAACACTTAGAAGTTACACTATAATTAACATTCAGAATGACTTGTATATAAAAATAAATTGAGGCTCAAAACCTAGGCAGAAATGACCATAAATTAATAATTACAGTATTTATAACTTTTTGATGCTCACAAAAAACTTATAAAACAAATATTGAACAGAAATATCCTGAAATACATTCTGGTGTTAAGCTTGTAGTATTTCATTGACACTATATAAGCAACTATCAATAGCCTATGAGCTACAGCAAATATATTTCAAATAAACTTGAAGCATTGCCACACTTTATCTGAAAAAACAGTATCTAACTGCAGGGTCCATAATAACTAAATAAATATTTACTTTCAATACAGTTTTACGTTTACATTAAGTAGTTATGTCACTTCACAAAAATACAATAGACATGAATATATCACTTTTTTGTGTTGGTCCCTTTTTCTGAGACTATTTACCCAATGTGTCTTTCTTTTGCTGGGTTCACCTTACATTTTATCAGACTGTAACCTGACGGACACAGTACACTTTAACATCATAACCATATTTAATTTCAAATCCATTGAGCTGGAGTCACATATCTGACTTTCTAATTAACTAACATATTGCAATATATATGGACATACGCTGACCGGTCACTTTATTAAGTACACATCCTTATTTTTACACTCTTTGTCCATTTTATCAGCTCCATTTGCCATGGTGAACTAGCCCCCTTTCACCCTGTTCCACAATAGTGAGGACCGAATGATTAATCCAGCAGCGTCCTGTTGGTAGCATCCTGTGGCCGCTTATGAAGGACTAAAGAGTGACTGACAAAAACTGTGCAGCAACAAATTTAAATGAAAATGAGAACCATAATCCTGTTATTTTTCAAAAAATGTTAAGCACATAAGGAACTTGATGAGTGAACAGACCAGACAAACATACAAACCAGATAAATATTTTTTTTAAGGGCAAATAAAATAAAAATACAAAAGACAGGATATATGTGAAAGGTGCTAAAGAGATATATCTGTACATATGGAGATATGCATTTCTATGCATATGTAGGTCTGAGTAGATATGAGGATATTTTATATCGTTTTATATATGCTAGATTGTGTAGACGAAGTCCAGTTGACCAAGATGCCTTTTCTCACAGTGGTGAGGAACACTGTTATCAGTCAGTCTTGATCAGTGAATCTTGATCAGCAGAGAATTCACTAAATTACACTACTAGAATTAGGACTAAGGGGTCGAGGGGCCAGAAAAACATTTCTAAGTTCATCCCTTCCAGAACTTAATAATATATGTGTCTACATAATGCAAGAGTGTGCCCTTGTTTGTTTGACATTCAATACATAAATCTGATCTAGTTGGGGTCAGCTTTTTCAATTTCTCAGGCGTGATAAGCTGCCTATGGACAATCTTAAACTGTCTTTCTGTGTACTGGCTGGAACTAAGACTAAAGTGAATATGGGCAAGAATTTCTTTTCACTTGCCATCAGATATCACAATGTTAAGGTCCATTTCCCACACGATTCTACTAGACCTAGTGTTTAATGGATTTCGCTTGTTTAATGTGTTATAACATTCAGAGATGAAGAGTTTAAGATCTGAGAGCTTATGGGATTTTATATTTTATTTAAGCTATCCTGGGGTATAATTGAATTAACTCCTAATTTGGAGGTACTGGAAAAAGTCATGTTGAGGGATTTTTGATTCTTCTTTAAGTGTGGCAAAAGACATAAGATGATCTCCACGCTAGAGTTCAACTATAGATAACATTTCCCTGTATACCTATTGTTTGAACCAGTGATACCAGGACCAATTTCTGGATTGCCAGTTATCGAGGCAAATATTTTCTAAGGTTGTCATTTTTAAAGTATCTTTTTGTCTTGGTATTAAATAATAATTTATTTTCCGCAGTGCATCTCCACCACTTTTTCCTTTCTAAGCGAAATAGGTAAGTAACTGGTTGGGCCACCCTTAGCAACAACAACTGCAATCAAGCTTTTGCAATAACTGGCAATGAGTCTTTTACAGCACTGTGGAGGAATTTTGGCTCACTCATCTTTGCAGCCACATTGGTTTCCGAGCATGAACCGCCTTTTTAAAGTCATGCCACAGCATCTCAATTGGATTCAGGTCAGAACTTTGACTAGGGCACTCCAAAGTCTCAATTTTGTTTTTCTTAAGCCATTCAGAGGTGGACTTGCTGGTGTGTGTTGTCTTGGAACTCTGCCATGCAGGCCATGTTTGCCCAGTCTCTTTCTTATGGTGTCATGAATACTGGCCTTAACTGAGGCAAGTGAGGCCTGTAGTTCTTTGGATGTTGTTGTGGGGTCTTTTGTGACCTCTTGGATGAATCATCAGTGTACTTTTGGGGTAATTTTGGTCGGCTGGCCACTCCTGGGAAGGTTCACCACTGTTCCATGTTTTTCACCATTTGTGGTGGATAATGACTCTCACTGTGGTTTGCTGGAGTCCCAAAGTTTAATAAATGGCTTGATAACCTTTTCCAGACTGATAGATCTCAGTTACTCATTTGTTCCTGAGTTTCTTTGGATCGCAGCATGATGTCTAGCTTTTGAGGATCTTTTGATCTATTTCACTTTGTCACGCAGGTCCTATTTAAGTGATTTCTTGATTGAGAACAGATGTGGCAGTAATCAGGCCTGGGTGTGGCTAGGGAAATTGAACTCAGCTTTCCAAACATGTAATAAACCACAGTTAATTTATGTTTTAACGGGGGGCAATCACTTTTTCCACACAGGGCCCTGTAGGTTTGGATTTCCCCTTTTCTCTTAATAATAAAGACCTTCATTTATAAACTGCATTTTGTGTTTACTTGTGTTATCTTTGTCTAATATTTAAATTTGTTTGATGATCTAAAACATTAGTGTGACAAACATGCAAAAGAATAAGAAATCATTTCACACCACTGTATATCAAACCATAGACACTGTACATATTTGGTAAACCACTGTTTAATGAAAATGAAGTGAGCTGCCCAATTGTAGAGCTGCATGTTAGGAAAACCGAATCCGCTTGAGCCTGATAGGAGTTGCCATATCCCCAGGCAAGATGCACATTTTAACTATGCTCACTCTACCTAATAAATATCAGGGAAGACATGTCCAGCGTTGCAAATAAAGCTGTCTAGACAAGGTGATTATATATATATATATATATATATATATATATATATATATATATATATATATATATATATATATATACATACATACATACACACACACACACACACACACACACACTGCTCAAAAAAATAAAGGGAACACTCAAATAACACATCCTAGATCTGAATGAATGAAATATTCTCATTGAATACTTTGTTCTGTACGAGGTTGAATGTGCTGACAACAAAATCACACAAAAATCATCAATGGAAATCAAATTTATTAACCAATGGAGGCCTGGATTTGGAGTCACACACAAAATTAAAGTGGAAAAACACACTACAGGCTGATCCAACTTTGATGTAATGTCCTTAAAACAAGTCAAAATGAGGCTCAGTATTGTGTGTGGCCTCCACGTGCCTGTATGACCTCCCTACAACGCCTGGGCATGCTCCTGATGAGGTGGCGGATGGTCACCTGAGGGATCTCCTCCCAGACTTGGACTAAAGCATCCGCCAACTCCTGGACAGGCTGTGGTGCAACGTGGTGTTGGTGGATGGAGCGAGACATGATGTCCCAGATGTGCTCAATCGGATTCAGGTCTGGGGAACGGGCGGGCCAGTCCATAGCTTCAATGCCTTCATCTTGTAGGGACTGCTGACACACTCCAGCCACATGAGGTCTAGCATTGTCCTGCATTAGGAGGAACCCAGGGCCAACTGCACCAGCATATGGTCTCACAAGGGGTCTGAGGATCTCATCTCGGTACCTGATGGCAGTCAGGCTACCTCTGGCAAGCACATGGAGGGCTGTGCGGCCCTCCAAAGAAATCCACCCCACACCATTACTGACCCACTGCCAAACCGGTCATGCTAAAGGATGTTGCAGGCAGCAGATCGCTCTCCACAGCGTCTCCAGACTCTGTCATGTCTGTCACATGTGCTCAGTGTGAACCTGCTTTCATCTGTGAAGAGCACAGGGCGCCAGTGGCGAATTTGCCAATCCTGGTGTTCTCTGGCAAATGCCAAGCGTCCTGCACGGTGTTGGGCTGTGAGCACAACCCCCATCTGTGGACATTGGGCCCTCATACCATCCTCATGGAGTCGGTTTCTAACCGTTTGTGCAGCCACATGCACATTTGTGGCCTGCTGGAGGTCATTTTGCAGGGCTCTGGCAGTGCTCCTCCTGTTCCTCCTTGCACAAAGGCAGAGGTAGCAGTCCTGCTGCTGGGTTGTAGCCCTCCTACGGCCTCCTCCACGTCTCCTGGTGTACTGGCCTGTCTCCTGGTAGCGCCTCCAGCCTCAGGATGCTACGCTGACAGACACAGCAAACCTTCTTGCCACAGCTCGTATTGATGTGTCATCCTGGATGAGCTGCACTACCTGAGCCACTTGTGTGGGTTGTAGAGTTCGTCTCATGATACCACAAGTGTGAAAGCACCACCAACATTCAAAAGTGACCAAAACATCAGCCAGAAAGCATAGGTACTGAGAAGTGGTCTGTGGTCCCCACCTGCAGAACCACTCCTTTATTGAGTGTGTCTTGCTAATTGCCAATAAGTTCCACCTATTGTCTATTCCATTTGCACAACAGCTGTGAAATTGATTGTCAATCAGTGTTGCTTCCTAAGTGGACAGTTTGATTTCACAGAAGTTTGATTTACTTGGAGTTATATTGTGTTGTTTAAGTGTTCCCTTTATTTTTTTGAGCAGTGTATATATATGCCAGTGGGGCTCCAGGTTGAATGGCAGCAGGTTCATTGGATTGTTCTGACCTACTCTAGCAGGCATTGCTGCAGATTTGGAGAACTTGATCTTATAACCTGAAAAGCCAAAAATTGTAATTAGTTCAATCAATCAAGGCAAGGAAGTGTTTAGTTAAGTAATGAATCATATTACATTGTCAGCATAGAATGATAAGCAATGGTTAGATCCATAAACTGAAATGCAATGAATATCAGGGTCTTGATATTCTGATTGCTTCAGCTAATTGTTCAATAACAATACTGAAGATTAGAGGTGCCAGTGGGCAACTCTGCTTGGTGCCTCTACCAAAGCTGATCAAGTCCGAATGCTGCCCATTAGGAACAGGGTTCTTATATAATATCTGGATCCATTTAATAAAGTATTACGGTAAATAGGTTGATATCAAGCTGGATTTTTGTCCTTTTTCAAGACGAGTGTTATATTAGATAATCTTAGGGAAGGTTTGGGTATATATGGAGCATTAGGGTTTTAAATATGTCTAATAATGTTTTATAAAACTCTACATTGAACCCATCAAGACCTGGGTTTTTGTCACTGGGGAGGGCTTTAATTTAATAATGAAAGGGCTTTAATAGTAAGTATGTCTAAGATAAAAAGGCTGAGGCTGAAGCCTTTATTAAATAATTCTCTAATTTAGCTAGTTCCCTTTTCAAGGTTGATCTGTGCCAAATTACCTCCTCTCTTTTTTGGGAGGCGAAAGAGATTACTAACCCTCTAGCATATGCCATATTAAAGTTTCTCATATCAGAGAGGTATCAGTGGATTCTGCATTGTTGACAGACAAATTAGTTCATTTGTAATTTAACAGATAAACTGAGGATCTTTAGTCAGTTGATGGGAAATCAACAAGATTGTGACTGAGGTTGCTAACATTGTTGTGAGACCAGTTCCTTAACTTGTTATATACTTACATGAAAAAGTTGACATCAGAAACATTGGTAGCATAGACATTAGCCAATATTGAGGGTTCATTATGTAATGTTCCCATAACCAAAACAAAATGTCTGGCTGGATCTTTTATAGTCTCCTCAAATATAATCAGCAAATTATGTAGGAGTAGGATGACCCCTCTGCTTTTAGTGTGATAAGATGAATATATAATTTTTCCTACCCAGTTTCATTGTACTTTCTGTTGCTCCTTGTCATGGATGTGTTATTTTGGTAAGAATGCAATTTGTACACACTTGTGTTTTAAATAGTCCAGTAGAGCTGCAAAAAATGACTATTTTGATCCGTCAATTATTGAAACAAATATTTGATTATTTTATTATGAATTGGTCAATTCCCAAAAAACCTAGCTTTCAAATTTAGCGTGAGGTTGTTTATGCATTTGCTAACTAACAGTGAAGATAAAGATGAATACCTTCACTGTTTTAATGAACTTTCCTGCTGTTAAAAAACAACCATATATTTTTCCTGTCAAAATTTAATATTTAGCATTCCCTTAATCATACCAACAGGTTCTCTGCGTTTCACCAACCACAAAATCATATTTGCACATAAACAATAAACACACGGTCTCGCTTTATATTTATCTATGAGCAACGCTCAGCTATAAACGTGAGTTGTATGCAGATTCGACAAGCACTGGCAAATGGATAGAGAATGTAACAGCTTATAACATGAAGTAGGACAGTTTTTAACATTAACGTTAGCTAACTAGCTAGATAGCACAACTGTCTTACCGAAATTAATCTTCTTCATCTAGTGAGCCAATGTGTTTCTTATTAAGATGCTCCGACATGGAGAGTGTGTTCCCATAGCCAGCTAAGGTCAGCTTTACAAAAGCACGACTGACAACCTTTTTTTTCAGAGTAAAGCGTAAAAAGCATCTAACCACCTAATCGACTAATAAATTAGTTGCCAACTAATTTGGTCATCAATTTTAGTCGACTGAATCGTGTAATAGTTGTAATCGTATCTTCTTTCTTTTAATAGGATGATGAATTTGTTTGATTATTCATAAGCAGAGCTTATTAGTTTTAGCATCTTAGTTTTAGGTTAGTAATGGAAAGACATAATATCTGGGGCTGCCATTAACTTTCACACTGACTGGAGGGATTTTACACAAAAAAGACTACCTAAGAGATTGCGTTTATTTTGTGGTTTGCAATTTTTGCTCTTGGACAATCCAAGGAATCAGAAAATCTGCCACATGGTTTTTGACATTTTGGGTCAAACCTTTACATCTCAAAATGTTTCTAAGTATATTTACAGAGAATTCTGAGATTTATAAAGAAGGGAATTATAGCTAAAAATTAGCCACAAGCTATTGCATTCAGTTTGCGCATGTGCATATCCCTCATGGACACAGTGTTTATAAACACTAGCAGCACAAGTACCAGTGCAATATACACTAACATGCCTCCACCACCACGGCAGTGTCGATGCAGTACTAAGAATAATCCACCATCCAAACAATACCTCCCTAACAGAAGGACTACAGTCTGTAATCATAGAACTACAAAGTGCACCTAGTAAGTGGAGCTGATAAAATGGACAACGAGTGTAGATACAAACAGGTGTACTTAATGTGGCTTGTCAGTTTATACAACTTGCATGTATTGAGATGCTTGATGCTTTTTAAATATGTGCCATGTAACAATCTCTGGTTTACAGTGTGATTCTAAAGGGGAAGCCTCCAGGCACACATTTTCCAGAAGGAAATCATAAACAATCATACACTGTTTTTGACCGGGCTGGAAATAAAGCTACCTGTAGATTCAACATCAGAGTGAGAGGTGAATCATACACATACACATAAAAAAACCCTTCCATACACATAAATATAGGATAGTAGATTTTTGTCACATTTGATCCATGAACCTTATAAAACAAATGTTAACATCTGCAATAATGCAAAATATAACCACATTGCAACGCAAGTCACAATTCTAAAAATGGCAGGAAAACCGATGGGTGATATTTATATCCTCTCTGTTTAGTTAGTGGTGTTGAAAAACAGTGTTAAAAATGCCAAGAAACATTTATTTAATTATACATGTTAATGTTTAATTGTCATTCTGGTACACAAACGTACTGAAATGTACAGTTTCGCAATAGCTAGCTCATATTTGTGTGTGTGTTTGTGTGTGTGTATATACATATTACAGTGCGCCGTTGTACCCCACTGTCAGTTCCTGAAAATGGCTGGATGAAGTGTGACAGTGCTGGGGATAACTATGGGGCCACATGCAATTTCCGCTGTCTGGGAGGTTATGAGTTGAGAGGCAGTGCTGCACGAGTTTGCCAGTTCAACATGGAATGGTCCGGTATCGAGACCAGCTGTGCAGGTACGTATATACAACCCCAATTCGAATGTTGGGACGTTGTGTAAAACATAAATAAAAACAGAATACGATGATTTGTAAATACTTTTCAACCTATATTCAGTTGAATACACCATAGAGACAAGATATTTAATGTTCAAACGGATAAACTTTATTGTTTTTTGCAAATATTCACTCATTTTGAATTTGATGCCTGCAACACATTCCAAAGAAGTTGGGACAGGGGCATGTTTACCACTGTGTTACATCACCTTTCATTTTAACAACACTCAATAAGCATTTGGGAACTGAGGACACTAATTGTTTAAGCTTTGCAGGTGGAATTTTTTCCCATTCTTGCTTGATGTACAACTTCAGTTGCTCAACAGTCCGGGGTCTCTGTTGTCGTATTTTGCGCTTCATAATGTGCCACACATTTTCAATGGGAGACAGGTCTGGACTGCAGGCAGGTGAGTCTAGTATCCACACTCTTTTGCTATGAAGCCACGCTGTTGTAACACGTGCAGAATGTGGCTTGGCATTGTCTTGCTGAAATAAGCAGGGACGTTCCTGAAAAAGACGTTGCTTGGATGGCAGCATATGTTGCTCCAAAACCTGTATGTACCCCTCAGCATTAATGGTGCCTTCACAGATGTGCAAGTCACCCATGCCATGGGTACTAACACACCTCCATACCATCAGAGATGCTGGTTTTTGATCTTTACGCTGATAATAATCCGGACAGTCCTTTTCCTCTTTGGCCCGGAGGACACGACATCCAGCCATCCATCCATCCATCCATTTTCTAAGCCGCTTCTCCGTCAGGGTCGTGGGGGGGTGCTGGAGGCTATCCCAGCAGTCTTCGGGCGGAAGGCAGGATACACCCTGGACAGGTCGCCAGTCCATCACAGGGCAGACAGACAGACACAGACAGTCACTCACACACTCACACCCAGGGGCAATTTAGCATGTCCAATTGGCCTGACTGCATGTCTTTGGACTGTAGGAGGAAACCAGAGAACCCGGAGGAAACCCATGCAGACACGGGGAGAACATGCAAATGTTATGTGAATATTTGCAAAAAACAATAAAGTTTATCCGTTTGAACATTAAATATCTTGTCTTTGTAGTGTATTCAATTGAATATAGATTGAAAAGGATTTACAAATCATTGTATTCTGTTTTTAATTTATGTTTTACACAATGTCCCAACTTCATTGGAATTGGGGTTGTAGATGTGAACATTTCATACACACATACCTCAGCCAAACAAGATGAAACAAATAAACCTCCATTCTTATAATGGTCATTAATATCTGCAAATGCATGCATTTTCAAAGAAAAGGATCTGTGCATATACACAAGCTACAGTGCTGTGAAAAAGTGTGTACCCAGTCCCAATTTCTTGTTTTTTGCGAATTTGTCACACTTGAATGTTTCAGATCATCAAACTACATTTAATATAAGATAAAAATAATCCTAAACACAAAATGCTGTTTTTAAACCATGATTTCATTCAAAGAAAAAAAAGAAACATTTTGGTAAATTTCATTTCGAAAAAGCAATGGTGAAGTTTTGCAGGAGTGGCCGGCCTAAAAATTTCACCAAGAGTGTGTCGATGACTCATTAAGGAGCTCTAAAAAACTGCAGGCCTCATTTGCCTCCATAGAAGAGTTGCAAGGTGCAAACCACTGTTGACCTAAAAGAACAAAAAAGCTCATTTTGCATTTGCCAAAAAGCATCTAGATGATCCCTAAGACATTTGGAATAATATTCTGTGGACTGATGAGTCAAAGGTGGAAATTTTTTGAAGACATGGTTTCCATTACATTCGGGGCTTTGCATTCCACCTTAAGAACCTCCTACCAACAGTCAGACATGGTGGTAGGGTGATGGTCTAGGGCTGCATTGCTTCTGGACAACTTGTCATAATTGATGAAACCATGAATTCTGCTCTCTGTCAGGAAATCCTGAAGGAGAATATCTGTCCAAAGTTAGGTTATGCAACAGGACAATGATCTAAAGCACACAAGCAAGTCCATCTCTAAATGGCTCAAAAGAAACAAAATGAAGGTTTTGATTTGGCCCAGTCAAAGTCCTGACTTCCAATTAAGATGCTGTGGCAAGACCTTAAACAGGCAGTTCATGCTCAAAAACCCTCCAGTGTAGCCAAATTAAACCAATTCTGCAAAGAAGAGCAGGCCAGAATTCCTCCACAGCATTGTAAAAGATTAAATACAAGTTATTGCAGATGTTTGTATTTGTTACTACCAAGGGTGGCAGAACCACCTGTTAGTGTTAGGTGGCAGTTTCTTTTTTGTTTGTTTACTTGTTTTGCCTTTATGTTATATTAATATTAGTTGGATGATTTCAAAATATTTAAATATGACAAACTGGCAAAAATAGAAGAAGTTGGCTGAGGGGCAAATACTTGTTTACAGCGGTGTATTTCATCATCATCTAACATTAACATTCAGGGTAGTGTTGACTAAATAGCCCTTGCCCCTAACTCACTCTCAACTAGGACTTGAGACTTAGACTGATTTCTGATTAAAAGCTGATTAATTTCAGACCACCAACTTTAATGCAGCAAATAAAAACTTTTGTTTCCAACCTTATGTGTGGTTTTGCTAAGGTCTGCCATTACTGCACTGCTGTTCCCCCCGCAGCTGGCTGAGCCAACAGATTTGATATGGCCACAAATAGTCTTTCATTATAGAAAATGTTTCAGTCTGATGGACAAAATGAAGTGCTATATGCAGTAAATGCAGAAAGTGACAAAACTCCTTCATATGATTGGCATGGAATTTGGATCGCAAGCGTGTTAGTGCAATTACTAAAACTTCAGCTGGATCAGGTGTTATGCTTGCTAACTAGCATACTTGCTATATACACTGCAGGTTAATCAACCATTTCAAGTTGTTTTGCTTCTTTCCTTCAAGCAGTGCATTACCTTTTGTATAACTCTTCAGTTCTGTCCTTTTGACTGAAGGTTGTTCTGTTGTGCAATGAAATGGCTGCAGGTAAGAAGAGGTAAGAATAAACTATCTCTAGACTCAAGACTTGATTTGCCCTCATGCAGCTCATGAAGCAACTTGTGATCATTTCTGGTGTACAAAATACATTTTGGTAATTTCATGACCATTGGTGCAAACGCTAACCTGGTACAAAGTGCTGCAGTTGCAAAATATAGGCAAGGTTACAATGAATACATTACCAACAGCTGTACTCAAGCATGCTGCAACAGTATCCATTCAGATCATCTCCTCTCATTCCCTTTAAGACTCAAGTGTGCACAGTGGCACAGCACAGTGATATTTTCCTATAGCTACCTTTGTAGAAAATAAAAAGAATAAAGATTAAAAAGCTGAAATTTATGCAGATAAAATCATTTTTTGTCAAGCCCTGCAGTCCATCAATAGCAGCTGTGAAAACATAACAATCAAAAATGATTCCTTACTTATTCCCAGTATAATAGTTTTAACAATTCAGCACATTAGTAAGCAATTCAGTTGATGTATGTGATCATGTAGTTCTCAAAGGTTTTCTATGAATTGTAGGGCGGTAAAAGATTTTACTGAGCGCTTTGTAGAATAGCGAGGGGATGTACATATATTATGGCTAAGACGTAGCTCATATGAAATTAAATAATGGTCAGAGATTGCTGAGGTTTGCGGTACGATATTAAGCCTGTCTATGTTAAGACCTAGTGTCAAAACTAAATCTAACATGTGACTGTGTAGTGTGTAGGCCCTGTTACATTTTGGGTAATACCAACAGAGAATTGAGAATTTGAGGTAAATGCCTTTTTTAGTGGGCCATCTGCCTTCTCAAAGTGGATATTAAAATCTTGTACAATTATTACTTTATCATTGCACACAGCTAGGTTTGCAGTGAAATCACTAAATTCTTTTAGGCTTCAGCGCCGCGATGCATTGGGATGGGGCCAGAGCAAATTACGGCATTGGACATCGTTTGGGCCTGTTTAATCACCTCTCTAATATTACCCTTAGTTATCTCAGACTACCGCAGACGAATATCATTGGCCCCTACATGAATGACTATCTCTTATTAGCTAACAGTCTAAGGTTGCCACTACTGTCTGGCGCTCTGGCTCCCGATAAACAGCTAACTGTTACTGCTGGTGTCCCTAAAGGAGTAGTTAATTTCACGTGTCAGACAGTCGAGTCTCCTATAACCAGGGCACTTTTAACAGGCTCCTCAGCGGGTGCTTCACTGAGCGGGGCAAACCTGTTCGACACACAAATAGGAGGAGCGTGGTGTTAGGGCTAGGGCTAGCTTTGGCCCCAGCGTTAGCATTAGCCTTAGCTTTCCAGCTAGACCACTGAGTCATCACCCATTCACCCCGCTATGAGTGCTCTAACGCCGGAGTCGAGGGGGTGCTAACTCTCCCTAAGGCACCCGGAGCTGCTAGTAGTGAATCTTGCTGTCTATCCCTTAATAACCCCCCAATGCGCACCTCTAGCTGGTCCACCTTCTCCACCAGAGAGCTAACTAGCTGGCACTTAGCACAAACACAGCCACTATCATTATCGCTAGAGGTGGAAAAGGAGGTTAAACATGCCACACTCTGAGCAGACAAAACAACTAGCAGAAGCCATGATATTTAAGGTACTTACTGCTTTTGGTTAAATTCTGTTAACACCAAGACTACTTGAGAGGAATGAAAGGAGAGAGACAGAATGCACAAAAGCCAGGCCTCAACTCACAATAGTGCCACAGCTGCACATATTGGAGAGATACCTAGAAATCTCACCCAGATCAAAAATAACTCATCAGCATACCTCATATGCTTAAATCATAACAATCAAATAAGCACACCAATCATGCAAAAAACATAAACCTACATTTCTTACAAGCAATAGGCTACCATCCTGCTGTAACCAATGTTGTAACCTTTTCTGTTTGCAATTACAGCTATGAACATAAATGTTGGAGTGAGATCTGCAGCTGAACTACTGGACCAGTTTTATGAGAAACGGCGCCTTCTTATAATCTCTGCCCCCACTGCTGCTAATCATTACTACAGGTTTCAGATGTCTAATTTACAGGTAATGTCATTTAATTTTCTATGCATAACATGTTCAATTCTTCTAAGGGGTGAAATGGAATTTTTAAAAAGAATGTTTAGGCATGGTGTTTCATTGGGTATGAAAAAATTAAGAATGATAATTTTTATTTTGCTGTCATTTGGTGTGTACTATGGGACATGAAATTACTTCTCCCCTAGGGCCATTCCTTTAAAGTAATTGTAATGGCATTTTAAGGTTTACCTAATGTCATTTAATTTTTGACTCAGCAGTAGTGCTGTTATGAACTGTTAACTGTCATTTCTTAACAGGGGCAAACAAAATGCCCAGCCCAGCGCTACCTCAACACAAAACACAGGGAAGGGGTAAAGGGGTGGTTGGTTAGTGTAGTGGGTAACACCTCTGCCTTCTACGCTGTAGACTGGGGTTCAATCCCCACCTGGGAAAACACCCTACACTAAACCAATAAGAGTGCTTGGGCAAGACTCCTAACACCACCTTCGCCTACCTGTGTAAAATGATCAAACTGTAAGTCGCATGATACAGAAGACACATCTAACCAATAGTTGCGCTCAAAGAATATGGTGCGCTCTGGAATTGTCAGGGCCCCTGAGCTCCTCACAGCAGTGTGGCCCATAGCTGCCCAACAACCCTACCCTCAATGTGTTGGATGTCCTGGTGATCCGCTCAGCTCAGACATAGTCCCTGGGGTACACGGTGTCCCAGCCAGCACATCATTCCGGCCAGCTATACATGTTCGTATGCAGCGGACCCGGTCCTTTCTGCTCTTACAGCAGCATCTCCTTGGCACACGCAGCTGTGGGAGTACTGTTCTCTTCTGGCCCTTGCAGTCAGCCCAAAACCAGCTCTGTGAGCATCCCCTGCATTGATGCACTGGACTGGAGAGACCCACCTTGCTCTCGGCTGGTGTGACAGGTCCAGAAAGGGAAAGGCATAGTGCTTGGTACCTCCATAATTTGCCACCTACCTTTTATTTGTTAATGAGCATTCTCGATTTTTTTCAAACTTGGTGGCCACATATCACTTCTGAAACCAGATTAGTGTCAGCACAGAAAAAGCTGCAGATAACAAATACTCTTTTATTTCTTAACCGGGACTTTAACAGAGGCTTGAAATGCCCGGCCCATGCTACCCCAACACAAAACACAGGGATGAGGTAATGCAGGAGGACATGACCACAAGGATGGTATATATTTCTAACCACTAGTTGCACTACAAAGCCCACTCTCCTCAGACACATTTACTCTAATAAACACAGTTACAGTGACAATAACACCAACAATATCAGTACCAACAGCTACAATAATTGTCCTTTTCAACTAGAGGTATGGAGCACTCTAAAGACAACTTTATCACTCCCCCTGAGGTCAAGTCAAAGTTTATTAATATAGCACTTTTTTATATTACACCCATGAGCAAGCCAATGGCAACAGTGGCAAGAAAAACTCCCTAAGAGCAAAAGTAAGAAACTTTGGGAGGAACCAAGACTCAAAAGGGGAACCCTTGCTCCTCTTGCCAACGCTGGATAGCAAACAAAAACAGAAGAGAATATGTGCAGAAAATAAGCTTTGACCATTAGTATAAGTGTAAGAGATGGAAAAGGGGAAAAGCAGGAGAAGTGTTGGTTATAATTTAATAGCTGGAGCATGCAGCAGTATCAGCAGGAGGGTCGGTGGCATACAGCTGAAGTTTGCACAGCATGGTACAGCTCCATGGTGGTCAAACTGGTCCAGAACACCATAATACTCTATGTCCATGAATCCCTAGATGTGCACGCTTTTGAAAACTATTACCAAAGGCTTGAGTAAACAAGTAGGTTTTTAGCCTAAACCTAAAGCCTGAGTCCCGAACACTGACTGGAAGATTATACCAAAGCTGGGGGGCTTTGTATGAGCTTCCTATGACATCGGTGCCTGTAGAGGATGCCATAATATTCATGGATTAACTTGTTTTTTGAGTCATCTTTAAAAACATATATATTATTAGGTTACTGTTAAAATGAAACAGTATGCTGAATTAGACTGCTTAAAACTGATCAAATTTGCAAGAGCCTGAAATACTAACTTGTTACATTAAATTGCTAATATATGTGTCTTTCAGCATTCACAATGTGGTTTGGACCTGAGACATGTGACTGTGGTTGAGCTAGTGGGGATTTATCCAGCTCAGATAGGGCGCATCAGACACCGACTTATACCCCCAGGACTGGCCCTACAACTCAGGTATTTATTAACCTCAGAACACAGTGTTTCTGAACAGGTGTGCAACTTAAGAGATTCAGGGTTTTTGCATGTGCGAACAAGAAACCACTTAAGTGTAAAATATATGTGAAATATTGTTTCTTAGCAAAATCTTGATTATACAGCATGAATCATACGTACTGGGTCAGTGATGTTAAAATTTAACAGTAAGTAACGTATTAGGGTTTTTTTTTTATTTCTGGGTAGCATGTTTCATACAGATTAAACCAGGTTAAACAGTCTCATTCATTGTGTTTATTCCCTGTGCCAGTACATCTGATTGTAAATCTTATATGCAGTCTCTGAGCAGTCAAGAATGCCACTCAGACCCTTTTAATGTGCCAGCTCAGTGGCCAGCTTTAAAAAAACACTATACTTTTGCTGAAAGAATAGATGACATTTTTTTTAAATAGATAGAATAGCCTAAAACAATATAATAAAAGTACTGATATTTCAATGAAATGAAAACCCAAGCAGAAATAAAAGTAGCTACAACTTTTTGTGATTTTTCCAGACTAAAATAAACTGATAAGACTTGGAGCTAAAATCTATGATCTACAGCAAGTGCTAATTAAAAATGTTACCATTTAACAAAAAAAGAAAGTACAAATCCACCAAAATTATACCTAAGTATATGCAACTGACAAAGCCTTTAAATCAGCCGTTAGTTTTTTCTAACACATTTTTGTCTTTCCAGAGTCACATGCATATGACCACCTATGGACACTTACTGAATGCATAGTGAACATCTGTTGTACCACTGACTGTTACTTTACTCTGTGCTGTGTTTAACAGACTGCTGCTGCAGCTGTCCCAGAATTCATTTAACCTGGTGCTGCTGGATAAGCAGGGAGTGGACAAGCAGCGTTACACATACCCCATCACCGCAGCAGAAATCTTCAGTACTATTGATACCTTCCCCCTGCGCACTGAAGAGGCCATCCTGCAGAAAGAGGCAGGACACAGCTGCTAGATACACATGCATGCTCACACACAAACACATATAAACTCAAGCAATCCTCCATCCATTGCTACATGGAGAAACAGGGCAGAGCTGCTACACACAAATATGAGTGCATGAGTGAGTTTATTTTGTGCTTGTCTATTTTTAAAGTGTTATACTATATTTTGTGTTCACATATATATATATATATATATATATATATATATATATATATATATATATATATATATATATATGTGTGTGTGTGTGTGTGTGTGTGTGTGTGTGTGTGTGTGTGTGTGTGTGTGTGTGTTTGTAGTGTTAATATGTGTCAGAATGTGTGCCCACCTTCTGGCAGTCCAGTCAAAACTTCATTTGTTTACTTGGGTTCTTCTTCTGAATATGCTGAATTCAACCCTGAAATCTCCAGTTCAAATATGTACTGCTATTACTGATCAGTGCACTGCATACACACGCTCTCATATAAATTTCCTTTATGATTGTTATTATGTTAAATAAAAGTATAGCTACACCAAACACTGAAAGAATGCATATGACATGGAGTCACTTCAAGAGGCACTACTTTCAAAAATATTTGTATTTAAAAGTCATGTGCAATCATATGCATTAATTTAACCAGTATTGAACTGTACAATGCTTGCCAAGTCAGTCAGGGGAAACAACTATTCAGATAGTTATTCAATATTTAACATTAACATTTTAGTTATTTATTATACTTCCAGTGCATATATCCACTTAAGTATATCCCAATTAACAGCATTAGTACTTTGTTGCAGAGCCCATGTTGAGCCAGAAGTAATTGACGTTGTGCAGCATTGTGGTTCAGTTTTGGCCCATTCCTTTTGGGAAACCTTTTTAATTTCTTTAATCCCCTGGCTACATCTTGCTCTTGTTTTCTTGTTGAAATGTCCATCTCCTCCCCAGATTCAGATTCTTGGCCAATAATAAATTCTCTTTTCATCTTTGTACATCATGTCATTCATGTTTCCTTCAATGACATTAATGTAATTATCTAGTGCCACTCCTGAGTGGCAGCGGCCACTAACGTTTGACTAGTGCCACTCCTGAGCAACAGATGCCGATGGCTGTCTGTTGCAGATACTGAATAGGAATCACTCTAATGAATCCAAATGAATGAAGAAAATGAGTGTTTAATCTGGGTTAATCTATACATCTCTGTACATAGTGCAGTTAGAGAAAAGGGTTGCTATCTAGGATGTGCATTAGCATCAATCTGCAATTTCCCTCTGGGATCAATAAAGGATTCTGATTCTGATTCTGATCAAACAGTCCATCTTGCTCAGGTATTTTTCTAATGTTGCATCTGGGCATAGGCTGTGGCCAAGGTTTGGAAAACATGAATCCCCGTTAGTTTTTAGTCTTGCTCCACAATGTCTTTGTGATTTTTGTTTCTTCATTGCAAAACAATACACAGTATGCCATTTTGATGTTTTAATAGCAAATGCTCTCTTGCCCTCAACACACAAAATGAACCTGTATTTCGTACCAAACTTTGTTCAGAGCCCTCTTGGATAGTTGGGATACATGCGCTAGATTCCCTGATGATTTTCTCATCTGTGGCTAAAATTAATGTATGATGGGTCATTTTGTCTCTTCCTTTGCATCTCATTATTTTAATGGTTCCGAGGAAGATGGTTTGCAGGCTTAAATTCAGGGTCATTCTTTAATCATCAGGAATGACTAAGTGAAGGTTCGTTATGGTGCCTGTTCATCCCTGTGTCCGAGATAGCTGCTGATACTACAAGCCTAACCTTTTTGGTACAGATAGAGTATCCAGTTCAGCTCAGCCTTTTCAAAATAACCTGAATATCATTTTGTAACACCTAGTCTAAAAAGCACTTTGTAGCACCTCTGTAAAGCTCTGTAAACGCTGCCAGCACAAACAGAGTACAAATGATAAGTAGCATTTTTATTCCATTTCAGAAAATTATAAAGACAAAGTTTCAGTGAGTAAGGTCACTCAGCCTCCCATCAACCTTAATCACACTGTAACAGTGTGATTCGTTTGTGCTACGGTTGTGCTGCTACAATAAACATTTGTGTTATTTTAATTCTCATGTTACTAAGCAAGAAGGTTTGACATGTGATCACTCAGTCCCCCATCAATATCCAAATTGCGCCAAATGGTCTCATTCATTTGTGCTGGTTTGTGCTGTTAAAAGAAATATTTGTGCTGTTGTATTTATCAAGCTATAGGCAAAAAAATATTTTTTAATAAGTGATGTCACTCACCACCACGTTAAAATGCTCACCAGATTTCCCCGTTTGCCTCCACATGCATGGGAACTTGAGTGAGATCCCATTCTTAAGCCATAGGGTTTAATATGACGGCGCACCCTTTGCAGCTATAACAGCTTCAACTCTTCTGTGAAGTCTCCACTCTGATTCATCCCAAAGGCGCTCTATCAGGTTTAGGTCAGGACTCTGTACAGGCCAGTCAAGTTCTTCCACACCAAACTCGCTCATCCATGTGTTTATGGACCTTGCTTTGTGCACTGGTATGCAGTCATGTTAGAACAGGAAAGGACCATCCCCAAACTCTTCCCACAAAGCTGAGAACATGAAATTGTCCAAAATATCTTAGGCTGCTGAAGCACTAAGAATTCCTTTCACTGGAACTAAGAGGCCGAGCCCAACTCCTGAAAAACAACCCACACCATAATCCACCCTCCACCAAACTTTACACTTGGCACAATGCAGCCAGACAAGTACCGTTCTCTTGGCAACCGCCAAACCCAGACTCGTCCATTGGATTGCCAGATGGAGAAGCGTGATTCGTCACTCCAGAGAACAGGTCTCCACTGCTCTAGAGTCCAGTGGCAATACTGTACACCACTGCATTTGACGCTTTGCATTGCGCTTGGAGATGTAATGCTTTGTTGCAGCTCCTCGGCCATGGAAACCCATTCCATGAAGCTCTCTACACTGTTCTTGATCTAATCTGAAGGCCACATGAAGTTTGCAGGTCTGTGGCGATTGACTCTGCAGAAAGTTGGCGCACTATGTGCCTCAGCATCTGCTGAGTTGCTGTCATTCCCAATCACTTCCACTTTGTTATAATACCACTGAAAGTTGACTGTGGAATATTTAGTAGTGAGGAAATTTCATGACTGGACTTGTTGCACAGGTGGCGTCCTATCAAGGTACCATGCTGGAATTCACTGAGCTCCTGAAAGCAACCCATTCTTTTACAAATGTTTGTAGAAGCAGTCTGCAAGCCTAGGTGCTTGGCAATGGAAGTGATTGGAACACCTGAATTTAATTTTTTGGATGGGTGAGTGAATACTTTTGGCAATATAGCATATCAACAAAAAAAAAAATTTAAACCACCAAGAACACAATAGATTCCAACAGCAACCAATGTGGGCTTTATCCTAGCAACAGCTCTAGCATTTTTACATTTTGAAACCTATGACCAGTTTGAAAGGATTTATATAAAAAATGTAAAATAAAAAAGATTCCACTTCAGTTTAATTGTTATAACCATACACAGTCTGATAGCTGTACTTGATTTTTATTATGCTTCTTAGTCAAAAATATAATCTTTAAAAATATAAAACCATGAAGTAGTCCTATCTGTAATGTGTCTATATGTTAATATCAGACATAATCGTTCTGATTCTGTAAATCATTATGGAAGAAAATTTCGAGAAATTCAAGAAAATTTAGGGCCAGAAATGCTTTTATTCATTTATAGAGTACAAGGTAAGGAAGGTGCGGATGTTAATGGAGTGGGTGGGCTGAGTGATGTCACAGGTTAAATAAATTATAATAAAATATTTAATTTATCAAAAATGCTGCCAGCCTGTTTTGCCATCACTGCAGTCTACCTACTAGTTTTCATGATAATGGCAGATTCAGATTGTCACAATTTTCTTCAGAGTCAGGCCAAATGAGCTGGAGGTCCACTATTATTTTAAAGTCATCCATTTTGTCAATTTCTCATTTTATATAAGCACAACTACAAAACAGGTAAGATTTATGTGCATGAAGTTTGTTGTTACTCGGCAACACATCACTCCTTACTTAGCAATGCATCCATGGAGTGATACAGTTTTGATGAGAAAAAGCCATGCTGTTATCACAAATATCAGCACGGTTAAGATGCTTCTGTACTAATCAGACTGATTTTACAATATTCTTACGCTTCCCAGTTACTACCTAGAAAATTCACTAGAATATATAGTTGGAATCTCAGTCTTTAGGAGGCTTTAGCTTCTCATACCTTTCACCAATTAAGACCATGAGCAATTACATATACAGTATGTTACAGCAACTTATTTTTGGTAATATTAAATGCAGCAATTACAAATACCTGACAATGTTAAACAATGTTAAAGTTGTCACTTTGCATTTGGGTGGTCATTAAAAAAGTGGATTACATTATACAAATGAAAGAATTACATCATCAAATAATAACAGTGAGAGGAACAGTATAGATTTGTGTGAGATCAGGCTGTCAATAAATGTATTTACGTTAATTACAGGACATTTCTCAACTTTCTTGTTACAGAATATTTTCTAATGTTTTAACATTAAGTTTATTGGAATTTTAGCACAATAACTAAACTAAACAAGAATCTGCTTGTGTTAGTCCCTGGAGATTGTTTAAAATTGTCTTCTCATTTTGATTCCCATATGTTTGTGAGTTTAAAAGGACACAAAAAAGACACAAAGAAGATTGTTTTAAGTTATTGTAATTCACAGCTTCATGGAATGTTCACTGGATGAAGACTTGATGGATGGAGATTGCCTATATGTACCATAACAGCGTCTGGAATCAAAATCTACTTTTATGGTTTTGGAGGTACTAGAGTGAACACGTAAAAATACTACAAGAAGCTGCAGACAAAAGAGCAAACTTTCATTTTCATTAGCATTCTACTAAAAGCTGGCAACAGGAGAGATTTTAATTCAGTGCTGTACCTCTCCTCAGTTACTTCATTTATGTACTTTAACTCATTTTAATATTACCTGGCATGTATAAAGGATTCAGTCAGAGAACCATCAACCTGAACTAGTCATGGCAAATTTTGCATCAGTTTCTGGCTTCACGCGTCACATAACGCAGACCATGATCCCCATATGCATCATAGTTGTCAAAAGTTAGCTTCTGGAGCCACTCACTCTCATAAGTAGTGGTACTATAAACAAAGGCCTCAGTGGTGCTCCTGACTTTTGGTGTTCCCGCTCCAACCCCATGTTCCATCTCTAGTAGGATACATGTGCGCTGATACATTTGTGGGCAGCTTTCAAACCAGTCTAAGAACTTCAGCATCTGATCATCCACACTGTAGATTTCTCCCTGGATACGTTGGCCCTTCCCAGGAACATTGAGAAGGAAGGGGATGTTGTACTCGCCTGCTATGACAAGCGGGTATTTCTCAACAGTGCGAGCATGGCAAAGGAATTCAGCTTTACCATTAGTAACGTCCAGCATTTTGTAGTGGTTGGGCTGGCCTTTTTTCAGAGTCCCATAAACAAAAATGTGCATCATCTGAACTGTGGGGAGAAGAACACTAACAATTCCCTTTTAGGAGAAACAAACCACAAAATTAGATGTGCGCTGCTGACCCAAAGGTTGTTTTATAATTGAAAGAAATAAAACTAGCAAGTCTCAAGCATTCAAGGTAGAAGTGGATTTGTATACTTGTAATTAAACTCTGTGTTAATAATAATAATTTATTACATCTTAAATTTGAAATTGAAGACTTCTCTGCTTACCAAAGCTGTAGGAAGTAATTTTCTCATACCA
The DNA here is from genome assembly GCF_015220715.1 of Pygocentrus nattereri. Taxonomy (NCBI): domain Eukaryota; kingdom Metazoa; phylum Chordata; class Actinopteri; order Characiformes; family Serrasalmidae; genus Pygocentrus; species Pygocentrus nattereri. The sequence continues at coordinate 36,255,385 of NC_051216.1, forward strand.
GACTGCAGTCCTGGAATGCAAAAGTAGTTCTTTAAGACCAAGATGTAATTAACTAATACAAAATAATATAAAAAGGTAAATAAAAAAAATGCAATGATAAGCAAGTCATTTACAGCCGACATTTCATTGAAAACAGTACAAAGACAACATCAAACATCAAAATTTATTGTTTATTTGGAAAAGAAATTGAGGGTGTGAAATATCCCTCGCGCGCTCAGGGCCAAGTATATGTGTCTGCAGCCCGGAGAACCAGTGGGCGTAACGAATGGGCGAGTTTTGACATTAATGTGACGCCATATACAAATTGTTAAACCAAGATTTGAGAGAAACGCGCACGGTTAGTACGTGAGATTCGTGTGTGTATTTCGTTGTCAGGAAACAGCAACGTGCAAGTTGCACGAACAAACAAGTAACGGTTTCCTTGAGTTAACAAATTACAAGTTAACCAGCCTTCCCGAAACCAAATTCTGTGTAAACTCTGCCCGCTGCTGTAGCGTCACACCAGTTTCAGCAGATTAAGCACCTGCTTACGTGACACTAATGTCTCCCCTCAGTAAATGGCTCAAGTAAATGAAACGTATGATACGCCCCAACGTCTTCCTTAAAAAAAAAACACCGGCACCGTCAGAGGATCCCTTACTGCAACTACAGCAAGTTTGCAACTTACAGCAAACTCAATGATGAACAAATAATACAAGCTACTTTTAAAAGAAAACGAGGGTGGACTTATCTGCGTATATAACCTACAACCTTCTGTGCCTGAAAAATTACTACCTTTGATTTCTATATGTTAAACCCAGTGATACACTTAGCCTGTCAGGCTATGTTGTACATGTACATATGTGAATAAGCCTACGTGCAATAACTCAAGAGAAAAAGTACCTGAATTCTCCTGTCTCCGAGTTATGCTGCTGCTTTGTCGGGTACCTGAAGCACTATTACATTCTAACTCTAGCACAACAGACGTGTCCTTGGATTGCTACATTGCTTCCGTGTTGGAAACTATAGTGATACCGCGAGATCTGCCGATTACACAGACAGAGAAGAGACAGAGCCGGTGTTGTGCCAAATTCGTACCCCCTCTCATTTCCTGAGAAACTGCTTTTTGGCCCATCCTTCCCTCAGCAAGGACTGAGAGGCAACACTTCCTGCAGGGCAACGCAGCTACCGCCCCGCCCATGGACCCCACAGCCAACCACAATGGACCTGAGCAGCTCTATGCAATGCAGCATTCCAGCCAATTAAACGCGAGAATTGCGGGGAGCGGGAAATTTCTCCTTCCCTCCATCCTGCAGAAGGTGAGCATCACAGACAGAGGCATTTTCAAACATTGAACTGAAAATAGCGTTTTTATGTCACTGATATGCTATATAAATCATATCTTTGAGCATGGATTTGGTCTGTTAGTAATGAGCTGCACCAATGTTATACCTCAGTTAGCATTACTAGCTAGCTTAGTTAGCCAGCTAGGCCATGCTAAAGAAAAGCCTTAACACTGAACGCAGATCAAACTCAAATTTATTTGTATAGCGCTTTTTACAATGGATGTTGTCACAAAGCAGCTTTACAGACAGACAGAGTTTCAACAGGACTGTAAGAATGTACAGAAACCCCCCGGTGGGCAAGCCAGGGGCAACAGTGGCAAGCAAAAACTCCCTCAGAACTGAGGAAGAAACCTTGGGAGGAACCAGGCTCACCAGGGGGGGACCCATCCTCCTCTGGTCAAACTACCTACAAGTGATTATATGACTAATATTAACAGCAGTAATATTGGTATTAGGAATAACTAGGAGTCTATGAGAACATCAGTGTAGGGTGGGCAGCTAGTCCAAGGCAGGTGGTGGCAGCTGGGGCATGGGCAGCTGGTCTGAAGTGGGTAGCAGGAGGGCTCAGCAGTCGGTCGTGCTTCAGTGTCCAGCCGGACATATGGGTGATTGTAAACTCGGAAAGAAAGCAGGTAAATGGAATTAGTTTTATTCTATCCATTTGTACATAAACAGGGAATGTAAACATGGTCAAACAGATGGTCAAATAATTACATAAAATATCACGTGTGTTGAGAAATAAGCAAAAATGGTGAATAAATGGAGGCACACTGTGATTGGTAGCTAATTACAACTGGTCAACCATTCTATGAACCTCTAAGGCTGGTAGTATTTGATAGATGTCTAAAATACACATGTAGTACTAAATACTGATAGATAAGAGCTAAGGTAATGTATTTAGCAGGATCTTAACTATCAAAGGGTTCCTACAAGACATAAAAGCAGTGTTGAATGCCCCCTCATATGTTGTTGAATATAGCTAGCCATTGTCTAGATAAAGATGTTTTGCTATATTACAACTGTTCTATGCCTCAGAGGCTGTTAAATAATTCTAGATGCCTGCCAGACAGATAAGTAGTGAATGCACTCATCTAGTTAAAGAAGATGTGTTACAACTGTTCTGTGCCTCAGAGGCTGTTAACTAATTCTAGATGCCTGCCAAACAGATGCTCTTACCTAGATAATGATATATCACAATTATTATATGTCTCAGAATGCATTCATCTAAATAGTATGGAATGCTCTTGTTTATGTTGTCAAGTAGCCATAGAAGAAATGTTCATTTTGCTGTGTCTATTAATGAAAATAATGATTAATGATTAATAATTGTAGCACTTAATGCTGCAACTTGAATAATGAATAGATGAGTGTGGCTAGTCACTCAGACTGTTAACTAACAATCTGTGCCCCAAAACAGATCCTGCCATCTCAAAGGCTGTCATATAAAAATATACTTATTAGAATTGCTATTACATAACAAAGTTCAGTTTTATGCATTTATTGTAACATGCCTACATGTACAAAATTTACAAAAAATGTTCCTACATTCTGATGCACCTGAAGTATAGTAAAAATAATATTTATTTTAATCTTTTAATTCCTAGGCAGAATAATGGATTCTCTTTGGGTGTTAGCTTTGGAAGAAAAACTCAAAAAAGAAAAAACCCACAGGTGGAACGCAGTATATATGTACTGAAAGAATCCCCTGAGGATTTTATGGTGAGCCATTTGAAGACCCTGGAGGCAGAGGAGTTTGGAAAATTCAGCCGAATGAAGAAAAGGGGAAAGGAGCAATTTCAGCGGCGTTGTGAAAGATCTAGTAAATGCTTTGGGAAATCCGATGGTAATTCTAAAGTTACACGAGCCATTCATGTGGTGCTTATGTTTCATTTACCTTTGTTAACAGCAATTCTACAAAAGGATGTGTTGTGCGTCTAATGAAGGATCATTCAGGCCATGATCTACAAAACCCAGATGAGTATTCTGTCAACCGCATAGATGAGAATCTAGTGGCATACATCCAAACATGCATAAGCCTCAAATGCTGAAATTTAACTTAAATGCAAAGACTCTAAATGGTCTCAGAGTCAAGGAAAGAGGAACTTAAGGGACAGACAGTACTACATTACCCCTGAAGACATTGGGAGGATCAGAAAAGGCTTTGACTTGCACAACAGAATGGATGGAAATGACTGTATTAGTGTTGACAAGCTGTTGAAAACAGATTTAAAAGACAGTACCATTTTTCATCAGCCACTTTCTCACAGTGAGAAGCAGTCTCTCATAATTGTATCAAGCACAAAATGGCAGTTGGAGCAACTGAAAATATTTGGCTCTGATTTAATCTACCTTGATCCCACCTATAAGGGACTGACACAATATGGATATGCATTTTATGCAGTTATGGTAAAGTCTGACAGAGGATGTGGAATACCTATTGCATTCTTCATTATGAGTGAAGAATCAAGTAACAACTTGTCATTGTGTTTACAAAAGCTTCAGACAGCAGCAGGTGCATATCAACCAAGGTAAAGTCTATCCTAAAAGTATGTTAAGTGTTATGGGTTTGTTTATTCCAAAATCTCTTAAACATATAAACAAATGCAGCTTTATATTGCATTATGCTTTTACTTCTAAATGTTTTAAATGTGTTTACAGGTGTGTCATGGTAGATAAGGACCTTAAAGAAATCAATGCTGTACGCAACATATTTCCACATGCTAAGGTGCTGCTTTGTTGGTTTCATGTACTCCAGGTAATTTTAGTAATTAATATAATATTTGTAAAACCTGTGTTGGAGTTATTTGGGAGACTTATCCATATTTTCATGTGGCTCTCAAGGCAGTTCATAGATGGATGCTACGGCAGGGAGGACACAGTAGAAGTACATATATGAGAAATTAAGTTATACGTTCTATGGCTCTCCTGAAGAAATGTGTAAAAGTTTGTTTATTAGTAGGTAATGAGAAGGCCTGTATTCAGTAGTGTTCCATGCACACCTTGTGTACATTACATTTTTGTTATATTTTCACATTACAGGCTGAGGACTTTGCCAAAAAAAGTAAAGATGTAACAGACAACCTCAACAAACTAACAGGCAGCACTGTCATCTCTAAATATCTTGAAACACAGTGGTTTCAGTGTGCTGAAATGTGGGCAGATTTTGGCAGAAGAGTATTTCATCAAAACAGTGAGACAAACAATCAGTTGGAGAGGTTAGCTGCATGACACTTTTCAAAATTTATATTGTGGCTGTATTTTATATAGATAAAAAAGTGGAGTTATTTTCTTTATTAAGATTTTTTTACAGCATGAAGTACCAGTTTCTGCGTGGTTATCCCAACAAGCGTGTGGACGAACTTCTACTAATTTTTCATCAAGTATTACAGGTTTGTATCTACCATATCTACCAGAAATGTATAGAATGCATATTTAATACGTGAATAATGTTTTATGCTCAGAATAGATTATTACTGCATTTGAACACAAAGTGTGGAGTTTATAGACTGAACTGCTGCCTGTTTTTACAGACATCTTGAACTCCATAGGGCAGAATGGATTCCGGATGCAGGACTGAGTCTTTCAGCATCAGCCGAGGAGGCAGCAGACAGGATGATCAAAAATGGTCTGTGCAGTAAAGCTGTGTTCCAGTCACCTGGGAGATGGTCAGTGCCATCAGAAGCTGATGAAGCCAAAAGATATGATGTTAATCTTATTACAATGCAATGTCAATGCTCAGTGTCTGAAGGAGGAAATTTATGTAAACATATTGCATTTGTTCAGATGATTCATAAGCAAAATAACACAGATATTAATGATATTAGGAAAGAGGAAGCACACTCATTATTGGCACAACAGCTTTTTTATTTGGACAAAGAACATTTATATGTGAACAGTTCAGGGAGATTTGAAGTTGTTAATTTGCAAGCTAAGCAATGTACTCGCTTAGCAAATAGCCTTGGAGAAATATGTATATGTTTGAGGCTATCAGAGATTCTGTTTGGGCTTACCGAGCCACAAACTGACAGCAGCATGCAAAAAGAAAATCAGTCAATTTTCACGAACCATTGTAAAACTGTTAAACAGATGATATGTGATCTCAAGGACTGGTGTGAGAGTGCAGACTACAGAGAGGTGCTGGAAATACACACTGCAGTCCAGCATGCTTGCATTTGGGCAGTATGTTAAGACAAGCCAGAAAAAAAAAATACAAGATTGCATGACTACAGACAAAAAAATGAACTTGCAAAACGTGCTGTTCATAACATGCATAACTACAAACTGAAAATAACAGGTTATCATGCTGTGTACACACACAGGCCAGATTCAAAGTTCCAGGACTATTCTTTAAAGAGGGGAAAAAAGTACAAAACCAGAACACTGCTCAGGTAAATAGGATGTTCAAGTGTAGCAGTTTATTAACTAATGAAAGGAAAAACAGTTGTAATTCTGCAGTTTATGAGCTAGGTATATTCTGTGTAATTTCAGGATCAGTATATTTATATATAATTTTTAAAACAGAAATGTTTTTTTTTTCAAATGACATGCAGCTTTACATTTGTGATAGAACAAAAATTGTTTCTGTAGATTACATTCTGCTTTAACTGTTATTTAACTGAATTCAAATACATTTTGTAATACCAACCAAACTATGTGTTAGTACACTACATTAACTAGAACACTGGTTTAAAACAAAAATAAATACTCACTAACCTATTTTTTTTCAAGTGAACAGTACAGTTAAAACCTGTTTCTCTGAAGCTTGTCCATTTCTTGGGTTACACACTTGAAGAAATGTTGAAAATGTTCATGTACATGTCAAGCATGCTCCATCCCAAACCATGTGAAGCCAAGTTGAAATCCTGACTGTTTGCTTTATGGAGTCTGCAGCCCTCTGCAGCATGTCCCTGATTGAAAAATGTAAATGGAAAACATTAACAGATAAACATAAAATAGGCTTAGCCCATAACTTAATTTATAAGTTAGAAGACAGTTTCTTACGTGAATTCATGAAGTTTTCCTACTGCAACTGCTGGATTACTATGGTCAAACATTGATACTTCCAAGAACCTAATGTTGATTGCAGCAAGTCGGCCAACACTTTGGCTGAGGTCTCTTGCCTCACCTTCAAAAAATAAAATGGACATTGTTGGAGGGCCACTTCTGGCAGCAAAGATAAAGACCACCCAGTTATTTTTGTGTAAATATATGTCTTTAAGCATGTTGTGTCAAAAGCATCTGCATTTGTCTATAACAGAGTTCTTCAATTCTATCCCTTGAGCCTGTGTCTAGTTTGGTGATTTCCCTGTTCAAATGCCTCTATTAAACTTGACAATTAACAGGTGAGCTGATGTTGTTTGAACAAGGATATCACCAAACTGTGCTGAACACAGTTGAAGTACCCAGTGTCTACGGCTTCCTATTCTGTGATCACAGTACCCTCAGACAGTTTACTGCACATTGATGTCACTGATGTTCTTGGCCCTGGTTGAACTCCAATGCTTTTAAGGCACATCTTTTTATTTTTGTCCACACGTAAATAGGCCACCATTGAGTTCAAAGACATGTTTTCTGGTGGCCCAACTCTTCGCCTGACCTCTCCAACTGACACTGGGTATCTTTATTGGGAAAGAAAGATGTTAGATTAAACAAGATAACGCATTAAAACTTAATCATTTTATATACTCTTACACCAACAATATGAACTATTAATTTACTTGTTTTGTATTTATTCATCAAAAGCACCAAATAAACCCCAAAATAATTTGGTTTACAAGTACTTTCCTTGTTTTCCTACGCCCAAAACTGAATGGAAGGATACTTTCCACCTCTTTAAAAACACAGGTAGAGTCCTTTGGGGCAGACTTGATGTTTGTGTTGGTAGGGAATGCATTTGTGTCTGTTGGTATGTCCATAATAGTGTCAGAAGTAAGGTGTACATTTGTGTCAGCAAGGGGGGCTGTGTTTGTACATGTGGGAATGTCCACTGAAATGTTAGCAGTATGGCATGTTTTTGTGCAATCAGTAGAAACAACATTTGTATCTGTAAGTGTATCTGTTCTACTCTCAGTAGAGTAGGGGCATGGATTTGTGTGTGAGTTATGGTCCTTGTTCATACTAATGCCAGAGTAGTGAAGGTCTTCACTTAAAACTTCTGTATGTGGAAGGGGGTGGATAAGCACTTTGTGCACTTGTTGCTTTGCTTTGGGCAGGTCAACTTCATGTGTGCTAATGTGGTTCTGAAGACTGGAAACTAAATATAAAAGAGAAACGAAATAAGAAAAATTTAGTTGCTACTCCAAATGTGTTCTAATTTCAGATGTCTCGGACAATTCATATGTGCAATGATTGTGTGCAACAAACCTTTTTGGTGACAATACCTACCAATCTTTTTACCCTTTTTTTTCTGGGAGCCATTGTTCTGTTTAAGGAAAAGAAAACACAGTAAAGATTATTTTAATGAACTTTTTGTATTTTGTATTCATTAAATTTATTGTTTTACAAATTATGCTGCACTAAATCCAATTATATAGGACTAATTAGTTAATACAACTAATAGTGTTTTCTTAAACACTATCACTATGCATGATATACTTAGAAAAACATTGCAACATACTGTAAACTAATTTATCAAAATTATCAACAGTTTCTAAGGCATTAACAGTTGTTATATCTTCTTTATCTAAATGAGAACATTTACTACTTATCTGCCTTACATGCATCTAGAATTAGATAACAGCCTCTGAGGCGTAGAACAGTTGTAATATAGCAAAACATCTTTATCTAGACAATGGCTAGCTATATTCAACAACATATGAGGGGGCATTCAACACTGCTTTTATGTCTTGTAGGAACCCTTTGATAGTTAAGATCCTGCTAAATACATTACCTTAGCTCTTATCTATCAGTATTTAGTACTACATGAGTATTTTAGGCATCTATCAAATACTACCAGCCTTAGAGGTTCATAGAATGGTTGACCAGTTGTAATTAGCTACCAATCACAGCTGTGCCTCCATTTATTTACCATTTTTGCTTATTTCTCAACACACTTGATATTTGATGTAATTATTTGACCATCTGCGTTCAGTGTTAAGGCTTTTCTTTAGCATTGTCTAGCTGGCTAACTAAGCTAGCTAGTAATGCTAACAGAGGTATAACATTGGTGCAGCTCATGACTAACAGACCAAATCCATGCTCAAAGATATGATTTATATAGCATATCAGTGACATAAAAACGCTATTTTCAGTTCAATGTTTGAAAATGCCTCTGTCTGTGATGCTCACCTTCTGCAGGATGGAGGGAAGGAGAAATTTCCCGCTCCCCGCAATTCTCGCGTTTAATTGGCTGGAATGCTGCATTGCATAGAGCTGCTCAGGTCCATTGTGGTTGGCTGTGGGGTCCATGGGCGGGGCGGTAGCTGCGCTGCCTTGCAGGAAGTGTTGTCTCTCAGTCCTTGCTGAGGGCCAAAAACACCTTTGTGCGTCTTTTTCTCGAAAGCGGATGTAATTCACTTTTACTTTACTAACAGAACGTGTTAAATGATCACATTCATGTCAATCAGCAATAAAGTAATCGCTGTTTTACACAGTGCACACAGTCCGGGTATTCTTCTAAACTGCGAGGACTCGTATATAATAAAACAGGATAATATAGTTTATATACACCGCTACTTGTTTGTTCGTGCAAGTTTCACGTTGCTGTTTCCTGACAACGAAATACACACACGAATCCCACATACTAACCGTGTCGCGTTTCTCACCAATTATAGTTTGCACTTTGCACTTCTGAAAAATCTTGAGGGAAGGCTTGCAACAAAGGCATGGATTTTAAAAAAAAAAAAAACTCAGGAAATGTAACCCAATATACATCTGGATACACTGGTTCTGCGTCTATGTAACTCGCACAGGTACATGCTGATTGCAAATATATACTGCTAAAGCCACTTCATGGTCGACACAAAAGAAAGAAAGTGACAGGAGAATGCTTTATATCCCTGCTGGAAAAGGACCAATAGAGACCATTTGGATTAAAACCTTATGTTTTTGCTTTCTAATGGGAATGGGCTTAATGGTTTCCAATAGAGACCACTAGTTTCCTGTAGAACACCTTTAGGTACAATTAGGAAATCATTAAATGTATTTTGAATCAGTCGTTGGTCATCTGGTCAACCATCAGGATCCTTTACATTGTGATATAAAACCATCACAAAAGCTGAAACACATTACAAGACTGTCGGGAAACAAACAGAAACACATAAGGGTTTCTATGTTTTTTTTTTCTCAGCAGGGATGGCAGACCGCTTACTGTTGTTACAGCCATGAAAATGTATACTACTGAAGTCTATACTACTAAAATATTTTATAATTGTGTACATAGAAAGAAAGCTACAACAGGATGCTTTTTTAAAAGAAAAGCACCCTTTCTCAGATCTTGTTACAGTGTTGTTCATCTATGAAACCTGCATAGGCATTACATATTGGTCACGAAGATGTATTACTAAAATGTTTTATAGATATAGAAGGATGACACTTAATCCACCCTCCAGAAAATGCACCCCTCTTAAATCTGACTAATTTAACCATATATATTGGTCCCAAGTATGTATTATAAAAAATATAGTTGTGTCAACAGAAAGTTACAGGGGGGGCCTTTTGATGTAGTTAACTTGGCAGAAAATGCACCCCCCCAGTAAATGTGGCTACATTATTATTACATTTATGATATTTATAAAGGTACAAAATCTTGGTCCCAAATGTCTACTACTAAAAATCGTACACTAAAAAAGGCTGGGTAGAAACTGACCCAAAAGCTGGGTCAATATTGGACATTGGATATTGGGTTATTATTCTGACCCAACATTTTGGGTCAAACAATTAACCCAACTGTTTATTTACAGGAAAAGTAGTTTCAGGCTTAATTTTGGAATTTAAAATGTATCTGTAATCTATATCACAGACATGTAACCAAGAGATAATTGTTTTTGACAGATTCAGACATTTGACAATCCAACTCAATATTCAAGTTTTCCACAGCAATATCTGTGAATTTTTAATAAATGGAAAAAGTTGAGTCAGATGTGCTGGGCATTTGGAGATATCTGGTTTGAAGATGCGCATTTTCTTTAAGTAAAATTAAGTAAACATCAAAGTATTGATTAATAAGCTGTAATACAACAAATTATGTGTTTTTGAATATGGTAAAGCACAATTTCCATAATACAAATTATACATTTCATGATACATTTCTGTGTGTAATCATAATACAGTGATACATTCATACAAATACATATTCAGTAATATAGTAGAATATGGAAGCAATTGTTCTTTATTCTTTCAGGAGACTGTATATTTTTTCAAATCTACAGTGGTCTGAGCTTTTGTAATTTATAAATAATTTAAGCACACTTTTAAGGTTGCTGTTTTAATTATTTTAAGAGTTCAGCTCAGCAGCACAGATTAATTTAAAGATCAGTACAAGTAACATGTGACTAGTTTACTTTGTAAAGAGCAACTGTAATATGTTCCAAATGCAAATAAGTAGTGATTCAGTACAAATTAGTGGTATCCAAATAATACAAATTAAGTATACAACTATTACAGCTCTGGTAAGGAGTACTATGTCTGTGGCGAGAAGCAATGGCAATAAAATTGACTTTATCACTATCAGATTCTTTTTGGTGTTTGATGCTTCTTATGAAGGAATATTGAAGATTCACAGTTATTCATGAACAAAATCAACAGAAGTCATGAAGGGCGATGGATTGGCTGGGCAGTGTGATGTCACCCTCTTTTGTGGTAGTCTGGAGAAGCCTTTCAGAAGGCTCAAGTAACCCTTGTCTGAAAAAATGAAGTCTCATACAGATTAGTTAAATGTCTGCTGAGCAGTAGGCCAAGGTATAATATTTTTAACTGGAAGGGTAAAGCTTGTAAGTAAACATTGACAGGGCTTGACAAAGCCAGCTAAAGGCACTAGAAGTGAGACTCACAAGTTTAATGGTTTTGAATGCAAAGCTTTGATGGTTATAAGTGTACAAGGTTTTATATGCATTAGTTTTTGATGTATTTTGTATGAATGTGATTGTTCAATCAGAATTTCAAAACAGCTGTTCTTGGTACCTCAAACCATCCATGCATCCATGTCTTGTTTTTCTTTTCATTTAGGTGTTTGCATTTGTTAAATGATAAAACTTTGCGCAAATATTTAAATGCATGTTTTACAACTATTGACTTTTGCTTTCTACAATAATACAGGACCAAGCAAGGATTTTTAGGGATATATTCCACATGTGGAATATGTGTTAAATGCAATGATGAGTTGAAAAGAGACAAAAGTTATAATAGAGAATTTATTCTTTCCTGCATAAGGGTGACTGAAGGTATATGTCTAAAGTCTCCCTGCTCATAGAAGATGAAGTACACAGAAACACTCAACATGCTGAGACTTTAACTCGTTTACAGTCAGGCAAGAAAAGCACAATACAGTTCAAACATTTAACAAAGAGAGTTCATATTTTTCTCTGAAGAAAGCTTGAAAAACACTGCACATGGATTGCAACACCTGTTATACATTAAAGGTGACACCACATGGTGTTTTAAAGCTATCTATTGGAGACAGGAATGTAGGGTTACAAAAAAGAATGAGTTGCTTCCTGAAATCCTCATTATCCTCACAGTGACACTACACCTGGAGAATGTACGCTTGGGCATTTTCTAGAACTCAGCTCATATTTCAGAGCAAAGGATGCCACTGTGCTGTTCTTCAAAAGTGTGTGAACTGTAATAACATTTATGAAACTTTTCAGTCGGGGTTTAGGGCATTGCACAGTACTGAGTCTGCTCTTTTAAAAGTGACTAATGATCTTTTACTTAATGCTGATTCTGGTGATTGTTCTGTCCTGGTCTTGCTGGACTTGAGTGCTGCATTTGACACTGTTGATCATGATATACTCATTGAGCGTTTGGAACACTGTGTTGGGGTCAAGTGTTTGGCTCTAAATTGGTTTATCTCTTATATTAAGTGTAGAACTTTTTCTGTAAACATTGGGAAATACTTCTCTTCATCTGCGGCCATGACATCTGGGGTTCCACAAGGGTCCATTTTAGGCCCTGTGCTTTTTTCGCTATACATGCTCCCCCTAGGCCAAATTATTCATTATTTTATTCAAATTATTAAACATAACATCTCATTTCACTGTTATGCAGATGATTTACAACTATATTTACCTTTAAACCTTGGAAATCATTACTCTTTAGGAAGACTCAATGAATGTATCATGGATATCAAGTGTTGGATGACCCAGAGTTTTCTTCAACTGAATGATAATAAAACAGAGGTTATTTTATTTGGTCCCCCCACAGTAACCAAGAGTTTGAAAGAAAATCTGGGTTTCTTAACCCCCTTTATAAAAACTCAAGTTAAAAACCTTGGGGTCATTTTTGATGCTGAATTAAAATTCGATAAGCAAGTAAATGCAGCAGTCAAGGCCAGTTTCTTCCAGCTTAGGACAATCTCCAGGATAAAATAATTTCTTAATGCCCCAGATTTGGAAAAAATTATTCATGCCTTTGTGACATCTAGACTGGATTACTGTAATGCACTGTATTTTGGAATTAGCAAAGCATCTCTGGCTCATTTACAACTAGTTCAAAATGCTGCGGCCAGAATATTAACTGGTACAAAGAAAAGAGAGCACATTACTCCAATTTTAGCATCTTTACACTGGCTCCCAGTGCATTACAGAATCCAATATAAAATGGCATTGATGTTTTTTAAAGCTTTGAATGGTCAGGCACCTGCATATGTTGAGGACATGCTTTGTATATATGCACCCTCAAGATCTTTAAGGTCTGCATCTCAAAAACTCTTAATTGTTCCATGATCTCGTTTTAAACAAAAAGGGGATCGTGCTTTTGCTGTTTCTGCACCAAGAATTTGGAACAGCCTTCCAAGTGACATCAAGCATGCGTCATCTGTGACTGGTTTTAAAGTAAAGCTTAAAACACATTTTTATCAATTAGCGTTTAGCAGTCGTTGATCTGTGGACTGAGGTCTATACATTGTTGTGTGCACATTGCTGTGTGATCAGGTCTGTACATGGTATGATAGTGGTGTTCGGAAGGTGGGAATTCTTTTTGTTTTCCTTTTATTGTGAAGCACTTTGGTTTTAAATGTGCTATATAAATAAAATTTACTTACTTACTTACTAACTGTGTGCATGTGTGCATTGTGCAAGTGTCTCCAAGTTTTTTACTAAGGCATCCACACATTCCCAATTCCATCTTGTGATCTCTCTGGCTTTGAGCATTATAAAAATTAAACACCCAAGACAGGAATCATTCTGGTTGGCTGCCTCTGAACACAAGAACGGTCTGATCAGTTCATGAACACTCCCTCAGGCATACAGGGCTGGAAGTGGATAAGTTCAGTGAGGTGTGATTGATTTCAGTCTTATCGCTACAACAGCACATGAAAATAGACTCCTCACACTAAATCTGCAGAAATTCTCTACATTCAGGCTCAAAGCACAACTGGCTTTTTCTGTGTCTATTGTTGAGTGGTAATGAAAGTGCATTTTTGTGTACTTGCACTGAATGGAATGCTTTGTGCAAGCCTGGAAATGTTGTACCCTCATAAATGTACAGTATGTGTGAGCTCTCATGAGGAGTATAGTTTTGATATTGTTTTTCAAAGCTGATTGTGACTTTAGATTATGTGCTCTTTTTAGGATTGCTTTGTGCTGTCTACAGCCATTGGATTGTTGTACTATGTGGTGCGTATTAGTATATTGGATTTTTGTTCATGTGTAATGGATGTTTAGTAGCAAAATGCAGGGCTGTATGTGAGTTAAGCAGACAATAAGACAGTGTGTGGTCATATTTGTAGGTGTCAATCTGTGTATAAAGACGTAATAAGTGATCACAGCTGGTCTAGAGGACAAATACAATCTACATATGTGTGTGCAGGAGTGTGTGGTAATGCTGTTTCTACCTGTGTAGGCAAAGGACACTTTTTTTAAAGGTGATGAGGGGCATTAAGTTTTGATGAGTATTGCAAGATAAGTTGCTATCCTCCCTCAGCCCCCTCTATGACTTTCTCTTGGCCATGCTGGACCTCAGCATCAGTGTGCACTCCTGAGGAACCTCAGGGTTGTCAATCATGCGCTGCCACACTCGCTGCTCATCCCCGTACGAATCATTCCAGTCCACCTCCGTCCCATAGCTCAGACCTGTGGGTCAGAACATGCAGTCAGCATCAAGCTGCAATCATGTTCTGTGCTTGTGACAAAAGTAAATAAGGAAGTCAAAAAATGATTGAAGGTAACCATTCAGGAGGCAACCGCTTAAAAAAGAGTGCTAGATATGCTAGTTTGAATGTAAATGAATAAGCATTATATGGGATGGATTTTGTCATATATGGAAATTATTCTTTTACATGCTATTTTTTCTCTTCTGACTAACAAGACAATCAGTTACATGTACATCAGGAAATGATTACTAAATAATTCATCAGCTTTAACAGCTTGTTAGAAGCCTGTTTACAGTTCTAGGCAGTTTTGTTTCACTCATAGAAGTCAGTTATTGCTGATGATAACAAAATATGTATTTTGATATTTATAATTTTTACTTCAATAGCTAAATTAATCACATTGAGATTACTTTTATTTATTTATACCTAAATACCTTTAAATTAATATTTAATACCAAATGTCCAAAGAGGAGATACTGGGTGAAATACAGGGTGAAAGATTAATCTGATTTCAAAATGATTTATTTCACTTCATTATGAAATAAATCATTTCAGAACAATGCAGTAAATTGTAAATGGTTTGTAAGCATAACGTTTCTGTAATTGTACAAGTGCTCAATATGACCTCCTCCAGCTGTACAGACAACATCAACGTGATAGTCAAATTCATCCCATACTTGATTGAGCATGTCGGTGTTAATGTACTCAGGGCTCTTTCAATGTAATTTCAGAGATCACCCTGTTTTTTGGAACCAATGATGAATGCTCTGAGCTTTTGGAGATTCACTGCTGATGAAAATCACGTTGCACAGTTATGACAGATTCACTCTTTTGAAGTGGAGAACAGGGTCGCCACCTCTTTGCAGATTGAAAGAGCCATCTTCTGGTGACAGTCAGAAGCTCTCTGACCACCTCTTTCAATTGATATGTGATTGGTTCCTAGGTGCTTCACGGTTGTAAAAAATATGGCACTTTCAAATCAGATTAATCTTTTTTAAATAGTTTTAAATACTATGGAGTTCTGGAACAACTGAAATTTGGCAAAAGGACCATGCCTGAAAGACCTCGTCCCTTCAATCTAATGTCCTATAAATTCCCATCCTTACCTTCTGTTTCACATGACAATATTTTTGCAATCCCCACCACCACACCTTCTCCTTCCTGCTACTGAATCCTGTGTCAGACCTACCACAGTTATTAAAAGGGAGGGTCTGGCCTCCTAGCCCCAGCCCAACATCTCTGATTCTTTCCCCCACACTCAATCAGTCTTCCCTTATGCTACCACCATATGTTGAAAGCATGGTCCAAACTCGCAAAGTATTCTGTGTATGTATATATGTGTGTATGTGTGTGTGTATATATATATATATATATATATATATTCAGATTATTAATGGATTATTAGGCTGTTTATAATGCTGTAGCACTGTGGTATGACACTACACATCTTTAATGAAGTCCAACTTTGTGTAATTTATTTTTGTTTGTGCAGTACTGTGAAGTCTTATAGGCTGTGAATGAATACAACTTCAGCACAACTGAAGTTTTATGTTTTTTTAAATTTTCTTTTGTTACACATCTGAATTGAGACACAGTAGTATGTGACTACATGTCTTATATTTGAGACTACAGCTCCCTAATCTGTTACAAATCCAATTTTGTGTTTTGTAGGTTTAGTATTACTGCCTAGTATGTGAGTGAATAAAACTCCCTTACAGTTTTCTCTTGTCCCAGCAGTTTTTAACATAAGTACATTTAACATAAAATGTGGTCACCATTTTAATTGTAACATTTCACTTAAAAATCCTTATTTTCTATAACATTTACACAGATAAAAAAAGTGATTAATCGCAATTAACCGTATGAAATTCTGAGATTAATTGCGATTAAAATTTTAAATCGTTTGACAGTCCTAATATATGTATAATTACATCCTAGCACACAAACACCTTATCTAAGCCACTTATCCTCCTGGGTCATGGGGTGTTGGAGGCTATCCCAGCACTCATTGGGTGAAAGGCAGGTAACACCCTGGATAGGTCACCAGTCCTCACAGGGCAGAGACACCTATGGGCAATTTAGCATCTCCAGTGATCTGACTACATGTCTTTGGACTGTGGGAGAAAACTGAAGCACCCAGAGGAAACCCATGTAGAGAAGGGGAGAACATGCGAACTCTACACAGAGAGAACCCTGGTCGCCTGGCCAGGAAATTAAACCCAGGCCCTTCTTGCTGTGAAGCAGCAATTATAATAAATGGAGTTTGGAGTGTAGAATGCAAAAACGTCTCGTCTTTCCTCATAGTTAATGCTTGAAGTAAGGAAGATAAAAATTAAGACTGACCAGTTCCAGCTCCTAGACGGACTCCTCCCAGGAAGACATTGCTGGCAAGCGGCTCCTTGTCCCAGACTGTGAGCTCTAGACACACACTGTCCAGGTCGCTGTGCTGGAGGCCACAGTAGGTAAAGGTGTGGTTCCAGCGTGGATTCACTGAACGCCTCACCACAGCAGTCTTGTGCTTTGTGCTTTTCTTGTCATCAGGCAGTAGGTACCTATATTCACAAATGGAGTTTGACCTTATACATGCTCTGACTACAAATCTGTTATTTCGTAGCATTTTTTAGCAAGATTGGATAAGCTTTACAAAACACTGGCAAAAAATCCATTCCTAATAAGACAATTACAACCACAACTTGTGATTTCAACATTATGTAAACGGTGTCTTTACATATTGTCTGGAATTGTCAATAGCTTTGAAAGAATGCATTTGCTGACAGAGCATGGATATATCAACTGTTTTTAGGCTTGGATTTATGTGTTTGTGAGTGTACAGTCATGTCCATAATTTCTTTCTGAGTATTTATTTGGAAGTCAAAAAGTTATTGTTATTTAAGCTGATTACTACATCATATTGGAGTTGAAATTAAATAATGTAAGTGATTTTAAAAGACAGAATTATTTATTTTATTTGTAAGTATTTACATCTAAATCGAGTGAACAGTATAGGAATTACAACATTTTTCATACATCACCTCCAATTTTTAGGGGCAAAGTAATTGGACAAACTAACAATCCATCCATCCATCCTCCACCACTAATCCGAGTCAGGGTCACGGGGGCAGCAGCCTAAACAAAGAGGCCCAGGCCTCCCTCTCTCCCGCCACCTCCTCCAGCTCTTCCGGAGGGATACCGAGGTGTTCCCAAGACAGTCGAGAGATATAATCCCTCCAACGTGTCCTGGGTCTTCCCTGGGTCTCCTCCCCATTGGACATGTCTGGAACACCTCCCTAGGGAGGCGTCCAGAGGCCATCCTTACCAGATGCCCGAACCACCTCAGCTGGCTTCTCTCAATGTGGAGGAGCAGCAGCTCTACTCCGAACCTCTCCCGAATCGCTGAGCTTCTCACCCTATCTCTAAGGGAGAGTCCGGCAACCCTGTGGAGAAAGCTCATTTTGGCCTCTTGTATCCGCGATCTCGTTCTTTTGGTCACTACACAAAGCTCATGACCATAGGTGAGAGTAGATTGACCGGTAAATTGACAGCTTTGCCTTCTGGCTCAGCTCTCTCTTCACCATGATGGACCAGTTTAGGGTCTGCATTACTGCAGACACCGTGCCAATCCTCCTGTCAACCTCTCGCTCCATCCTTCCTTCACTCGTGAACAAAATCCCAAGATATTTAAACTCCTTCACTTGGGGCAAGAATTCACTCCCTACCTGGACAGACCATTCCACCCTTTTCCGACTGACGACCATGGTCTCAGAATTAGAGGTGCTGATTTACATCCTAGCCGCTTCCCACTCGGCTGCAAGCTGGTCCAGAGAGAGCTGGAGGTCCCGGCCTGATGACGCCAACAGGACCACATCATCTACAAAAAGCAGATGTGAAATCCTGAGGTCACCATACAGGACACCCTCCGCCACTTGGCTGTTCCGAGAAATTCTGTCCATAAAAGTTGTGAACAGAATCGGTGACAACGGACAGCCCTGGCGGAGTCCAACCCTGACTGGAAACCAGTCCGACTTACTATGGCTATACGAACTCCTGCTCTGTTTGCACAGGGACTGAATGGCCCGTAACAACGAGCCCCTCACCCTGTACTCCCGGAACACTCCCCACAGGATCCCCCGAGGGACGCGGTCGAATGCCTTCTCTAAATCCACAAAACAGATGTAGACTGGTTGGGCAAACTCCCACGCACCCTACAGGACCCTGGTGAGGGTAAAAAGCTGGTCCAGTGTTCCACGACCTGGGCGAAACCCGCATTGTTCCTCTTGTATCTGAGATTCAACTATCGGTCGGATTCCCTTCTCCAGTAGCCCTGCATAGACCTTACCATGCCCAGGTCTGTCCGGTATTTTCACCTGCCATCTGATCCAACTCACCAGTAGGTGGTGATCGGTTAACAGCTCCGCTCCTCTCTTCACCCAGGTGTCCAAAACACACAGTCGCAAATCCGATGACACAACTACGAAGTCGTTCAACGAACTGCGGCCCAAGGTGTCCTGACGCCATGCGCCATGTGCACCTTTGTGTTCGAACATGGTGTTTGTTATGGACAGATGAGCGAGCACCGAACTTCAATAACGAAATACCACTCGGGTTCAGATTGGTGAGGCCGTTCCTCCCAATCATGCCCTTCCAGGTCATTGCCCACGTGACCGTTGAAGTCACCCAGCAAGATAATGGAGTCTCCGCAGGGGGCACTTTCCAGTAGTCCCTCCAGGGTCTCCAAGAAGGCCGGATACTCTGAACTGCTATTCGGTGCATAAGCAAAGACAACAGTCAGAGCCCATTCCCCGACCCGAAGGTGCAGAGAAATAACCCTCTCAGCCTCATACACTAGCTTGGGTTCTTTCCCTGCCAGAGAGGTAACGTTCCATGTTCCAAGAGCCAGTTTCAGTAGCTGAGGATCAGAACGCCAAAGCCCCTGCCTTTGGCTGCCACCCGATCCACAATGCACCGGACCCCCATAAGTGCCTCTCCCATGGG
Organism: Pygocentrus nattereri; assembly: GCF_015220715.1. Taxonomy (NCBI): domain Eukaryota; kingdom Metazoa; phylum Chordata; class Actinopteri; order Characiformes; family Serrasalmidae; genus Pygocentrus; species Pygocentrus nattereri. The sequence continues at coordinate 36,274,951 of NC_051216.1, forward strand.
TGGTGGGTCAGTGGGAGAGTGGTCCCATGTAGCTCTTCCGGGCTGGCCCCGGCCAGTACCCATAGGTAAAGGCCCGGCCACCAGGCACTCGCCGAGGAGCCCCTCCCCTCGGCTTGGCTTCAGGGTGAGGCCCCAGTAACCCTAATCCGGGCGAGGGAAGCTGGGTTCTGGTGTTATTGTTCATATGGGGGTTTTTGGATCACCCTTTGTCTGGCCAATCACCTAGGACCTGGTGAGACCCTATCAGGAGCTTTCGCCCCTGACAACATAGCTCCTAGGAACATGTAGGCATGCAAACCTCTCCACCACGTTAAGGTGGTGATCCAAGGAGGGGCTTGGATCAAACTAACAATCATAACTTAAATTTTCATTTTTAATACTTCGTTCCAAGTGTTTTGCAGGCAACTGCCTGAAGTTTGGAACTTACAGACATCACATGACACTGGCTTTCTTCCATGGTGATGTTCTACCAGGCCTCTTCTGCAGCTTGTGTTGGGCATTGTGCTTTGTCATCACTTAAGTAAGTGAACATAATGCATGATTGGATTGGGATCAGGTGATTGACTTTGCCAATGCAGAACATGTCTCACCTGTCCATAAGATGTTGTTTCAGAACTGTATAGGCTTTTTTAGATGTTTTGGGCAAACTCTGATTTGGTCTGTTTTTGAGAAGGTTAACATCTTGTGGTAAAGACTCAAACCTCTGTGAAGGTTTCTCTTGATGGTTGACTTTTGACACAGATACACCTGCCTCCTTAAAGGTGTTCTTGATTTGGCCAACCGTTGTCAAAGGTGTTTTCTCTGTCATCCACCTCAGTTGTTTTTTCCATTTTATAGGCCTTTTGGTGTTTCTCAGCTATTAGTGCTTTCTATATCAGTATGCATCTGACAGGTTTTGTTGTTTTGATTTTTCTATATAATGATGGCTTGCTTCCCTGGCAGTGACATCCCTTTGGATTTCACATTGAGTGTTAACAGCACCAGATTACAAATGTAAATGCAACACTTCAAGTTGACTCTAGACAGTTTACTTGCTCACTTATAAGTGAAATAATGAGGGCATGGCACACACCTGGCCATGTAACAGCTGACTGGCCAACTGCTCTTATTAAAGCAAAAAATCTTCAAATTAAAGCTGAAAGTCTGCACTTTATCGAAAATGAGGTAGACAGCTAAAAATTAACAATAAGTAAATAACCAAATATATATATATATATATATATATATACACTGTATTGCCAAAAGTATTGAATTACTTCCATGACCACAGGTGTATAAAACCAAGCACCTAGGCATGCAGACTGCTTCTACAAACATTTGTGAAAGAATGGGTTGCTCTCAGGAGCTCATTCCAGCATGGTATCGTGATAGGATGCTACCTGTATAACAAGTCCAGTTGTGAAATTTTCTCGCTACTTAATTTTCTCCATGTCAACTGTAAGTGGTATTATAACATATAACATCCATCCATTTTCTAAGCCGCTTCTCCATCGCAGGGCAGACACTCACACACTCACACCTAGGGGCAGTGTAGCATGTCCAACTGGCCTGACTGCATGTCTTTGGACTGTGGGAGGAAACCGGAGAACCCGGGGGAAACCCACGCAGACACGGGGAGAACATGCAAATTCCACACAGAGAGGAACCTGGTCATCCAGCCGGGGGAATCGAACCCCGGCCCTCCTTGCTGTGACGCGACAGCGCTACCCACCACACCACCGTGCCGCATAACATAGAATTATAATTGGAAGCGATTGGGAATGTCAGCAACTCAACCACGAAGTGGTAGGCCACGTAAAATGACAGAGCAGGGTCAGCGGATGCTGAGGTGTATAGTGCATAGAGGTCACCAACTTCCTGCAGAGTCAATCGCTACAGACCTACAAAATTCATGTGGTCTTCAGATTAGCTCAAGAACAGTGTGTAGAGAGCTTCATGGAATGGGTTTCCATGGCCGAGCAGTTCCATCCAAGCCTTACATCACCAAGCGCAATGCAAAGCATTGAATGCAGTGGTGTAAAGCGCCACCACTGGACTCTAGACTCTGGACTCTGGATTGACAAATCACACTTCTTTGTCTGGCAATCCAATGGAAGACTCTGGGTTTGGCAGTTGCCAGGAGAACGATAATTGTCTGACTGCATTGTGCCAAGTGTAATGTTTGGTGGAGGGGGGATTATGGTGTGGGGTTGTCTTTCAGTAGTTGGGCTTGGCCCCTTAGTTCCAGTGAAAGGAACTCTTAATGCTTCAGCAGACCAAAAAGTTTGGACAATTTCATGCTCCAAAACTTGTGGGAACAGTTTGGGATGGCCCCTTCCAGTTCCAACATGACTGCGCACCAGTGCACAAAGCAAGGTCCACACAGACCTGGATTAGTGAGTTTGGTGTGGAAGAACTTGACTGGCCTGCAGAGAGTCTTGACCTAAACTTGGGATGAATTAGAGTGGAGACTGCGACCCAGGCCTTCTCATCCAACATCAGTGTCTGACCTCACAAATGCACTTCTGAAAGAATGGACAAAAATTCCAATAAACACACTCCTAAACCTTGTGGAAAGCCTTTCCAGAAGAGCTGAAGCTGTTATAGCTGCAACGGGTGCATCAACATCATATTAAACCCTATGGATTAGGATTGGGATGTCACTGAATTTCATGTGCGTGTGAAGGCAGATGAGCGAATACTTTTGGCAAAATGGTGTGTACACACACACACATATATATATATATATATATATATATATATATATACAGACACAGACACACTGTGTGCGTGCGTGTGCCCTTGTCTTAATACGAAACAAAGCATGACTTCCTACCCTTTCACGAAAGGATCAGAAGAACCTGATTTGACAGCTGTCAAGTTCTTGGCTTCTTTAACCAGCAGCTCTACCATTCCTCCTTTTGGCAGAGTGACACTCTTCTTCCCTTTCAGAAATCCCTTTTTCACTGGGAGAAACATCATTATCATCATCATCTCTATCATCATCATCATTGTTCTTATATCTGACAGGGTAATGAAGCACAAAGCATTATGCCAGCATTGCAAAAGTGCCACTCTGTACATACACACACACACCCCTAAAAGCTGTTTTTTCTTTTGTATGCCTCATAGAAATTAGTCTTTACAAAGATTGTCTGACCCTATTTACTCCTGGTCATCAAAGATGCATTAAAACATTTAATTCAGGAGTTAATTTGAGGAATTACTTTACCAATAACTGAATCAGCTGTATTTTCTGAAGTACCTTGTACTTGGTCCAGGGGCAGTGAAAGATTTCTTTCTGCAGGAATGTACTTCAAAACCAGAGTCAGCTCTCCTTTATACTGCATTATAGAGTCTGCAGAGCACTCAGCCTACAGAGAACACAGCATTAGAGTATACAGTGAACTACCAGTGTTCTATTAGGTCACTTGTGTGTATGTGTGTGTGTCTGTGTCTCACCCTGGGCTGCAGGGCAAACCACTCCTCTATCTGAGTGTCAAACTCCCAGGAGTCAAAAGTCAGCTCTGTCTCTCCCAGGAAGCTGTTGTGTCTGAAGCGGTCATGATGCCACACAGATACCTGCAGAGTGCGTGTCTCCAGCTGAGAGTGACTCACCACATACTACTCACAAGAGAGAAAGTCATACCATACATATGCTGTTACAGAAACACACATGCATGGCTAGGGCCTGTATACATGTGTGGCATTTGATGATATTGTTAAAGAATCTATGCTTTCTGAATACTCCTATTCTGTGTTAAAAACAGTGATATATATATATATATATATATATATATATATATATATATATATATATATATATATATATATATATATATGTTCAAAAGTTTAGAATAACAATCCAAAAGTTTGGGATAACTGTTTTCTGTAGCATTTTACATGAATGTTGCAGAAAATGTATTCAATTATTCTATTTTGATGTTACATCAAAACAAAAAAGGACAATGTTTTGGATATCCAGAATGCCTCTTTTTAAATCATGGTGATTAAATGACAAGCAGAAACTTTATCAAGACATTACTATAAATAAATACATTATATTATTTGGCATTTAATAACTTTTTGATGCCCCCCCCCCCCCAAAAAAAATGTAAAAAGCCTGTCCATAATCTTATAGGATTATAAGTTATTACTGTATAAAGCAACAGCAAACTGAAGCGACTCCAAACTTTTGAGCACTAGTGTAGCCTTTGATTGTTTTGACTGCTGAGTTTATTTCTCTTACAAACACACCAAAAGGGAGCAGATTATTTATTTAGTTTTGCAATCTGAACTGTCATTTCAAAAAACCTGCAACACCCATGAAATGACATACACTGAAGTTATTTTTTTATTTTCTATCAATAGCGCTAAAATTAAAAATCAATATTTTGGGTGACACTAATACAAGTATACCAGTTTACAATATATGACATTTTGCCCAGCACTACTTCAGGCCCTTCTCACCCTCAAGTTTTCGTTGAACACTGGATTGGTCGTGTTGCTTTTGATGCTGGTTTTTCGTTTGCTCTGACGGGACTTATCTGGTAAAAGATATGTTTTGACATATCTGCAAAACACACACAAACACACAAAGAAATCAGTAGAAAATACACATCTCTTTTCAGTACTGATAGTATTTAAAGGAACTAATAGCAGCCCAGTTATTATTAGAACACTACAGGTGCTTCGGTACTGTATCTACTGAATTGTGCAACATAATCCTTCTCCTACTGCTTTTTACTGTACTCTGTGCCAGTGCTAGGATAACTGTGGCACTCTTTTTGCAGTTCCTGATTTGATAAATGCTGTGTGCACCAAGTGGTCCTTAGGAAGTGAAAATGCTCAACAGCTCAATATATGGTACAATATTTGCATGTGTATTTATATGTTGAAGGTGCATCTATGTGTAAGTCTACGAATGTGAGTACAAGGAGGCCCTTACGGGTCAGTGCGCTGCCTCTTCTCATCTCCGGTTGCTAGGCAGCGGCACTCACGCACTAGAACATTGAGTGCTCCTGTTTTGTAGCTGTAGGAGATGTTGAGCAGGATCTCTCCAGAAACGTGTGCATTGCCATAGTCACCTGTCTCGCTGTACACACTCATCATACTGTTCAGACTGCTCTGCAGAGTGGGGACACAACATCTTTAACAGTGAGTGAGAATGTGTGTGTGTGTACAACCTGAATGTGTGTAGCTTGTGCGTAGATTTGTGTTAATGTCTATGTAATATTTTGGATGTGAGAGCAGCCTAGGAATAAATAACTGTTTAAAAGCATGGAATCACATTAATTTATATACAATAATAACTTACAAAACACATACATAAATAAATACACTCTATACAGTATTTTTACAACTGGAATTTTGGGAACAACAGCTTAGTAAATTATCTGTACAACCTACAGCTGTAAGTTTATGTCAATAATGTTGTGTGTATGTAGGTGTCAGGTAGCATTATGAACACTTAAGGAACACATCAGGAAGTTAAAAATTAGTTTTAATTTTAAAACTTTTAAATGGTAAAAATTTTTTGAGTTGGCAAGCCATGTCATTTTGTCACCAGGTGAAAAGACAAACTAATTTCAGAAAAAAATCCATGTTACATGACAGATGTTGTGTCAACTTAACCTTGAAGTAAATTCAACATCTATGTCAATTTTTTTAAAGTTCAAGTTTGTTGACAGAGCACGAACATTTCACGAAGCCCTCATGTCTTTGCTTCTCCGTATTAGCTAGGCCCCCTGCAATGGACTGCCAACCTATCCATGGTGTATCCTACCTTCAGCCTTTTATATATATATATAAGCTCTCTGTTAACACTATATATTGTTCTGAGTCACCCCAAACAGAACTAACTGTCTGTGAGCTGAACAACTGCCTACTGGTCTAATGCTGTTGCTTCACCTTTGTTGATCTGGTGCCACTGCTCTTCCTGCCTTCTGGACTAGTTTGACCACCATGGACCTTCCTGCTGTTCAATGCTGTTTCAAGAAGCCTTACCTGTGTGCCACTCAACCTCCTGATGATACTGGCACCTGCACAGACTCAACCTATTTAATCACAGACATTGTTTCACATGCCTAACAATACATTGACCTCTACTCATATTCAAACTAACAAGTCTTTATAATAGGCTTCTAAGAGCAGTCATTGATGTTAATGGATTTAACTCTCATTTTTACTATAATACACTCCTACCAGTTTCTCCTACTGGTTTTCACTGGTAATAGTGACTGATTTTCATAGCTCTATTTCTCATCGTTGCTATGATACTAACAGTATTCATGGGTTATTATTGGTTAATCGATATGGTTTTGTCCAGAAACTAGCTGTTTTTTTCTCTATATTCATTATTTTATAGTAAATCCTAACCTCTATGCATACTGCTTCTATTATTGTTTTGATATTCTTTGTCTACCAGAGGAGTTTGGGATGTTCTTTTGAGTCTTGATTCCTCTCAAGATTTCTTCCACTTGCTCTTAGGGAGATTTTCTTTGACACTGTTGCTTTTGGCTTGCTCATCGGGGCTTGGACCCGGATTTTCTGTAAATCTGCTTTGTGACAATGTCTATTGCAGAAAAGGCTTTAGAAATAAGCTTGACTCAAAATACGAGATCTATTAGAATAACTGTTTATAAATATCTATGTGGATCTATATGTCAGTTGTCATAAAATGTCAGGTAGCCATGAATAATGCACAGTATATTGTTACCCAACTTTCTTAGTCACTTTAGAAACAGTTCTGTCCTTCATTCTGGACAATTTTTACAGCTCCTAATTAACATTTGTAACCTGCCAATAACAGAACACTTTTGTACATCTATCTGAAAACAAGATGATTTTATCTTATTGAAACCAATGATTCCAAACGTTTGAACAGTGATTCCAAAATTCTGATTGGTGAATGTGTATTAGAATGAATATATAGATAGTGTTTGTGTGTGTGTTATAGACAGATATAGATGGGAGGAATACACAGCAAGCTAACGTAGACACACAGAGACAGCACTCACAGTCTCTGCATCTGAGTCGGGTACATTAAGGTAGCCCCACTTTCGCACTGAGCCTGGAGTGGAAGACTGAAAGGGGAAGGAGCAGAGTGAAAGAAATGTGACAGGTTGAAAACAGAAAGAGTGAAGGAAGGTAGAGAAATAAGCAACAGTGCAAAAAAGCCTGCAGCAGCAGAAAATATTAAATTTAATTTTTTCTTTTTTTTCCAATGAGCAGGTACTGAGCTAGCTTTATATGTAAGTGTATGTAGGCTTTCTCTGTAAGCGTAGACAGCCTGTCTATTTCCTGCCTTCAACACTCAATACAGTGCGCTCCCAGCAGCAAAATGAATCATTTAGCGTTTATGGAGTGAGCACACTAAAAGAAGCCTAACTCTGCTTTTTTCTTTTCTTTTAAATTAATTTTAAATTAACTTTCTTTTTTGCTTTATATTCTTATGCTGTTTTTTGTGTGTATGTGTATATGTGAGTGTTCATCTGTGCTTTTCTGTGTATTTCAGTCTCTGTGTCAGTCCATGTCTGTTTAAAAAAATGTGCTTGTATATTTGTTTATCTGCCAGAATGGAACATATATAAAGTTGCAGACACATCTACATAATGTGTAAGCATACATACAGAAAAACAATGCCAATTCCAAAAAAGTTGGGACGCTGTCCAAAATGTAAATAAAAACAAAAAGCAATGATGCACAAATTATTTAAACCCTGTATTTTATTGAAAATAATATAAAGACAACATGTCAAATGTTGCAACTGAGATATTTTACTGTTTTTTAAAAAAATATATGCCCACTTTGAATTTGATCCCAACAACATGTTCCAAAAAATTTGGGATGGGGCAACAAAAGGCTGGTAATGTTGTGTAATGCTAAAAAAAAGTGGTTAACTGGCAATGTGTCAGTAACACGATTGGATATAAAAAGCATCTCAGAAGTAAAGATGGGGAGGAGTTCACCACTCTGTGAAATACTGCAGGGGCACATAGCACAACAATTCAAAAATATAATTTTTCAATGTAAAGTAGCAAAGAACTTTTGATTTTCATCATCTACAGTACATAATACCATTAAAATCAAAGAATCTAGAGAAATGTCTGTATACAAGGGACGAGGCCAAAAATGGCCGTGATCTTTGGATGCTCAGACAGCACTGCATTAAAAATAGACATGATTCTGTAGAGGAAATCACTGCATGGGCACAGAAACACTTTGGAAAACCACAGTCTGTTAAAACAGTTTGCTGTATCAACAAATGCATGTTAAAACTCTAATACACAAAGAAGAAACCATATATAAACACGATCCAGAAACACTGCTACCTTCTCTGGGGCAGAGGTCATTTAAAATGGACTGAGGTGAAGTGGAGAAGTGTCCTGTGGTCCAACGAATCAAAACTTGAAATTTTCTTTGGAAATCACTGTGTCCTCTGGGCTAAAGGCCATCAGGCTTGTTATCAGCACACAATTCAAAAGCCTGCATCCGTGACAGTAAAAGGATGCAGAAGTGCACATGGCATGGATAACTGGCACATCTGTGAAGGCACCATTAATGCTGAATGATATATACAGGCATTGGCAACATATGTTGCCATTCAGATGACATCTTTTTCAGGAAAGGCTTTGCTTATTTCAGCAAGAAAATGTAAAACCACATTCTGTATGAATTACAAAAGTTACAAAAATTACAGAAAAAAGTCTGGACGCTAAACTGTTCTGCCTGCAGTCCAGAGCTAACACCACTGATAACATTTGGAGGGTTATGAAATGAAAAAAATGACAAATGAGCCCCTGTTGGGCAGCTAAAATCCTTTCTTAAGTAAGAATGGTAAAACATTTCAATTTCAAAATCATAGCAATTGGTCTCCTCACTTCCCATAGCCTTACAGAGTGATATTAAAAGAAGAGGTGATGAAAAACGGTGGTAAACATGTCCCCTATCCCAACTTTTTTGAAATGTGTTGTTGGCATTCAAACCTAAATGGGGATATATTTTTTAAATAACAATACAATTTCTCAGTTTACAACATTTGATATCTTGTCTTTATAGTATTTTCCTTTAAAATATGGTTTACATGATTTACATATTATTGCACTCTGATTTATTTACATTCTGCACAGCGTCACAACTTTTTTGGAAATGGGATGGTACATACAGTCTACACATAGCTTTTCAGATAGCAAAGAAACACTGCTAAACCTATAGTGTTAGACGTATGTGTGTATATGTGTGTATCTATGTTTGTGTAAGAGGTAGTACCACAGACTGAGCACTGCTGACACTGCGGTTGGTTTTGTAATGGGCAGACAGCAAGGCATCAATGTCCTCATCTGAGTCCTACAACACAAATATCAGCCTTACATTTAGCAAGGACCTCATCAGCTATTACTCGCTAATCTGGTTATCAAGCAGTTACATTATACTGTCTGCAAGCCCTCACCAACCTACTACTTGCAAGAAATCTGGGCCTGCTAGTTAGACAAAAATGCTGTTTTGTCACCTCAGATAGATGTATGTAGCCAAAGTACATCTACAATAAGAAGACAACGTACTGCATCATTGAGACCTGGAACCGAGCGACAGCGACTATGCAGAGAGTCATTTGCAAACTCCTCCCCTGGATTACTGAGGTCAACTTCAGAGCGACTGCGATCTACAGCCGAGAGAGAGTGTGAGGGAATGAGAATGAGAGAGAGAGAGAGAGAGAGAAATTTTAATAGTAGTCTCTCATAATTACAAACAATTACAATTTGATATTTGATTATTTTGTTCTTGTTAGATAATACTTCATTGTTTTTAAATGCATTCTATATGTTATACTTTCCTGAATGCTCCTTTTATATTCAAGTATAATTGCATCACCTGTCTAGGAAGTATTTTCACAAGATTCCTAGTCTTAAATTGCCCCATCCCCAACTCTTTTTTGGAACTTTTTGCCAGTATCAATTTCAGAATGAACATATATTTACAAAAAACAAAACAAAATCAAGTTTTATCTAGCAATAAAGCATTGCATATCGTATTGTTGTACTGTTTTTACACAGATTTACAACTCTTTTTTGCAACTTGTTGCCAGCATCAATTTCAAAATGAACGTATATTTACAAAAACAAAACAAAATCTAGTTTTTTCTAACAATAAAGCATTGCATATCGTATTGTTGTACTGTTTTTACATGGATTTACACAACATGCTTTTTGTTTTTATTTGCAATTTACCTACGATTTTTTTGGAATTCACTTTGTAGATAATGTAGTTACACAGATGTTAAGCAAAATGTTTACATTCATTTTTTATGTTTTTGGGATTTGGAAACTTTTCGCAGTTTGTTATAACTGAATATATTCTTGCTGTACATTGTGCATTTTTAAAAATTTAATTAAAAATACAGCCTATATATATATAATGTGCAGGTGTGCCAGGCCTGGGGGTAGAAAAGATAATCCTTTATTATTCCCACAGCGGGGAAATTCACAGTATTACAGCAGCAGAGTAACAGGAGTAAGGCACCCAGTAATAGAAACAAGAAACATTATAAACATTATAAACATTATAAATAATAAAAATTTAATTTAAATCTGTAGACTATTTACAACAAAATAAGAATAATAATAAAATAAGAGTTGCATAAAATCTGTATTGCACTTATCAACATATTGCACAATGAAAAATGTTTGCACTCTGAATGTGTGTATATTGTGTGTGTATGGTCTACTGGGAGCAGTGCTGGTTGAACAGTCTCACAGCAGCAGGAAGGAAGGACCTGCGATAGCGCTCCTTCACACACTTGGGGTCACTGAAGGAACTGCTGCCAGAGTCTCAAGCATGGGGTGGGAGTCATTTTCCAGCATGGATGTTGGGTAGTGTCCCCTGGCGAGTGCCTGGTGGCTGGGCAGCCCACGTAACCCGGCTGGACTCAGCCCGAAAAGGCAACGTGGGGGGACCATATGGGCCCACCATCCATGAGGTCCAGCATGGAGGAGCGGTGCAGTGCTGCACAGGCAGTGGGAGATTGCAGGGGGGCCCTTGGCGGCCTATGCCCTTGCGGCAGAAACTGGCTCTTGGCATGTGGCACAGTGTCGGCTCTGGAACCAAACTCCTTGATAGGGGTTGGTCCCTCTCCTACTCAGGGGTTGCACAGAGGAAGAGGCGCCGGGTGGGAGTGGGGATACTCACGAGTCCCCGGCTGGCGGCCATGCAGTTGTTGTCCTGGTGGACGAGAGGGTCTCCTCAATGCGAATTAAAATCGCAGAGAGGAAAACTCTGACTGTTGTGTGTGCCTATGCACCAAACAACAGGTCAGAGTACTCTGCCTTCTTGGAGTGAGTGGGTGGGGTTCTGGAAAGGGTAATGCCTACAGACTCCATAGTCTTACTGGGGGACTTCAATGCTCATGTTGGCAATGAATGGACCTGGAGAGGCGTGATTGGGAAGAACGGCCTGCCCAATCTAAACCCAAATGGTTGATTGTTATTGGACTTCTGTGCCAGGCATGGATTGTCCATAACGAACACCAAGGTCGAACACAAGGATGTTCATAAGCGTACATGGTACCAGAGCTCCTTGGGTCAGAGGTCAATAATCGACTTTGTTGTCGTTTCATCTGACTTGGGACCATATGTTCTGGACACCCGGGTAAAGAGAGGTGCTGAGCTGTCAACTCATCACCATCTGGTGGTGAGTTGGATCAGATGGCAAGGAAAACTGATGGTCAGACCCTGTAGGGCCAAGCGAAAAGTGTGCTGAGGTGTGCTGGGAATGACTGTCGGAGGCCCCTGTTTGGAATGATTTTAACTCCCACCTATGGGAGAGCTTTTCTCATGGGGAGTTAGGGGACATGGAGTCTGAATGGACCCTGTTCAAAACCTCCATTATGGAAGCTGCCAGGCATAGCTGTGGCCAAAAGCTTGTAGGTGCCTTTCGGGGCGGTAACCCAAGAACACCTTGGTGGACACCAGTGGTGAGGGAGGCCATCAAGCTGAAGAAAGAGGCCTTTAGGGACCAGATGGCCCAAAGGACTCTCGACTCAGCAGAGAGGTACCGAGAGGCAAAAAAGGTGGCAGCCGCAACGGTGGCAGAAGCAAAATCCAGGGCATGGGAGGAGTTTGGCAAAGCCATGGAAAAAGACTTTCAGTCAGCTTCAAAGAGGTTCTGGACAACTGTCCGGTGACTCAGGAGTGGTCAGGTTGGCTGCGCCCAAGCTGTATTCGGCAAGGGTGGAGAAACTCTGAATTGAAATGAGGATATTTTCGAGGATATTGCGCCTCTGCAATATTGCATGACCTCAGAAACAGTACCCCTGGATGGGCAGACCAGGGTGGTGGTCCCCATTTTTAAAAAAGGGGACCGGAGGGTGTGTGCCAACTATCGGGGTATCACACTGCTCAGCCTCCCTGGGAAAGTCTATACCAAGGTGCTGGAAAGGAGACTCCGACCGATAGCTGAACCTCAGATTGAGGTGGAACAACGCGGATTCCATCCCGGCCATGGAACAATGGACCAGCTTTTCACCCTCTCACGGATTATTGAGGGGGCATGGGAGTTTGCCAACCCAGTCTACATGTGTTTTGTGGATTTGAAGTAGGCTTACGACCGGGTTCCCCGAGATATCTTATGGGAGGTCCTCCGGAAGTATGGCATACCAGAGCTACTACTCCGGGCCATTCGATCTCTGTACTCCCAGAGTGAGAGCTGTGCTCATATACTCAGCATTAAGTTGGACCCTTTCAGTGTTAGCGTTGGGCTCTGGCAGGGTTGTGCCCTGTCTCCAGTCCTGTTCGTGATATTCATGGACAGGGTGTCAAGGCGTAGCCAAGGTCAGGAGGGCATTATGGGTGGAGGCCGGAGGTGGTGTACCTGCTATTTGTAGACGATGTTATTCTTTTGGCTGAATCACATGGATGTCTCCAGCGCTCACTGGAGTGGTTTGCAGCTGACTGTGAAGCGGTTGGTATGCAGATCAGCACCTCCAAATCTGAGTCCATGGTTTTAGCCCAGAAAAGGATGGCATGCCCACTCCAAGTAAGGGGAAAGGACTTGCCCCAGGTGGAGGAGATTAAGTATCTCGGGGTCTTGTTCATGAGTGATGGGAAGAGGGTTTGTGAGATCGGCCACAGGCTGGGACAGGCGGCAGCAGTAATGCGGTCACTGTACCAGACTATAGTGGTGAAGAGGGAGCTGAGCCATAAGGCAAAGCTCTCTGTTTACCGGTCGGTCTACATCCTGACCCTCACCTATGGTCATGGGCTGTGGGTAATGACTGAAAGAATGAGATTGTGAATACAGGCGGCAGAAATGAGCTTTCTTCACAGGGTGGCGGGCTACACTTTATCTTATAGGGTGAGGAGCTCAGCCATCCAGGAGGAGCTCGGAGTAGAGCCGCTACTCCTCCGCATTGAGAGGAGCCAGCTGAGGTGGTTCGGGCATCTGATTCGGATGCCCCCGGACGCCTCCCTGTGAGGGTGTACCAGGCACGGCCTACCGGGATCAGACCCCGGGGTCATCCTAGGACCCGTTGGAGGAATTACATCTCCAAGTTGGCATTGGGAGCAGCATGGGGTCCCTGGGAAGGAGCTGGAGGAAGTTGTGGGGGATGGGGTCATCTGGCATTCTCTGCTCTCCCAACTGCTACCGTGACCCTACCTGGATTAAGCGGTTAACAATGATGATGATGTATGTGTGTTATATATTATATATAACATTATATATCTAAAATATCATATATGTTACATATATATGTGTGTATATTTTTTCCCTGCAAATGGAAATAAAATAAAATATGTGCCTCAGGTTATGTACAACAAAGATTTCCTCAGTAAACCCTGCTATTTATTGATATTGCCAAGGTCATGAAATGACTGGCACAAATCAGCATTATACAGTGGCCTCCACAAATTCTGACATTCCTGGTAATCATGAGCTGTAAAAAATGTTCTTTATTACTTTTACTTTGATCTTTCATTCAAAGGTGGTCTATCATTTACCTTTATTTAAGACATAATGTTAACCATTTTTCTTAAATTTATACATGCTACACCTGTTGGCACCCATAGAAATTCTTAAGAGTGAAATCTAACTGAAGTATATTCCCATTCATATTTTATGTATTTAAGTTCACATGGACAATTGAAAACACCTCTGCACAAATCAAGAATAGCTACAAAAATAATTAAACAATTTGAAATGCCAATGTCCATTAACAGGTCAATAATTAGGAAGTTTAAAACAACTGAAGTTGTTAAGAGTCTGTTGGCAAGAAGATGTACAGTGGGGCAAAAAAGTATTTAGTCAGCTACTGATTGTGCAAGTTCTCCTACTTAGAAAGATGAGAGAAATCTGTCATTTTCATCATAGGTACACTTCAACTATGAGAGACAAAAAGGGGGAAAAAAAATCCAGGAAATCACATTGTAGGATTTTTAAGAAGTTATTTGTAAATTATGGTGGAAAATAATTATTTGGTCACCCACAAACAAGCAAGATTTCTGGCTCTCACAGACCTGTAACTTCTTCTTTAAGAAGCTCTTCTGTCCTCCACTCATTACCTGTATTAATGGCACCTGTTTGACCTCGTTATCTGTATAAAAGACACCTGTCCAAAGCCTCAAGCAGTCAGACTCCAAACTTAAACATGGCCAAGACCAAAGAGCTGTCGAAGGACACCAGGAAGAAAATTGTAGACCTGTACCAGGCTGGGAAGTGTGAATCTACAATAGGCAAGCAGGTTGGTGTGAATAAATCAACTGTGGGAGCAATTGTAAGAAAATGGAAGACATACAAGACCATTGATAATCTCCCTCAATCTGGGGCCCCACACAAGATCTCATCCCATGGGGTCAAAATGATCATGAGAATGGTGAACAAAAATCCCAGAACACGGAGGGACCTGATGAATGACCTGCAGAGAGCTGGGACCAAAGTAACAAAGGCTATCCTCAGTAACACACTATGCCAAGAGGGACTCAAATCCTGCAGTGCCAGGCGTGTCCCCCTGCTTAAGACAGTACATGTCCAGGCCCATCTGAAGTTTGCCAGAGAGCATATGAATGATCCAGAAGAGGACTGCGAGAATATCATGTGGTCAAATGAAATCAAAATAGAACTTTTTGGAAAAAACTCAACTCGTGTTTGGAGGAAGAGTTGCATCCATACCTACTGTGAAGAATGGGGTTGGAAACATCATGCTTTGTAGCTGTTTTTCTGCAAAGGGGACAGGATGACTGATCCATGTTAAAGGAAGAATGAACGGGGCCATGTATTGTGAGATTTTAAGTCAAAACCTCCTTCCATCAGTGAGAGCATTGAAGATGGAATGTGGCTGGGTCTTCCAGCATGGCAATGATCCCAAACACACCGCTCGGGCAACGAAGGAGTGGCTCCGTAACAAACATTTCAAGGTCCTGGAGTGGCCTAGCCAGTCTCCACACCTCAACCCCATAGAAAATTTGTGGAGGGAGTTGAAAGTCCATGTTGCCCAGCAACAGCCCCAAAACATCACTGCTCTAGAGGAGATCTGCAGGAGGAATGGGCCAAAATACGAGCTACAGTGTGTGCAGACCCGTGCAGACCCGTGAAGATTTGCAGGAAATGTTTGACCTCTGTCATTGCCAACAAAGGTTATGTTACAAAGTATTGATTTGAACTTTTGTTATTGACCAAATACTTATTTTCCACCATAATTAACAAATAAAATCTTTAAAAATCCTAATGTGATTTCCTGGATTTTTTTTCTCATATTGTCTCTCATAGTTGAAGTGTACCTATGATGAAAATTACAGACCTCTCTCATCTTTCTAAGTAGGAGAACTTGCACAATCAGTGGCTGACTAAATACTTTTTTGCCCCACTGTATGTCTATATTGACCATATGAACAGTGAGATTGTTTAAAGTGTACAAAGAATGTATAAAGGTTCACAGACAGGAAATTGCAGAAATTAATTAGGTCTTGAGGTCAGATTGTCTCCCAAACCACAATAAAACACCACGTATATGACCACAAGTTGTTTGGAGGAGTTGCCACAAAATACCTCTGCTATCAGGAACCATCAAAGTCAACTCCTACAGAAATGTTACTGAAACATTCAGTCGGACCATGTTCTATGGTCACATCAGATTTTTGGCAAAAATGTCTGAGGTGAGTTTGGCTTGGACACAAATATAGCCAAGCAGAAAAGTATCCCAAGTGTGAAATATGGTGGTGGATCGGTGATACTATGGGTCTGTTTTTCTTCCAAAGGCCCTGGACAATTTATCAGGATACTTGGTATCACAGACTTTATCAAGTACCAGCAGAAGCTTAAACTGGGCCATAGCTTACATCTTCCAGCAGGACAATAATCTTCAAAATCAAGACAAAAATGGTTCCATGTCCACATAATTTAGGTTTTGCCATGGCCACCCCAGTCCCCTGACCTAAACCCCATTGAAAAGCTGTGGAATAAGCTGACAAGGAAAGTCCAAAGTGTAGACCTCGGAATCAGAAGGATCTGGAGAGTGTCTGTATGGAGGAATGTTCTTGGATCAGGTTTTGATCATGTTTACCAGGGCTGCAAATATTTGTGGATTATACTGTATATCTTAACAAATGTGTGCCAAAATTTTGACATTAAACCTGATTTAAAAAGCAACAACTGAAATTGCTGATACCTATAATGCTCAATGATAAACTCTCCCATTGATTTCTCAAACAGAGAGAAAAAGAGCCTGAAGGACACACATATTTGTATGCTTATTTTGCCATTTAATATTATTTACATACAAATTTTCAATGGCTTTCTTTGTATACATTATATGGACAAAAGTATTGGGATACCTACACATTACACATTATAGTCAACTGTTCAAGAATAGGGACAGCCAAGTCCACATAATGTGCTTTAATGAGGAACTTTGTCACAGAGAAACAGCCTGTAAAATAGTCTGTACTGAAAAAGCAGTCCCTAGGATGAAGAAAAGGATAATGGATTAAGCTTTCTCCTCAGACACAGAACGTGGAAGAAAACTATGAGGTATGTGTGTGTAATACTGAACACGGTCACCAGCTCTACTAGAACAGAGAGTATCAAGAGAGTCATGGTGTTGCTATACCTGATGAGAGTGAAGCTCTGGACACGGCGATTGAGGGTGTAACTGAATCTGTTTGGTTCCGCCCACCGTAGATCATATCTGGAATACTGTCACTACTAAAATGACTGGAGACACTTTCAGCCCCATCAGGCTTCTCACACACAAACACACACACACACACACACACACACACACACACACGGTGGAATTAAGGCGAATCCCATTTCACCCCTTGCCCCTAACACTTAGCCCTACCCCTCTATTTTGCGTGTTCACGTGTAGTGGTAGGCTTGTCCCGATTGTTGTTGAGATGGAGGGGTAGGGTGAAGTGTTAGGGCTATTTGGCCCTTCAAACAGAGATTTTTCAGAGGCACACTACAAATGGAGGTTTATGAGAAAATTCCCAGAATGCTATGCAAATCATCGGCAAGATGGCTGCACAAGAGGCCAAACAGACACATAAATGTAAGTATTTTCTCAGTTAAAAAGCCATTTTATTGTAAGAAAACCATTTTAATAGCGTTTTATGGTCATTTCATTCATAACACGCATAAAAATAGTAATACGCTGATGTCTCAGTCGCTATCTAGCAAAATTTCCTGGTCCACCTTAAATGGTGCAGCAGTTATGTTCTGGTATGTGAGGTTTTAAGGAACGGGAGAATTTGATGATGAAGCTGGTGATTAAAAAGCTAAGTTCAGCTTCATATCAAGGAAGAATTCTTGGTGGCGATAATATATAATTGCCCCCCTCTCTGAAGGCATAAGATGCCCTAAATGTATTTAAGCAGTGAGAGGAGCTGAACCTTCCCCTCCTCTGCTGTCACTGCAGACTGACAGGGTCGCCTACAGAGCAGCACTAGTAGCTCTTAATGAAGTAATGTAGTTTTTTTGTTTGTGCTCTTTTGTATTCGGTGACTCGTTTGATTGATTGATGCATAAAACGTTGTAAATGAATCGTGAGCACCAGTGCTTTTCAGTCTCCTTCGGATAAAAGACAAATGTCAGTGCGATATACCATTATTGCGATATACCATTATATAGTATGGAGACAAAGCAGGAAAACATGTCATGGTTATTTTTTCCTGGCTATTTTGAATATGATTCACCTGTCCTGTCATGTGTCACACAAGTGAGATCACCACAGCTGGAGG
The DNA here is from genome assembly GCF_015220715.1 of Pygocentrus nattereri. Classification (NCBI taxonomy): domain Eukaryota; kingdom Metazoa; phylum Chordata; class Actinopteri; order Characiformes; family Serrasalmidae; genus Pygocentrus; species Pygocentrus nattereri. The sequence goes on from NC_051216.1 coordinate 36,293,160, forward strand.
TGGCTGGAAATGGCCGGAAAAACCTTGTCTCATCTGTTTACGTAAAAGTCGCTGACAACAACTGATGACTTATCTGGTTCTTGAAGGGTTGTCCGATTTCATAGGGGAAGATTTCAACCACTACCCCTTGTAACTCAGTTTCAAGGGGGGCGGTTACACTCGTAAACAAGAGGTAGGGTTAAAAATAAGAAATGGCATTGGGCCTAAATGCCAAAATTTAGACTAATAATTGGAAGATACTTCACACCATGTTCAGTAGGTTTTTGCATAAAGAGAGTATCTGCAGATCTAAGATCATGTGCTGGAACATAAACAGACGTTATGGGATGTAAGCGGGTACTAGTTCATTTAGAACCTTAAAAACTTGTACCAGAACTTTAAAATCTTTCTTGAAAGATACAGGCAGCCAGCGCAGTTCCATCAAAATGGGAGTGATATGACACTCTTTCAAAAGATGGTGCTTCAAGGTTTCTTTTGTAAAGAACTTGGTTTTATATGGAACCAAAAACACTCAAGGAACCCTTTGCATAATTAAAGGGTTCTTTGCATCATTAAAGGGTTCTTCAGACTGATTGACAATGTGCTGTAGATGGTTCTACATAGTACCTTTTTGAAAATAGTTCTATGCCGCACTCAAAAGGGTTATCAATTGTTACAAAGTCAAGTTTGTAACAACAGAAAAATCATATTGGGTGCAATATAGAATCCTTTTTCAAAAAGGTTCTATAAAGAACTGTCTAAAGCACATTCCTGCATATTTCCCATCAACCCAAAGAACCCTTACGCGATGCAAAGAATCTTTTAATCATGTCAATCAGACTTTTTGTGTGCTCATGGCTCTACATGGACAAATACTCACACACACACACACACACACATATCTATATATATATATATATATATATATATATATATATATATATGTGTGTGTGTGTGTGTGTGTGTGTGTGTGTGTGTGTGTAGTGGGCAGTAACACAGACTTACCCCTTTCCTCCCTTCAGTTGGTGATCGGCCTGGTTGGAAGCGCATGTTGTTAGGTGTGGTTGGTAGCCCTGATGACTCTACAGCTAGTGCGTTTGTCCTAAGACACACAGACATTATAAGATCATCTACACTTTGTAATACCTAAACACATGCAAGTAGTGTAGACTTGTGTTACCCAGTCTTGATGTTTGTGTTTCTTTGTACTATACTTATCAGGTATGACTTCATTCATGAGTTTAAATTCAACTTCTTCTTTTTCCCTTTTTAATTATTACAAACCTCATTTCCAAAACATTGCGACAGTATGTGGCATGCATATAAAAACAGAAAACAATGATTTTCAAATTCAATTTGACCTGCAGATACAGTTACAGAGATACAGATAGTTGATGACTCACCTTACTAACTTAGTTGTTTTTTAAATGTTTTTTAAATGTACATACACTGGGACACAGGCAATTTAAGACGAGGAATATGGTGAAATGTTCAAAAGCACCTTACAACAGGTGATTCAAATCATGTTTTAATATAAAATAAGCTTCTAGGAAAGGCTTAGTTTTTTATGAGCAAAGATGGGTTGAGGCTTGCCATTTTATTAGTATTTTAAATATTTCACCCTCTACGATGCACAATAAAACATGCAGGAAATACAGATAAATCTCTGTTCATAAAGGGCAAGGCCACAAGCCACAACTGAATGCCAGTGACTTTCAATCCCTCAGATGGCACAGTATGAAAAACCACATGCTGCTCGATGCATATAACAACATGGGCTTAGGAATACTTTGACAAACCGCTGTGAATAAACACTGATTGTTGCTGGAAAAACAAAATAAGTTAAGGTTGTATTATGCACAGCGGAGGCCATATGTCAGCAATGTCTAAAACTCTGTGAAGTTTCCTGTGCATGGGCTTATCAGAAATTGACTAATGCACAGTAGAAACATGAAGCGTGGTTTGAAAAGGAACAATTTTACATTGTTTATAGAAATACTGTGTTCTCTGGGCAAAAGAAGAAAAGGACCATGCAGACTGTAACGTGTGTAATGTTCAAATGCCAGGGTCTATTACAGTAGGGGTGCATTACTGATGATAGGGGTGTCATGTTGCCCATGGCACTATTAACTCTGAAAATTATACACATTAAGGAGCCACATTTTTTCTGTCTTCTAGTCAATATCTTATTTAGGGACGTCCATGATTATCTTAACACGGCAACAAAGCATCCAACATTGTTTTTAAGCTGTGTTCTACTTAATAATAACAGAATAATAACAGAATTCACTGATCACTGCTTTTTCTTATTAACATTTTACATACTGCTCCAACTGTCCCATTAATGTAGGCTATGCATATGCACAAATCAACCTTACACTTTCTTCTTGCCTATGCTCCACCCCATACTCTTCTCAGACTGGGGTGTGGCTGACCGCTCAATGGCAGTCCCATCGAGACCTGATGGGGAAAACTTCCTCTGGGCAGAACTTCCATCTCCAAACAAAAACAGGCAAGTATGATTAAAGTCAAATTAACATTTTTTTTATTAGTTGCATTTATATTACTATTGAATAGGCATTTATAAAATGTAACTTAGCCAACAAAGCAGCTTTTCTGAAATTAAAAGAAAAAAAAAACAAATACAAAAAGTGGTCATTATTGTTTGTGGGTCATCTGTGACTCACCCGGTGGACTGTTAAGGATGGACTGTTTTATCACGTCGCTGCTTGAAGCATTCATGCGCTCAAAGCGTTTGGCTCGTTCCTCTAGAAACCACTCTCCTGTGACCACCTTTAGCTCTCTAAAAAAAAATAAATAAAAATCAACTGATCAAAGTTGAACTTCTGAATGACACAACAAACAGATCTGAGTTTTAGTATGGTAATAAGTTAATCATATTGTGATCATCTTCATCATATTATGGGTTTAGGAGCCCAGGAGTCCATGAAAGTACTACTGGCTGTATTTTTACTGGATAGGAAGAATGGTACAGCTTTTCTCTGTTAATGTTTCTACCAATTGAGGGTATATTTTAAGTAAACAGATTATCAGCTAGCTCTTTCCCCCAACTATGAATGAACTATGATTGAACTATGAAGGCTATATGAACGCCAACTGCAAAATATTAAGAAAAAAAAGGTAGTTTTTAAACTTACTGGTCATTGGCTGAATGGGAAAAAAAACGTAATTGGTAGAATAACAGATCTAAAGTGATCTCTAACAGGCTTTAAGTAAATCTGGACCAAAACTGTCATGAGTGAACTAATTTCAGGATGACTCACGCTGTCTTGGCGCAGACAGTGCACATGAAGTGACTGCTGTTCAGGGACACAGCTGTGCAGAAGCTGCAAACACGGCGTTGGCAGTCAGCACATACATTTCCCCTCTGCACTATGAGGCCAAGAGCACGCAGACACACACCACACTCACGCTGTTCTGGGTTGCTGCGCCGGCCACCTCGCTTCAGCTCCAGAAGTTCATTCTTCAGCTTCCTGTGGAGATGGCAAAACCACTCACTATTTTCATGAAAATGCCCCACATGGTTTTCCAACTTAGTATAACCAATCTCACTGGAGGGAGGCAAGCACCAGTAACTAGCAGGCACCAGATCTAGCAGATTTAATAACAAAAAAGCACAAAACCAACAAACCAGGGCCTGAGTAAAGACAGTAACTAGTCAAGTGAAGTCAAAGTTTATTTACATAGCGCTTTTTACAACAGGCGTTGTCATAAAGCAGCTTTACTGAAAAATCTTGCTCCAAGCACCCATGAGCAAGCCAATGGCGACAGTGACAAGGAAAAACTCCCTAAGAGCAAGAAGAAAAAAACGGAGAGGGACCAAGATTCAAAAGGGGAACCCATCCTCCAGTTGACACCAAGTAGCAAATGACATTAGTATAAAATATTAAGATATAGAGATGGGGAAAACAGGTGAAGCAAATGTCATTATTAAATAGTTTGAGTGCAGCAGCAGCAGTATCATCAGAAAGGTCAGTTCATGCAGGTGAGGTTTGCACAGCATTGTACAGCAAAAAAGCTCCATGGTTGAACTGGTCCAGAACATTGGCGAGTAGTGGGCATGGGATCAAGGCAGAAGAAGCAACAGCATCAGACCACACAGGGTGGGCAGTTGTTTAACTGGCCAAAGAGATAATTCTGTAAAGAGTGACTTTTCCCACCTTGCAGTGTTAACAGAGTACAGCAGAGACTCCAGCACGTCTAGATTTTACAGCCTAACTGAAAAGGAGAGCCAGAAAGGTAACAGAGAAACAAGGGCTCCCTGAGATGTCAGTGCTACTCATCTCCACCGTTAGCAAACTTGAGGAAATGCATGAGAGCAGAAGGACGACAGCTCTGACATGTCCAGTTTACCATAATACACCATGTCCCTGAACCCCCAGACTTGCACATTTTATCTAAGAGGAAAAAACAAATTTTGTTTTTAGCCTAGACTTTAAGAGTTATAAGGCTATGTCCAAGTCCTGAACACTCACAGGAAGATTATTCCAAGGCTGGTGGGCTTTGTATGAGAAGGCTCTACCCACTGATGTAATTAATTCTTGGTACTAATAGTAAGCCAGCACCTTGTGATCTAAGTAGGCGTGATGCTTCATAATAAGAGATAAGTTCACTTAGGTACTGAGGGGAGAGTCTGTTTAGAGCTTTGTATGTCAGTAAAACAATTTTGTGATCCATGCAAAATTTAATTTGCAACCAATGTAAGTTTGATAAAACCTGGCTGATATAGTCAAACTTTCTGGCTCTTGTGAGGATACTGGCTGCAGCGTACTGGATTAACTGAAGCTTGTTAAGGCTTTTGTTGGATCATTCAGACATCAGTGCATTGCAGTAATCAAGCCTTGAGGTAATAAATGCATGAACTAGCTTTTCTGAATCCTATAGAGACAATCCTAACGAGTCCTAGAGAGCACATATAATGTGAATAATATAGGTCCTTGTGGAGAAGGGGGCTGAGCATCGAATGCGGGATGGAGAAGCTGGTCTGGCTGAACCAGCGGGCTAAGTAGCTGATGATGCTCATCGGTGCCTTGTTTCTGTCAGCCTACAGTCATCTCTTCCTTCAGTAGGCAGCAGAACCCCAAAAGAGAAGGAGAACCATGAAGGCACGAGAGTAGAGCCGACCTGACCTGACCAGAACCGAACCAAGCTGAGTAGAAGAGAAAAAGGACTGAAAAGTCCCCCGCGAGCCGTGCCTTATTTTGTAGGCTGAAAAGCCGATTGTTTGTTTGTTTGACAATTAAAGAAAGCTCTTCACCTTCACCCCCTGCCCCTGTGTCTTTTCTCCACCCAACGCTAAAATCGATTATAGTGGTGCCGAAACCTGGGACGGAGTGGACGGCCTCCGCCATGGAGTCCTCACCGCTTGGAGAGTTGGGTAAAGCACTCTCCCTCCTGCAGCAGACCCAAGACCAAGCTCTCCTGGACGTTCAGTGAGAAAACCAGGCCTGCTTCGAGGCCCTGGCTCAGGGCCAGGAGGTGGACAGGAAGCTTTTCCGGAGTTTGCTGTCAGCCACCAGTACTCCAGCTCCAGCAACCATCTCCATCTCGAAGATGACTCCACAGGATGACTCAGAAGCATTTGTGAAGCTCTTGGAGAGAGCGGCGGGAGACTGGGGGTGGCCGAAAAAGGACCTGGCCATCTGACTGCTGCCCCTGCTCACGGGGGAAGCCCAGCTGGCCACCCAACAGCTCCCAACCCAATCGCAGCTAGAGTATGACAAGCTGAAAAAGGCCATCCTCCAGAGGGTTGGTCGATCTCCGGAGCAACACCGTCAACGATTACGCACGCTGACACTCCGCGAGTTTGACCGGCACTTTGTGCTGGCGCAACAACTCTGAGATTCCTGCAGGAGGTGGCTCTTGTCAGAAGAGCGCGATTAAGAGGAGGTCCTCGACCTGGTGGTACTGGAGCAGTTCATCACCTGCTTACCTGAGGAGACATTCGGGGGCAGGAGCCCCCACCCAGCAAACCTCTACTCTCGCGCCTTCACAGGTCTCCTTCTCTCTCATGGTTCTGCTGCCTACTGAAGGAAGAGATGACTATAAGGAGGCTAGCAGAAACAAGGCACAGGTGAGCTTCATCAGCTACTTAGCCCACTGGTTCAGCCAGACCGGCTTCTCCATCCCGCATTCGACGCTTGGCCATGTCCCCTGCTCCACAGAGAGGGGGCCACGCCTCCTTCTCCACAACAGAGCCTTGTGGAACACCATACTTTACTTTTGCAAGAACAGATGATTCACCATTTACATTTACAAACTGATAGCAATCAGTCAGGTAAGATTTGAACCAGGAAAGAGCTATTCTTGTTTCTCCTACAAGGTTTTCTAGTCTATCTAGGAGGAAGGGGAATCGATTCTTAGATGCATCGTGATGCAGACGTGAATGATTCTGAATCGCAATGTTGATGGAACACAAAAGGCGGAACTTTGAATTGCGGAAGTGCAGCGCCTGGAAACTCTGTGATATGCGCATAACAAAAACACAAATGGATGAGCAAGAAATTTGACTGGCACCCTCTGCATTAAAAGCTAGGTTAGGTCAGGAGCTGGCAACCCAAATGTTAAGAAGAGCCATTTTTTCCTTTCAACAAAAATCAAACCACCTTGAGAGCCACAACATTAATGTCAAAGATGTCTCAGTATGTGCCAATGCCCTAGTACAAGCTAAAAATACAGTATAAATGAAAACAGACTTACTTTGCTCTGCTTTGAGCTTTAGCTATAGTCGCTTTCCTCCAATCTCTGCCAGAAAACTTTTTCTCAAAAGTTGAATAGTTTCGTGTAGGACTGTTTTACAAAGCTGACGTTGCTTCTAATTTGCCAGGTTCTTGTTTGAATTTTCCATTTCCACCTTACATACTGACTGAGGTGCTGAATATAAATGCAACACCATTTCTTGGAGTCTCTCATTGCAGATTTAATGCATCAGCAAACCAACTGTGCTTATAAATGTGAATCAGTCCATTCATCTCCGAATGTTCTCCTTAAATCTCTTTGCCGTTTCGTTAGCTACTAGCTAGACCAGACTGCATTGCTATGTGACCTGCATTCTGCAAACCAGCTCTCAGTCATTGAGAACCAGAGCTTCTTGAAGATATTTTACTGACTCAGCGACCCCCATTCTCTACAATGAGACCAAAACCAAAGTTATAAAATCGCTAAATAAAACGGGTAGGGTGGCTGTAACGTGCTCCGTGGACATGTATTGCCATTGGATCCTATGTCACCCTAACAGCGCATTTTATTGCAGATGCTTTAAAAGTACCAAGTCCTGGGGTCTCCCGAGTGGAACAACCGTCTAAGCCCTATCATCAGGAGATCACGAGTGCGATCCCTGGTAATGCTACAGCAATTCATTGGCCTTGCTCTCTCTGGGTGGGTAGAATGGTCCCACTCTCCCCCTTGGTGGACAGTAACTAAGTAAATGTAATTTGTTACTGTACTTAAGTAGTTTTTTCATGCATCTGTACTTTATTTAAGTATTTCCATTTTGGGTGACTTTTTACTTTCACTCCACAAAATTTCAAAATCAAATATCTCACTTTTTACTCCACTACATTGTGAGAAATCTGTCTTTCCTTTTGGTTTCTGTGTGTATAAAAACGTAACATGTCAAAACAAAAGTGCAAAGCAAGAACAATAATCAGGGCACATTGTTCTGAGCTGTTCATTGTTCAGCAGGTCACTTTTTTCTGAGCTTGTTTTTACCTGTTGGTCATACCAACCCAGTGCAAGCACACGGTTCAACGTCAGTGCAGCAGCGTAAAAATTTGTGAGCACATACGTCTACCTAAACTATGGAACTAACCTAACTTTGTGTAAATAGATCACAATACAGAAATATGTACACATATGCAGTTGTGACTGGCATGTTTCTTTTTTTCTGAATTCATACAAACACTTTCATTAGTAAATTAGTTTTGGTTAGTTTATGTTTATGAACAGAGACCTACAGATCAATATAGTAAAGGAAAACTTATTTGTGATCCTGAGTTTAAAGCAAGTTTTTATTCAATTTGTAACTAATTTACAAATTAATCTTAAACTGAAACTTCGCTTGTTTGTAAAAGTGATTTCAGAGCCACTCGGTTCTACCTTTAGTGTTTTGTGCTTATGATCATTTTAATAGACGTCAGCATCACTAATTAATGACATTCTATTAAAAGACTGGTTTACCAAGAGAGACACTGGAGTAGTGAAGCGAGTCATGAAGCGAGTCTTGTTACAAAAATGATAACAGGACATCAGAGCCATAATTAATCTTTTAGTACTTTTACTTTCGATACTTAAGTACATTTGAAGGCAAATACTTTTGTACTTTTACTCAAGTTGAGGTCTAGAGTAAGGACTTATACTTTTACTGGAGTAATATTTTACCTTGGGTATCTCTACTTTAACTCAAGTACATGATTTGTGCACTTCGTCCACCTCTGCTCTCCCCCCACCACTCAACGCGATGCTAGTCAGTGCAGTCGTTGTCGCTTTCCTCCGTGTGTTTTCAGCTCGTGGAATTGGAGACAACTAAAGGGACAAAACTGGGTAAAGAATAAAAAAAAAGGTACCAAGTTCTCACACAGTGAGAAAAAAGATGCATCAATAATCACTGAATATTCGCATCGCAGCCATCTAAATTATAATCGTATCATGAGGTGCCAAGAGATTCCCACCCCTACTATCTAGTAAGATAGAGTGGTCTATTGTATTAAATTCCACACAAGATCAAGGAGGGTGAGTAAAAATACATTTCCTTGGCCAGAGAATAATAAGAGATCATTTACAATTTTCACTAGTGTTGTCTTTGTATTATGATGTTCAGTAACTGTCTGGTTACTTGACTTAGTCAATTTAGAAATCAGTAGGGCTAAATGATAATATAGGATTATTCTTATTAGAGAAAGGAGAGATAGGTTGATCATGCTGCAGAAGTCCTCTTCTATAGTCGATAAGGCTCTCCTTCCAGATGGACTGGAATACTTCCACTTGAGTCAGGCACCATTTTCACTCTAGTTTTCTGACAGTCTGTTTTAAAGCTCAAGTATGATCATTGTACCATGGGGCAAGCTTTTTCTGCCTTGATTTTTTACTCTTTAATGGAGCCACATAATCTAGAGCAGAACGAAAAGTATCATCTAAGAAGTTGGTCATAATATTTAATTCCGTATGATTAGATATTAGAAGCTGATAATGGTTGGAGGTTTTTGATAAAGAGACCAGCTGTGGAGGAAGTTATAATCCACTGTGCACTGGGGGAGGATGGCTAGAAGATCTATGTTTACACCAAAGGTCAAAGTCAAAGTTTATTCATATACCTTGGCCTCTTAAACGAGGGGTATGCGCATAACTGTAGACTGTAGGGGCGACTTCATTGAGACCAAAGTATTCATCAAGTCTAAACCATGTTTCTGTGAGGTACAGGGCATCAAAATTATGATCAGTAATGATTTCATTTACAACAATGGCCTTAGATGTAAGATATCGTATGTTAAGTAGTCTTAGTTTTAGAGCAAAGGTGCTGTCACTGTAAACTGATTTAACTGGTCTGATATTGACTAAATTAGTAAATCAAATTTTTCGAGGATTGTTGATGTTTTGTTTTATTCAGGGAACAGACACAGACTAAACTGGGTGGAACCTATGTGGCGTCTCAAGGCACCTAGCAGATGGTCGGTTTAACCTGTTTGTCTGCTGCCTGGCCTTGGCCCTGGTTTGTCAGCGACTGATTGTCCCACACTGACAGCTATCTGAGAGACTATGAGCTATGCTACAGGAAATTAATACAGCACCCTCGTGCAATGGGTGGATAACACAGGACACCTGGAGTTTCCAACAGTGAGTCTGAACCCTGCAGACTAGCCCTGCTCTTTTCTAACTTCTGGATACACACTTCTAACTGTATAATCTTCTCCATCAAGCATAAAACTAACTTACACTTCTCACAAACGAAACTAAGAACACTGCTGTCACTAGTGACAGTGAGATAAGCATAGCTAAGCATGCTGCACTCAAAGCAAAGCAACAGCTCAGGGTCTGACACATTGATACTTACACTGTTACATTGTAGGCTGAACTGAGTCCTTTTCAGGTGTCTCGTAAATCCGATGAGGGAAGAAGTGACTTTCAAAAGCTGGTGGTTGTAATTAGTTGCAAGTAATATGCAACAGCGAAGTGAAAATGTAAAAAGCCCCAAGAGACTAGCAAGATACATCAGAGAAAGCAGCAAACACTCCCGCTAGCAACTTCAAAAAACAGGAACTACATTACAACTTTTACTAGGTAAATACAACCTCAATTCCAATGAAGTTGGGGTGTTGTGTAAAACATAAATAAAAACAGAATACGATTTTTTAACCTATATTCAATTGAATGCACTACAAAGACAAGATATTTAATGTTCAAATGGATAAACTTTATTGTTTTTTGCAAATATTCACTCATTTCGAATTTGATTACTGCAACACCTTCCAAAGAAGTTGGGACAGGGGCATGTTTACCACCGTGTTACATCACCTTTCCTTTCAACAACACTCAAAAAGCGTTTGGGAACTGAGGACACTAATTGTTTAAGTTTTGTAGGTGGAATTCTTTCCCATTCTTCCTTGAAGTATAACTTCAGTTGTTCAACAATCCAGGGTCTCCGTTGTCGTATTTTGCGATTCATAATGCGCCACACATTTTCAATGGGAGACAGGTCTGGACTGCAGGCAGGCCAGTCTAGTACCTGCACTCTTTTACTACGAAGCCACGCTGTTGTAACACTTGCAGAATGTGGCTTGGCATTGTCTTGCTAAAATAAGCAGGGATGTCCCTGAAAAAGACGTTGCTTGGATTGCAGCATATTTTCCTTCAAAACCTATACATACCTTTCAGCATTAATGGTGCCTTCACAGATGTGCAAGTTACCCATGCCATGGGCACTAACACACACCCCATACCATCAGAGATGCTGGCTTTTGAAGTTTGTGCTGATAACAATCCAGACAGTCCTTTTCCTCTTTGGCCCGGAGGACACGACGTCCATGATTTCCAAAAACAATTTGAAATGTGGACTCGTCAGACCACAGCACACTTTTCCACTTTGCGTCAGTCCTTCTCAGATGAGCTTGGGCCCAGAGAAGCCGGAGGCGTTTCTGTTTGTTGTTGATATATGGCTTTCGCTTTGAATGGCAGAGTTTAACTTGCACTTGTAGATGGAGCGACGGACTGTGTTCACTGACAATGGTTTTCTGAAGTGTTCCTGAGCCCATGTGGTAATATCTGTCACAGAATGACAGTCAGTTTTTAATGTAGTGCCGCCTGAGGGATCGAAGCTCATGGGCATTCACTGTTGGTTTTCTGCCTTGCCGCTTACTTGCAGAGATTTCTCCAGATTCTCTGAATCTTTTCATGATATTATGGAATGTAGATGAAGAAATCCCTAAATTCCTTGCAATTGCACGTTGAGAAACGTTCTTAAAATGTTGGACTATTTGCTCACACAGTTGTTCACAAAGTGGTGAACCTCGCCTCATCCTTGCTTGTGAATGACTGAGCCTTTCAGGGATGCTTCCTTTATACCCAATCATGACACTCACCTGTTTCCAATTAACCTGTTCACCTGTGGAATGTTCCAAACAGGTGTTTTTTGAGCATTCCTCAACTTTCCCAATCTTTTGTTGCCCCTGTCCCAACTTCTTCGGAAAGTGTTGCAGGCTTCAAATTCAAAATGAGTGAATATTTGCAAATAACAATAAAGTCGACTGGGGTTACACAAATGCTATATTGGCTATACTGAGAAACATTCTTGTAGAGGACTGGGTTCTCACTAGGCAAAAGCACTGTAGATTTTGTTAAGTAATAACCATATAGAAAAATCTAGGACTAGTTTGATAATCAGACTTCTTATATTATGCAAATCAGCAAAAAATGTGTTAAATGGAGTTAAATTGTCCAAATTGCAAAACAGTTTGTCTTAGACCATGGAGAAAAAAAAAAGAATTTCATTTCTGAAAATTCTGGTTTACGAGATACAAGTCCAAACGTGTTGCACTGCACTACAGTGCCCCTTGAGGCCAATAGATCTCATATCTGCCTGAGTAGCAGGAGGGACTACTACTTATTGACCAAGTCTGTGTGAATTATGGTTTGGTCTGGGTGATTTGTTTTAGCAGTGAGAAAAAAGAGGAAGAGAAAGAAAAATTCAACCAGATTTTGTCCATATTCCGGTCATTCATGAATAAATCAAACTGTACAGGGGACAAAGCAGAAAAAAGCATGAAGCTACCGTATTCGCTTTTCCTCTCGCTTGCGGAGTTTCTCATCTTTCTGTAGAACACTGAGGATCATCTCCCGCTCATGTTCCAGGAGGAAGGACAGGTTGAGAACCTCTGTTGTCTTGGCCATGACAGTTCAGATGTTTGGTCACGCCACATAAACACCAAGTGTTCAAAGTCACTCCATGGCTTAGCAAGGCCTTTAGATCAGGTGACTCATCCTGAAGCTTCTGCAACTGGTTGAATGTCAATTGAAAATTGGTCCTTGTCTCTGTACAAATTTTCACCTGCAGAAGTCTGTAGCCATTCTGTAAAATCAGAAATAATCTGTTAGTAGTAATCATAGGTTAAACAACTAACTGCTAAATAATACAGTAATCACAACATAAAGTATGGATAATACAAACTGTAACACACACCGAAAAGTTATGTTCAGTGAAAGAGCTAGATTCAGCATCCTGCTCTCCTTCCAGGTTAAGTATGTAAGCATGTGTGGTGAGATTTAGCACCTCCAAGAAAATAGCCATGAATCTACACACCAAAATGCCCAACCTTATGTAATTTGTCAAAAGATTAGCTTGTAAAAATCACTGGCAACATTTTTGTTATACATAATTAATGTGAGCACTACAAGCTAAAAACAAATAAATTGCATCCAAGTCTTACATAATATGGCCTTAGGCTCATAAATATCATGTTTTGTTAAACATTATGTCCTATTTAAGATTCAAGGCTGAATGCCTGTCAAAAAGTGTCTGACTGTGGCTGTAAGTGGCTTGTGTACTGTGGCTTTATGAGTGATGTGGTGATTCTTTACTTACGGGAAAATGGCCAAGCAGTTTAATTTCCTGTTTTACACTCAAACAGTAGTATTGTCTTGCCAATGCTGAATAATGTGGGTTATATGGAGGTTTGACTCTGTGTATCTGTGCCTTTGTGTGTATGTTTTGGTTGTTTTGTAAGCAATGTTTTGTAATGGAGGTTGATTCTCAAGAGCCACTCAACATAATTAAAACATTGTAATGCTGCTGTTACCATCAGCACTCAGTGTCCAAGTGCAAGCATGCACACACATACAGCCTTTCTACCTCTCAGAGCTGACAACTCAGAGCAAAAAAATTATTGACCTTAGACCAGTTGTAAAGTATGCATATCACAGACTGTACGTATGTGCTCAAACAACCTCTTTATCTACTACAGAGTAAGGACAGGAAAAAGAATGAAATTTTGCTGTGTGCGACTGCTCTTGCACAGAAGCAGTGAACTGTCTCCATGGTGACACAAGGTGTGCTTTCTCCCAGGCTCCCACCTTGTGTACACACACACCTGTAGGTGTACACTGTGCCCTGGGCAAACACACACACACACACACACACACACCATCCCCATACCTGGTGTTACACAACACATGTCCACACACTTGACAGACGCACTAATTATGAGAGAGCAATCAGCACCCGGACTTACCAACTGTTAACATCTTCGTTTCATTAGCACTTGCGCTTCGAGTAAAGCAGATGGAAAAGACATTGACAGACAATAAAAACATCAAAAGATTTATGGAAAATGTAGTTTAAGTGCAGACACCTTCAGAAAGATGGCCAGAGAGCTGAAAGTATGAACCTGCTGGAGTAGATAATAAGACTAATCTAATGCAGCATGCACATTCACCACAAACACTAGGCCTTCTATTGATGAGGCTCATGAATTTTTAATATGCTCTAGAGAGGATCTATTAACAGGATTTTAAAAACACCACCACAGAACTGAAAAATGTAAATGAGTAGATTAGTACTGGTCAAGGGACTGGGATGACTTTGGGCGGGGGGAAAACTTGATTTGGTGATCTACTACTTCTGTGTTGATTTTGAACTGTCCTGCTGGAAGACCCAACCATGGCCTAATTTGAACTTCCTGGTTGAGGCAATCGGATTTTATTTCTGCTGGTACTTGATGGACTTTGTGATACCATGTATCATGTAACATGTATCTAAAGCTACTCTAGTGAGTGAACAGAGAGTGATGAGTAGATGGAAGGAGTACTTTGAAGAAGTAATGAATGAGGAAAACAAGAGAGAGGAGGACAACGTGGGGAGAGATAGTGGATCAGGAAGTGCAGAGAATTAGTAAGGTGGAAGTGAGGGCAGCTTTAAAAAGGATGAAGAATGGAAAGGCAGTTGGGGCAGATGACATACCTGTGGAGGTATGGAGATGTTTAGGAGAGAAGGCAGTGGACTTTTTAACCAGGTTGTTTAACAAAATCCTGGAGAGTGAGAGGATGCCTGATGAGTGGAGAAGCAGTGTGCTGGTCATCATTTTTAAGAACAAGGATGATGTGCAGAGCTGCAGTAACTACAGAGGTATAAAGTTAATGAGCCACACCATGAAGGTATGGGAAAGAGTTGTTAAAGCAAGGCTAAGGCGAGAGGTCCAGATCAGTGAGCAGTAGTTTGGTTTCATGCCCAGAAAGAGTACCACAGAGGCAATTTTTGCGTTGACAGTGTTGGTAGAGAAGTACAGAGAAGGTCAGAAGGAGCTACATTGTGAGCTGAAAAGTATGTTAGGGTGGTGCAGGACATGTATGAGGATAGTGAGACAGTATTGAGGTGTGCAGTTGGAGTGACAAATGGTTTCAAGGTGAAGGTAGGGTTACATCAGGGATCAGTTTTGAGTCCCTTCTTGTTTGCAATGGTGATGGAAAGGTTGACAGATGAGGTCAGGCAGGAGGCTCCATGGACCATGATGTTTGCAGATGACATTGTAATCTGTGGTGAGAGTAGAGAGCAGGTGGAAGAGAATCTGGAGAGGTGGAGGTTTGCACTGGAGAGGAGAGGAATGAAGGTCAGTAGAGACAAGACGGAATACATGCGTGTGAATGAGAGGGAGGTAGGTGGAAAGGTGAAGATGCAAGGAGTAGAGGTCGTAAAGGTGGATGACTTCACATATCTTGGGTCAACCATCCAGAGCAATGGACAGTGTAGAAAAGAGGTGAAGAAGAGGGTGCAGGCAAGATCGAGTGGGTGGAGACAGGTGTCAGGGCTGATATGTGACAGAAGGATAGCAGCAAGATTGAAAGGGAAGGTTTACAAGACAGTAGTGCGTCCTGCTATGATGTATGGTTTGGAGACTGTGGCTCTGTCTAAAAGACAGGAGGCTGAGCTGGAGGTGGCAGAGATGAAGATGCTGAGATTTTCGTTGGGAGTGACAAGGATGGACAAGATTAGAAATGAGCAGATCAGAGGGACAGTGAAGGTAGAGCAGTTTGGAGATAAAGCCAGAGAGGCCAGGTTGAGATGGTTTGGACATGTGTTGAGGAATAGTGGATATATTGGGCAAAGAATGTTGGAGATGGAGCTGCCGGGTAGAAGGAGAAGAGGTAGACCTCAGAGAAGTTTTATGGATGTAGTGAAGGTGGACATGGAGATGATTGGTGTAAAAGTAGAGGAGGCAGTGGATAGGGCAAGATGGAGGCAGATGATCCGCTGTGGCGACCCCTAAAGGGAGCAGCCGAAAGAAGAAGATTATTGCCAGGTATTAAAAAAAGGACATTTTAAACTGTGTAAATTATTTTCTTGTAGTCATTTCTTTTGTCGCACATCACTGCTGTTTTCTCTGCTCTTTCTCGTGGTGATGGATGACTGAGGGAAGTTGGTATGTCGGTGTTTCATGTCATATATATTCCCTAATGAAAAGGCATGGCTGACCATTTAAGTTAGATGAACTTAAAAACATAGGCTACAAGTTTAAAAACAAGTTTAAGTTTACAAGTTTACCAGCCAATTTTTTGTGGAGGGCATTGTATATAAAATTCAGCAGAGAATAAAAAGTTCAAAGTGAATAGTGTTGATCAGTGGGGAAGGTCTCCAGCACAATCACGCACATGCGCGCACGCACACACACGCACACACACACACCAATATGAAATGTCAGGTAAGAAAAGCTGCCAGAGAATATAATGGAATAATAAAGAAGCTTGTTGTGACCCTTGGGAGCAGGCTGACAGCAGCAATCTGCTTTAGGTCCAAGAAAATCATTATTAGGTAAATATAACTCAAGGTAAAGCAGGGTAAGGGAAAAACAGTAAAGGCTAAAAGAGTCCAGACTTGAGAGCTCAGACTAGTCAGAATTATGGGTGGGCAACCTGATGTTTAACATTATTAAGATAAATAATGTCACATTTTTTTCTGATCATATTGTGCATATCAACAGTTAAAAAAGACTAATAAACTGGAAGTTTCATGACAAAAAGAGGGCAAGTACTTCTGTTTAACTGGAGTTTGTACAGCACAGTATGAGAAATGTTAAATAGAAATCACAGCTTTCTTTTCCAATTTATCAAACCTCAGAAACACAAAAAATAATTATAAATTTATTAATAATAAAAATCTTAATTCATATCACTTAAATGTATTTAAGTAACACAATGTAATAATTTGTCACATAGTCTACCCCTAGTCATAAGCATATCTTTAAGCTTTTCTTAGTCTATTTACTTAGTTCCTGTACTCTATGCAAACCACAAATACTTTAGCACAAAAAGAAATACTCATTACTAATTAAGATCCTACATATACTTCCAATGAATAAGGATGAAATTTGACTATTTTTGCGTCCACATTTCTGCTATCGGAAGTACACACTCACATATAGCTGTACAACAACACATTCCTCAGTGGATTTACTCTTATATTTTTTGGGTTAACAAGCAGTGACATGTCTCCATCATCACAGCGATTGGTACTGTAGCTGAAATGTCTTGTCTTCCCTACTGTCTGACAAAACCAGTGCAAAACCACCCACATATACAGTTAGCAACACACACACACACACACACACGCACACACACACACACACACACCTGACGCAGCACCATCATCACCCACCTCAATGCATGACATGATTATTCTCATTGGAATGTTAATGACTTTTTATCAAAGATGGATTAAAAGCTATAATTCATGTGCTGTTCAACCCTAAAGTAACTCTACCATCTGTTTTAGACTGCTAACATTAACATATGGTTTCAAGCACTCAGTCTTAACCCTGCTAGAATCACAACCCCTCTGACACAACCAAACAGGCTGACACGGTGAGTTTAGTGAAATGTCTCAGATGTGAATTAATGTAAGTGAAAGTTAAAAGCTGTAAAAATACACACAATATTTTATGTTCTCTAAAAATCTATGGTTTTATTTAAGATAACTGACATATGGATGTCGCCATTATTTTAGATGTGCAATGCACGTTGGGTAGATGATATCAATTGATTGCTCTAGACGTCAACTAAAGTTGTCCTGACCAAAGAATTCTGCTCAATATAGTTGAAACATATTGCATCATATTTTTCTGCATTTGGGTGTCATTTTTAGTCAAAGGACAACTAGGAATTTTTTGTTAAACCTCAGCTTTCTTAGCAGAGAGAAAAGCAGTAAAAGCATAGGAATGCACAATGATATCAGAATCTTGACAAACATATGACAGAGATTGACAGATATATGCCTAAATAAAAATATCAGCATCAGAAAGACATAAAAATGTTTGTGAATCAGTATCAGTAGTCAGTGTAGTATACATGCAGCCTGATAATCCATTAATAATTTGATTAACAGCTAAATCAGAATAGAATACATCCATGTATACACCTCAAATCAGAATAGACTACAATTTCTGTCAGACGGAACAAGGTGGATAATCCTGTAAATAATCTGCTAAACAGAAGAAGAATAGCCATGTGAATGCCTACATCCTATTACATTCCCACATGGAAAGTTTAAGCACGTTCCATGTATGCGTGTTCACATAATAGCAAAAGTTTATGAAGTGACCCTTATTAGTCCCACACACACACACACACACACTAGGGGCCAGTGAGCATACATGCCCAGAGTGGTGGGCAGCCCTATCCACAGTGTCCAAGGAGCAGTTGGGAGTTAGGTGTCTTGCTCAAGGGCACTTCAGTCACATACTGTCAGCTCAGGGGATCGAACTGGCAACCTTACAGTCACAGGGCTGGTTCCCTAACTTCCAGCCCATGACTGCCCCAACATTCAAGATGGTGATAGTGGATTAACAGAGCTGATAGTGAGGCAAGCCAAAACTGCTTTAAATAGAATTAGCATTTGCTAGTCCACATTGCTGTGGTTTCCTGCAGTGAAAATTTTACACTTTTTACATGTCCCATGTGTTCACTGATTACCAAATTAGTATACATGTGTGTTGCCAGTTCTAAATGGTAAAAAAAAAGTTTGCAGAGAACATTTTGTGGATAACATTTGAACTTATAACACTTTAATTTAAAGCTATTATTTATATTAATATTATTATTACATTTTAAAAAGGGCATGATAGGCTACCTTGTTGCTAGCCAAACCTGACTCTACTGCTCATGAAGTATAGCTCATCTGCTTTTTTAATTATGGGTCCACAGACTCCACAATACAGCATGAATGTTGCATTTTGTAGTGTGCCTTGGTGCAAACAACAGATTTAAGTCACATTAAAACTGAATGGTGGGTTGATGTGAGCACTGCGTCTTGGGGCAGTCAGCAACATGAAGTACTCCTTTTTCATACATCAATGTTTTCTCATCCAGAAAACCACTGCTTAGCAACAACTGTTACCTGCCATCAATGGCCAAGCTTTCAGTTTTTTGTGACAGTGTTTCCTGTGAATACATTTTGAATGTAAAGCTCTAAAGTTATAAATGGTATAAGCGGGCTGGGCTAGGCCTGATTGGGGGAGGCCACGAAAGTGGACAGAATGGGACTGAGGGAGTTAAGTGGTCTGTGTTTGTTTTTTTTGCACAATAGTGGTATTCTTTATGTTCACTATTGTAGGTGCACACTTTGTTACCAGTTACAAATGCCATTACATAGAAGTGTGTACCTTTTTTAGGAATGCATTTTTAATGTTTCAGCCAATGAAACTCCATTCCAAATATCACAAAAAGTTCCATCAGTATCAGATCTCCACCATGTTCAAATCTGATCGGTTTCCACATAAACACTACATACCCATTCAAAATAAAACCATTACTTTTAAGTGAAATATACACAAATTCATTTTTTGTTAAACTTACTCATTAAAATACTGTTCTGTCACATTAAGTGACTTGATGAGGAGCGACAACATTTAGCTTCAGAGTAGAAAAGACTGATAGCTGGCAAGAAATTTGCTGTTATCTCTCCACTAAGCGGTAAGCCTACTCTAAAGAGGGAAGAATCCAGTCTAATTACAGCTAAGATAGAATACAGACCAATTAAAAAGCGTGTGTTATCAGTAACCAGCGGCCTAATTCCCCATCTGGTAGCCGGGGATAGGCTAGGATTTCAAATCTAATGGCTACACAGTGTAAATGTGTAAGAATAGCCTGGCTTTAGCTGTTCAGCTAAAACTGTTTTGCTTGTCAGTAAGACAGATCCACGTTCCTTTTGCAGCATAAAATTGTGCTTTGGTGTGTAACGTTAGTCATGAGTGCTGCTTTTGCTATTTAAAGTGCTCTTTGCACTTAAATAACTGTTTTGTTATTGATCATGTTCAGTTTACTTACCAAGTCGGTTATTAAGTTTTTCATTTTCCTTCACTTCTCACTATATGTTGCTGTTTATTGTGTGTTTAATGAAGTTTTTCCCCCTCAGATATAAGCGTGCAGTACTTGTGCCCCACAGAAGTAATTCATCTTCTACAGTTGTCTGTCACTGGTTTACTGTTGCTATGGATTTTGGTCCTGCACCCACCGATCTGAAACACACATGAACCAGCAGTGACTGACCATCTAGTGTTCGCTCCCTCTTTTGAATTCAAGTAATCTGCCGCTGCCTGTCCAGACTGTTTTTAGTCAGTAGAGCTGGAGTAAACATTATGACTGTTCAGGTTCATCGGTAGGTCGTTTTGAGACACAAAAATGCAAGAGAAATGTCAAGTCTGGTGAGAGAGCATGAGATTAGACCTAAATACATGAGTCTCACACGCATTGCATGAGAGCTGGGGGCTCTAACATGGCAGACGAAAGGAGGTTGTTTATCACCCATTTTCAAAGCTAAAAAATACTTATAAAAACACCTTTGTCGAAAATCTCACCATCAGCTGAACACTGAACATATATCAAGAGCAATATTCATGGCTACACATAGCAACCGTTAGTGCTGCAAAATGAACATGATTCTGTTTAACTAGGTTTACAAACTAAGCAGTAACCAATGCTAAAACAGGCTACCCATACCCGTTTCAACTGTGTAGCTGTTTGCTTCTATACCTATCCAATGCAGCCAACAGAAGAATTTGACAGCACCACTGGTTAAAGGCTCTTATTAACTGACCTATATTTTATGTAATAGACAACATTCTGCCATCATAGTGTAGGCTAACCAGGTCAGCAGATAACAGATTATCATTGGTGAATGAGACTGGAATTTACCAGCTTTCAAACCTTGGCTACTCTTAAAGCTTAAATGATTTATCCCATCACTCAAAAAATGCATTAAAATGCATTAATAATTGCATTATTTCTAAGAGCAAGTTAAGTATAACACAAATTATAACTTCATTTAGATTTAATTTTACTATATTAAA
Organism: Pygocentrus nattereri; assembly: GCF_015220715.1. Taxonomy (NCBI): domain Eukaryota; kingdom Metazoa; phylum Chordata; class Actinopteri; order Characiformes; family Serrasalmidae; genus Pygocentrus; species Pygocentrus nattereri. The sequence continues at coordinate 36,313,982 of NC_051216.1, forward strand.
TTATGCAGTGTTATTATGGAAACTGATACATATTGGAGCACATTTTTGATGCTCATTCAACTTTTATTTATTTATAATTGAGATGGAATTTCAGATACTTCCTTAATAGGGAACATAAAAGGTGCCACAGAAGTACCACAAAGGGTTCTTTAAGCATAAAAGCTTCTATACCCATATAAAAAAAAGAAGTCCTCTACAAAACATCCACTGAAAGGTTGTTTAGGGAACCAAAAATGTTTCTTCTCTGGCGCTGAGCAAGGAGCCATTTTGGCACCTTTTTTAAAGAGTGTTGTGCAACTAGGATGTATAATAACGGGTCTGTAGAATTGGAACACTGTTTTCTTTACTGTGGTATTTTGTTCCACAGACATGCATCACTGGTTAACAGACATGATTTCTCCTGAAGTCAGCCTTGTTACGTACTAGTTTTTTTACTATGTCAAAATAACTTATTTTTCAAAAGTTTTACTTTTTTCAATGACTAAAATTTTATGATTGTATCCCCCCCAAAAATTTAAGAACTCAAAACAATAATATACAGTCAATTTGTTGAGAATATTGATTATCACAATACATCAAACTTTTTTGACATTGTCATTATTAAGAGACACTAAATAAAAAAATCTGAGATAATAAGTGATTATTTCTAGATATTAAGTCAAATACATACTGCTGACAGAAACAGAGATCTCTCACATGTTGGTCTTTAGACCACAGATGAAACGCTTTTTTGGTTTGCTTATACCACCTTAACACAAAGACCTCAGATACTAAACCAAATTCTGATGTCTGTAGAAAGCTCTCACCGGAACCCAACCTGACGTCATCATAATGACTTTGAAACACAACCACTCACCAATACAATGAACCTCAATATCCACAATATATGCAAATATTTCATCATACTTTTAAACATGAAGCCTGTTTTCTTGTTCATTTTTAAAAGCTTTTTAACATCGGTCACAATAAAATCAGATGGAAAATGGGGTCAGGCTGATTTCTCCTATGTAAGCATAGTGGTATTTGGGAACTTTTGTCCACACCAAGGACAATTTTAACAGAAAGGAAGAAAATCAAAGAGAAACAGAAGGGAAAAGAAAAGAAAGAGGGACCCTGTCGTCTGCTGCATTGCACCTGTTCAAACAGCTGGCATAGGGACGAAGCTACTCGTACGTGCCGGTGAGGAAAGAGGAGGAAAACAGGAAAAGGCTGTTTCATATCTAAGAGCATTGGCCTCGTTTCACGCTGAGGCCACTTCCAGTTTGAGCAAATTAGTATATTCATACAAACCGTATGACACCAAGCCAGACTAAAACACTTTTCGACTAACAATCATGTCAAATGCTTCCAATGCTGTTCGAATACGAGACACAAACGAAAAAGAAAAGGGCCATCAGAGTTCCCGCTTTTCCCGCCTGCTCTCCTCCTCAGCGTCGCCGTTTTCTCTCCTCAAACGAGGATACTGTCGTGCGGGTTTCCCTGATTTCTGAGAGAAGATGACCACCTAGACCTTTTAGGAAAGAAAGCAACTCCTACCTCGACGGCCGTCCTTTACGTCGTTATACGTGGAGACATCACCAAAAGGCAGCACTGCTCTGCGTGTAATTAAGTGCAAACCTGTGTGTGACTGAGTGGATACTGTGAATACTGTTGGGTTAAGGAGACAACTCCACCATCCGAGAGGCTCAATGCGGGGGCGGAGGCTCGACTATATGGAGGTGTGGTTTGGGCTATACGCTTGCATTACGCGCGTAAGCCAGCTGGAATCCCCCTCACGTCTCCTCTTAATACAGATAAAGTGCAGCGAAGCACATCGCCTTGCAACACCGTAATGTAGAGTCCATAGCAGCTGGCTGCAAAATGTCGCCTGTCAAATGATGAGCAAATATGGGAATGCGCACAAATTTGGAGCATTTTGATATACACACACACCAATAAAATATCTACACTATATACTTATTCGTCCAATGTTTAGACACACTTGCCCCCTTAATGTTGCAGTAACGGCGTTTAGTCTCATAGTAAAGCCTTACACTAGATGTTTAACATCGTTGTGATGATCGCATTCAACCACAGGAATATTAGTACAGTTGCCTACTTATCATGAAACACAAAGGGCACTCATGCCAAGCGTATTACATCACTTCAGAATCCGCTGTTTCACTGTCCGACATAGCCCAATGACATTATGAGACTTGTCACGACATAGCCTGCTGAGCAGTATTATACTAATCAAGCTGATGCTTGGTATTGCGCATGGTCACCTAAGGCTCACGTGCAGCTGCTCCAGTGCTGACACTGGGTGCACCCTTAAGTAACTGAATGCACTAAGAGGAAGGGCTATCATATAGATATGTGATGTATCTAAAATTGGCACAATGTTGGATTAGCGACAGAATAAGAACCTTTAACGCACAATATTTTATGATTATAGTGAGCTTTAAAAATAGTTTAAAAATCTCAAAAGATATCCAAACATGTAAAGAGTTTAACTGATGACGTCAACCCTCATTTGCATTTTTACTGTGTTGCCATCTGTTGTTCACTTCTGGTAAAACAAGAATTTGTACTGCCAACAGAAATTAATGCAATATTCATTCAAAAGGATGAATCAAAAATCAATAAATAATCATAGCTGAACATATTTTTTTATTTTAAATGTCAGGAAACACAATCATTTACAAAAATGTGTGCACACATGCAATTACAAATGTATTCTGTGTATTTTGTGGCAGAAGCTGTGTGTGCGTTTGTGTTACTGATACAGAACATAATTGTGCAAGATATGTGGTATACAGAGCACTCTCACTCTGTATAATCTTTTTTGGCCCAAAGTACGACGAATGCACAACCTGCTTATCTGTGACAGGGAGCATGGACCTAAAATGCAAGAACAGACAAAAATTAGTGTTTAGTGTGTTTTTTTTACAACCAAAAGAGGTGTGTGTTTGTGTGGGTGTGTGTGTTCTCTTGCCTGCTGTCTGCAGTAGATGTTTGATGCTGTGATCTGTAGCCAGGTCAAGAGGTGTTCTGTCTTCTGAATTCCTACGTTTCCCATCAGCCCCATGCTCCAGCAACAGCGCTACCTCCTTGACTCCGCCTACTCTGACAGCAGCATGCAGTGGTGTGTCCAGGCCAGACCCATGGTGCACATCAGCACCTAAACCAATAAGACAGAGTAACAGTATATGACACTTAATAACATTATACTGTATTATATTCAGTAGTGTCCATAAAAAATAAGCCACCATAAAATTGTTTAATGCTATTTATCTTCAGAGTAAGTGTTGCTCTGAAAAACACTAAGAAAAACACACATTTAAAACAAATCTTGTATGTTAGCATTACCATTTACAAGCCTCTTTGTAATTACCTGTATTAGGCTAATTAATGGTAAATCAGGTGTACAAGTGGAATATAGGAAATAGCTGAGGTGCAGCAAGGTGTTCTAATCATCTCGCAACTTTTGAATGTCTTGTGATGTATTATAAATAATGTTAAATCAGGTTTTTGCAAAAACTTTTTTTCAGTATTACCGGGATGCCTATCGGAGAGGAAGTTGTAATGCATTGCTCTGTTAATTTTTATGAAGTTAATTTCCCTATATCTGTAACCTGCACCTGTCTGTTTGAACAAGAGAATCTGTGTTTGTACTGACCTAAGATGAGAAGTCTCTGCACACACTCTGTGCTCCTGGCCTCACACGCACAGTACAGCGGCGTCCCCACTCCTATCATCTCCACATCAGCACTCACACCATGAGACAGCAGCAGCTCCACACACTCTGTGTGATCTCAAATGCAATCACAAGCACTTTCAGATAAACTTGAAAAAGGATTTTAGTCAGTTTTAGTCAATGACCACAAATTGTACTTTGATGCCTAATAACATTCACCACAATATTCACAGAGTAACACATGAAACTATCCCACATTTGGGGCGTTTTTAAGTTATTGAAAAATATTGGAAAACAACACAGTCATATTATAATTTAGGAAAACCATCTCTTCATCCATCCATCCATCCATCCATTTTCTAAGCCGCTTCTCCGTCAGGGTCGCGGGGGGGTGCTGGAGCCTATCCCAGCAGTCTTTCGAGGGGAAGGCAGGATACACCCTGGACAGGTCGCCAGTCCATCGCAGGGCAGACAGACAGACACAGACAGTCACTCACACATTCACACCTAGGGGCAATTTAGCACGTCCAATTGGCCTGACTGCATGTCTTTGGACTGTGGGAGGAAACCGGAGAACCCGGAGGAAACCCACGCAGACACGGGGAGAACATGCAAACTCCACACAGAGAGGACCCCGGTCGCCCGGCCAGGGAATCGAACCCAGGCCCTCCTCGCTGTGAGGCGACAGCGCTACCATCTCTTCATACCAAAGAAAATACCTTGATTAATACGAAGATAAGTGTTGCAAAATATACCTAAAGGGTAATTCAATTCCTGTTTTATGTTTACAATATATTTGCAGGTATTTCTTACTTAACTAAAAACGAAGAGCAAAAAAAGCTCAAATTTATCAAAAGAATACAGCTTTTGACTGGCAGTGCCCATGCCCAAGACACACTCCAAAAATGTTTACATGAATAAACTCACTTCTCTTTGCTGCCTCATGGATAGGTGAGTTGAGCAGGTGAGCTGGGTGGTGGACTGAGCTGTGCATCAAAAGGAGACTGAGGAGGGCAGAGTTTCCACTATAGCAGGCATTAAAGAGAGGTGTGGCTCCATCAACAGACACAGCACTTGCCTGAGACAGCATGTACACGCAGATAAAAACTCACACATACTTATGATTACTACAATATAGTGAGGAATGAGAGTTACACTGAGAGAAAAAGAGAATGTGTTGTGGCAGTTCAGTACATCAACATACATCAGCTCCATGTTCCAGCAGAAGTTTTGCGCATGCCAAATGGCCACCAAGACAAGCCTCATGTAAGGCAGTGACGCCGTTCAGTGTAACCACACCAACATGCAGTCCCTATGCAAACACAAGCATAAGACACCTACTCAGGCTTACAGTCTGCATACGTTACTGGTATTATATATATACTTTTATAAGAGGTGTAACGGTATGTCTCAGTGCTATACATCACACAATAAAACAAACTGTAACATGCACTACTGTCTTTTCAAAATAAATCAAAACAAACTTTAAGGGTTGTACTGAAACATGTTGTCAACGGAACCTTAACTTCCATTACATGCTTACATGTGAGAAAAAAAAAAACTGTATAAATGATGACTGGAATGGGACAATTGGTACGAATGGAACTTTAGAACATATTTTTTTTCTGAAGATAATGAACACACATATCTTTACTCTGCTCTATATATTCACATTTTTTGGCTACTCTTTTCAGAGTTTAAGACTTACACTAAGGCAGCTCTAAACATATCCACCTGATTCACACTTTCAGATTCTCCTGAATGCCTAATTAACTACATCAAGTGTGTTTATACTGTGAATTTTGTAAATAATTTGTACCCACTCAAAAAGTAATATAAGTAATATATATTTTTGAAAAGAAAAATACTTGGTTATACGACATTAATACTCCTGCTGTAGACAAAATAACTGTGAAATATTTCTGAAATTTAAAAAACTGCATGCCTATGACTTTGGCCTTTTTTTAGCACTTTGTTATTTTTCATTTACTGGTCTATATAAATTGTCTGGGTGTCCTTTCTATACCTGAGAGAGAAGTCTCTTCAATGGGAGCAGGCGACCCTGCAAAGCAGCATCGTGGAGAGGAGTTCTGTCTGTCCAAGAACCTGGAGAACACACAATATTGCAAGTTGAGGCCATGAGCAGGCGTATCCCCCAGGGTCTGCCTCTTATGAACAACAAAGTTATCTCTGACCAACTCTAAACAGTGCACAGAAGCACTGAAACAATGTTAAGCTGTCTTTTTGTGATCAGCAACCCTAAAAGGTTACTTTTTTTAATTATTTCGTGACATCCCAAAAACACTGCATTCCAATTATGGTCCTGGGAGGACCCCTGATGTACACATTTTACAGTTTTCCATGCTCCAACAAACCTGGTCCAATAATCAACTAATTAGCAAGCCCTTTTTGAGTTAAAGTGAGCAGTTAGATATACGTCAAAATGCACAGGGCAGAGGTGCTCCTGGCTCAGGGCTGGGAACCACTGACCCAAATCACAATCCAGCAATTTAGATAGGTCATCAATTTAACCATGTATTATCAAATGCTGACCAATTCATGTAACGAACAGAACTAGGTTGCTGTATGACAGAAGTGGCACCTCAATAGAACTGAAAAGTAGCTGTAACTAGAGCTGAACAATTAATCTTTTTTTTTCTTTTAACAAAATTGCATTTGAAATTTGAAAGTGTGCAAGTTTCAAATAACAACAACTGCACGCAGATCTTGTGAACTGGCAGTCTAGCACACTACATTCAGCATTCAAGCCTCAAGCTTAAAATGCATGTGCTAGCGTTTGTGCCCAAAAAGGCCTGAAATTTAATTTAAAGAACACAATCACATTTAAATTACAACAGCATTTGCCCAAAAACTCAACATTAGATATTTTCCACAAATTGTTTAGCCCTCGCTAGGATAATATAGTTTACTGCCTAACTCATTTTATAGTGAATGATTCATCATGTCTGTACTATAGTCTACCACCCAGACTTATGCCTCCTTTTCCATGAACACATGCAAACAAGTCTCATAAGTTTACATGTTCAGTGCGAAAAAACTTACCTGCCATAAGCGTGTTACACACTTGTCCCCCATACAGCCGATAGTCTTGTTGCCACATTTGAGTCCCTACAAAGACCTCATGGTGCATCACATTCATTTTTCAGACTTCCTACAGCTTGTGCTCTGAAAAAAAAAAAAACACAAAGGTGCAAGAATGCATTGGACCTTCACATTATATGGCCTTCACAAAAACACTCCCCTTGGCAAACTGTACCACCACCCACCACTTATCATGCAGATATCCCTTCACACATACATCACTCCCCCACCCAGGACTCCTCTACATAACAATGGGACATAGGATTTATGAAACAGAAAACAGAAACAGAGTTTCACTTTGCCTCTCAAACACATGCTTTCAAAAAACTAACATTTTGAAAATCTGATCCATAGTTCCTGCTGAGATTTGCAAAGCCTAACTAAACCCACACACAAAATTCAACTACTTACCTTACTTGTACATAAATGGAGAGAAACAAAGCTGGTATGTTTAGTAGGCCCATAGCTTGAATTAAATAACTTGGTGGACATCGCCTCAGTAGAAAACCATTTGTTCACTCAAATGTGAATTAAGACACTATGTGTCTGTGAGATTTTGCACCGTTTACATTTCTATAAATCTATATTTACATAAACATTACAGTGATTCACTCCTTAAACTATGCAAGAATGAGAAGTTACAGGCTTACGTATGTGAAAAAAAATCAGACTAGGTGAGAACAGTGTGTTAACGATGCTCCTGTACTCCTAATGCCCTTGAGAAGAGCGTCTGCATTATCAGTGCTGTTTGGGCTTTGAGCATAGCAGCTCTTAAACTGAGACTGTGCCATTGTCTTTCACACAAACAAATCCTTACTTTTCTACCATTTTTGAACCACAAAAATAAACTCTAGTGGAAAACTCTCATAACTGTGAGAAGTGAAAATAATTAAATATGCAAAAAATGAAAAAGAAAGAAAAAAAAAACTAAAACAAATCATGCCATGTTTTGTACATTTTAATAGGGATAATCTGTCAGCCCTGTATCATTTAAACTTTCAGCAGCAACACAGAGCACATGCTTCCTTTATCAAAGTAGTATAAAAACATTTATATTCTCATACATTTTGTAATTATAAAATAGCACAATGGGCAAGGCAAACATGGAGTCAAAAGAAGAGGCTATTTGAAATAAATTAGTTATAAAAGCCCTATTAAACCAGAGTTGTTCCGTGGTAAAGCATCCAACAGTGACTTCAGACTAAAACTCCGGCTTAAAAAACACAATTCAAGAGAAACTTTGTGAAGAACCAGGTGGAGAGTCTGAAGAGTTAGTCCTTTAAACAGTCCCTCACAGAAAGTTATGACATGCCATTATTTTATGATAGTTTATAGATTGGGTTTTGCCCTAAAACATTTTTAAAGCCATTCACGGTGGAGAGGTGCTTGCAGGGTGACATAAGGTAAAACAGACCGAGATTTACCACTCTTTTACATCAACATTACATGTAAAAACATTATACATATAGTACCACTTGTGATTTTGGTTGGTTAATGAAATGGCTATATTTGCATTGCAGGTATTGTGATGCTTAGTTTCGACCACCACCATTATAAAAAAATTGCATCAAAACATGTATACATCTCAAAACATACATGCAAATTTTTGGGGAAAAAAAAAACAACAAAAAATAGCTATTCCCTTTTAATGCTGCTGGATACACATGACCATTTCAACATAGGCTTGAAGTAAGTAAGGTTGAGATTGGAGGCATGTTGCTGAAATCAAAATTAATAGCAGGAGCTCAAGATGAAGGATATATTTCTTTGAGTAGAGACACTATGTTGATGTTTTAAATGTACTTAAGCTAGTGAACAAAATAAAAGGCAATGACTAAGGTAAACAGTACACTGATATGAAAAGATATTAGTGAATGGCACCCCTTCATTACTGCCTAGAAAAATAACAGCCTGTGCTACAACAGGAAAAAATGGATATTCCCATAGGTGAACACAGTGCATCTCCTCCAGCAGAGGTTAGACAAACAAGTCAGATCTTTAGACATATTTGGTAACAGGGAAGATCCTTATAATGTCTTAAGACACCTTTCACTGGAATGTAAACAGAAATGTTCAGTAAAAGTTTAATCCCAACTATTTCTGAATACAGGACTGCCAGCTGCCCAGAATCTAAGTGTCTTGTTATGTATACCAGCATCAGATGACCGCAGAATTTGGGTCTTTAGGCTTTTCCTTCTTTAATGTCCTCCAGCAGCTGTGTGGGCCAGATGCATCCATTGCAACATCAATGAGCTGATCAGGGTGAAGCCACTGCAGGAACAGCAGGAAGAGGAAGTTGATGACAGCAAAGAAGGAGAAGATTGAACCTGCCACAGCACCGCAATGGGAGCGCAGTCTCTGCAGTCGAGCGGGCAATGACAAGACAGGCTGCCTGCCTGCTTGATCATATACCTACAACACACATACAAACACATTTATTGTCTAATAAAATGGCAGCAGTTTATACTGCACTCTAGCATACTGTAACACACTACCGTTCAAAGGTTTGTAATTAGTGTTTTTCTTTAATATAAAACGTATTTTGATTTTTTGCAAATATATAAACAAAATTATTCTCATATGATGTTAGTACTGAACAACTTCATATGTTTCACGTAACTTGTAGAAAGGTGGAAATAAAAATGATTTCAGATGTGCCCAGAATCTTGAACAGAGCTGTGACTGAAATTATTACTAAATGACTGGCCTTCATTTTAATAGTTCCATGTAAGGAACATAAAAGACAATTGTTAATTGCTATTATTTACCCTGCAATTAATTTTCAGCTGAAATTTCATGATCATGACAAGCCAAAAAAGTTGGGAAAGTAGGGAAAATGCAACACTAAGTATTTATTTATGTAAATTCCAAATTTGATGTCTGTACAACACATTCAAAAATTGGGACAGGGGCAATAGAATACTAGGAAATTGTAGAATGATCAAAACCACAGGTACACAGGTGTCGTGGTAATGTGAGACTATCATAACTGGGTAAAAAAGAAACATTCACTAAAGGTTCAGTCACCACTGAACTGTGAATGAACAGTCCAATAGTTTAAAGAACAAATTTTCTCTACACATGATTGCATTTTTCAAGGGATTTCACTGTCTGTAGTCCATACAGGGCAAGGCCAATATTGAATGCCCACAACCTTTCTCCCTCAGACAGTACTGCATTAAAAACCGACATGTTTAGAATACATACAATAACATGGGCTCAGCAATACTTCCGAAAATCCTTGTCAGGAAAAAGACCATGTATCAACAATCAATGCCACCAACTTTTCTGGGCTAAAGCACATGTGAAGTTGACTGAAGCACAGGTGAGGCAATGGCTGTTGTCTGACAAGGACACCTTTCAAATTGTTTCTGGAAACAACATTGTCATGCTCTCCAGGCCAAAAAAGGAAAAGGACCACCCCCATTCTTACCAACACAAAGTTCAAAAACCAGCAACTGAAAGACATTACATCACAACTATGATGCAGCCTGGACCAGCTGCTTAAGTGATGGTATAGGGGATTGTTATTGCCAGTGGCATGGGTAACTTGCACATCTGTGAAACTGAGGGGCTTGTAGAGTACTGAGTACATACGCATTTTGGAGTAACATATGCTGCCATCTAGATAAAATCTTTCTCAGGGTTGTTCCTGCTTGTTTCAGCAAGACAACGCCAAACCACACTATGCACATATTACAACAGTGTGATCCTATAATAAAAGAGAGCCGGTGCTAGACTGGGTTGCCCGCAGTCCAAACCCCACGTGACCCATTGTGAAGCGCAAATATATGGCAAAGGACAACCTGGACTGTTGAGCAGCTCGAGAATGGGGAAAAATTCCACTTTTACAACTACACAACACAATTACTGAATGTTGTTAAAAGTAACAGTGATATAACATCATGATGAACATGATGTTGCCATCAAATTTAGAGTAAATATATATACAAATAACAATAAAGTAAATTAGTTGAAACTTTAGATATCTGGCTATAGTAGTGTTTTTGATTGAATACGCATAAAAAAATATTTGCAATACTTTTTATCATTTAATATTATCTTGCTGATCCCAAACAACTTACAATGTTAAGGGGGGAAAAAACCTTTTTTGATGTCTTGTTTATATCAATACATGTTATTTAGTAAGCTCAATTTAGAAAACTTAAACTATGCAGGAATGAGAAGTTTCAGGCTTACGTGTATGAAAACAGTCAGACAAGGTGAGAACAGTGTGTTAATGATGCTCCTGTATTCAGCCTTGAGGAGAGCGTTTGCATTATCAGTGCTGTTTGGGCTTCAGCATAACAGCTCTTAAAATGAGACTGTGCCATTGTTTTTCACACAAACAAATCCTAACTGCTCTATCACTTTTGAACCACAAAAATAAACTCTAGCAGAAAAATCTCTTACAACTGTGAGAAGTTAAGTGAAAATAATTAAATATGCAAAATGAAAAAGAACAAAAAATAGAGTAAACTGAAACATCAAATCATGCCATGTTTTGCACATTTTAATAGAGATAATCTGTCAGCCCTGTATCATTTAAATTTCTTTTATCAAAGTTATATAAAAACATTTATATTATCATCACACATTTTGTATTTACAAAAGACAGCAATGGGCAAGGCAAACATGGAGTCACAAGAAGAGGCTATTTGAAATAAATTAGTTATAAAAACCCTATTAAACCAGAGTTGCTCAATGGTAAAGCATCCAACAGTGACTTCAGACTAAAACTCAGGCTTAAAAAACACAATTCAAGAGAAACTTCATGAAGAACCAGACGTCTGAACAGTTAGTGCCTCTAAACAGTGCCTCACAGAAAGTTTAACATGCCATTATTTCACGATAGTTTATAGATTGGGTTTTGGCCTAAAACATTTTTTAAAGCCATTCATGGTGGAGAGGTGCTTGCAGGGTGACCCAAATTTACCACTCTTTTACATCAACATTCTTCTCCGCTTCTCCGTCAGGGGAATACAAATAAATACAAATGATTTTTACATTTTTTAAATCAAGCTCACACACACACCTTCTCTGTACGTTCAGCAACATTTCTCCAAGTGTAGAGAGTTTGGACCTGGCGGTGAATGGCTGCTGGAGACAGTACATTGCCTGAGCGCTGCCTCGCGATGACATTCTCCAGGCCAGCACAGAGGGAGCTAACTGTGGGCTCACACAGAGTCACCAAATCATCAGGAAGAACCTCAGGTATACCTCCAACACGAGTGCTCACCACCTACAAACACACAGACACAAACAGAAACACATACACAGGACTACAGGTCTACGCAGCAGACAAGAAAAGGATGTGTACAGCGTAAATAGTCTTGCAATCAAACAAATATTGGCAAAACGTCTGATGTACTTTTCCATGAGTACTCAGGTATAACTGTAAAATTGCTATACAAACTCACATATATAAGGAAAAACAGACCTGTAGGCCACAGCTGGCACCCTCCACTATTGCCATGCAAAAGGCTTCAGTCAGTGAAGTGTTCAGGAAGATATGACCTTGCACAAGAACATCTCTTACATCCTTATGATCCAGAGCACCCAAAAGACGCACCCTAATAACAATCACATTACATACATCTGCAATACATTTTTTTCCAAGTCCTATTATCCAGAGAATCCTATAGTCACTATAACATACATACACAGACAAATTCACTCGCACCTATTTTCTTACCTGTCATGAAGCTGATACTTCTCTCTAACCTCCTCCAGAACAATTCTCTTAGGACCTTCTCCACCAATTATAAAGAAGAGATCAGAATGATTGGCACACAGCTCTGGGATGATTCCCCCCAGCAGATCAATTCCTAGAAATCCCCAATGCACCAACCAATCACTGAATGTTGACAACATTATGAGACTATTTGTACCATAGGTAGAGAGGCACCATATTTCTTCCTACCTTTCCTGTAGACCAGTCGGCTAACTACAACAATGGTAATCTTGCTGTCATCACGGCGACCTGGATCAGGGGTGAAGTCAGAGGGGTCAACCGCATTAGGGATGACAGAGACAATGTCAGGGTCGAGTGCAGCTCTCAGCACAGTGTTCTCCTTACTGGTATATGACACACACACTATGTGGTTGGTGTCACACAAAGACACAGTCAGCAGCTTATTGGTCAGAACAGAGCTGAGATCAGCAAATCCAAAAAGTGAGTGGTCAGTGAAGACAGTGTTGAGTCCCATTGTCTTGGCATGGAACAGAGCATCGTGAGCCATGGCTGAGAAGGAGCTGTGGGCGTGCACCACAGTCACACGTTCACGCACAAACACACACCTGAGCAGAGGCAGGCTGTGGAAGCAGGTAGTGGCTGTGGATTGGTTATACATCACCTACAAGAATAAGGACCAGTCAGTAACCTTGCTAACACATGCACTTTCAGATGTTATTTCTCATCAAAAGGAACTTCTCCATCATGTCTCTCCAAAAATACACAAACTTACATGAAATTTATTCATATATACTAATACTCCTTTAATTTCTCTGATATCAGAGACACAGACCTGTAGTGGGAGGTAATACACCTTGAGACCATTGGTTAGGTAGCGAACTCCACGGCGGTCACCATATGCATGTGTTGCTATGACAACCTTATGGCCCTTCTCTATTAGACACTGCGAGAGCTGGTAGATATGACTCTCAACCCCACCCATGTTGGGGTAGAAAAAATCAGACACCATACAGATACTGTGCTTCACACAATCCTCATGGCCAGAACCTCGATGTGTGCTGGAAGAGTGTGTGTCAGGAGTGTGCGTTGTAGAAGGAGGAGTGTTAGGCTTGAAGTGGGCAGGGACCTGGTCACATCCTTTCCTTCTTTGGCCCATGTTCAGATCCAGTAAATGGGTGCTAGGTGGTGTACCCGTTACCTGGAAATCAATACAAGTTCATAATTTCCCAAAGCCTACCTGGTATGGTCAGGCAAATTTCACAGCAAGTAACATAGTCTGAGGTAACATTAACTCACAAAGTATGATACAGGTAGCTCACAGAAATCAAAAAAGCGTAACGGTCGCTATCCATCACATTTTAATCTCTAAATTACGACGTAGGTTAGCGTACTATGTATAAAAAAGTATCCCGTAGCGTTATGTTTCTATTAATTTGTTCCCAAATGTAAAATAAACAGCCAACACTGAATTATAACCTACTGGTGTCCAAACCTGCAGCTAGCTAGTTACGCTAGCTGCTAACCTAGTTTAGATTACTTGGTTGGGTTATGCGTTATATTGTGATAACAGTGTCAAGATACCTACAGTCAGATTCCGATGGCTTGAAGTCACTGACAGCTACCGTTTACACTACTGAGCAAATGAGTGATATCGTCCACATAATTGATCTATGAGGTATTAACGTAAAATACATTATACGGGTGCTCTCATCAAAATCACGACAGAGCTTCCTAAGACACTGGTTGTCGTTGTCGTCGTCTTCTTCTTCTTCGTCAACATTTAGTACATTACCGCCACCTTCTGAAAAGAAGTGTGAACGAGGACGAGTTCTCATCATTTATCCCCAAGCTCCGTTGTTAATTCGGCAGTTTGGCGACAGGAACACCAAATGGTTGCGCGAAACTTGCGACTACGCCAGTTCGGGGTGCAATAATGTTTTATAAAAGGGTTTGAATACATGTGGATGGTGCGCAGGTGATTTTCTTCATGGGAAAATACAACGCTGCTTGCTTGGCCACGCTGCCCTCTCATGGGCTGGCTACGAAATGCCAAGTAATTTATAGTACTGTTTAATTGAAATATATTGTTTTGTATCGAGTGAATTTTGTGTCAGAATGTTTGAGAGAGGATTATGTTGCTTAAAAAGGAATATTAGTCTTTGAAAGGACAATACGGTTCTCTGAGCGCACTGTTAATGAGCTTGAATGCACTTGTCAGCAGGAAGCCAAGAACAGGTTTCATTCAAAACTCGCATGAGCGCACAAATTATTTTTGCTCCCAACTAAACCTCTCTCAAGTTTCACATCTGCTCCACATGACATGTTTGAATTAATGTCAAAATTCCAGCCAGAGATTTGTTATTGCACCATTTCAACATTATACCATTTCTTAAACAGCTTCAAGCCAGTTGCTTTTTGTACGTCAATTCAGTCTAGTTCCAGAAGTAACATTTTCCTTCACAATGGTTATGACATTTTTACCCATAATATTTTATCCAGGCAAAATTGACTTATCATGAGCTTCGAGATTATGAGATGGTGACATATGTTCCAGTTTAAAAACAGGAATCAGTCTGATTTCAACATTTTTTCGAAAATCGAGTTTTATTCCCTCTTTTCTCGTAAAGAAATACATCAGACGTCGCTGTTACCACAGAGATTCAAGCCGTGGGATTTGGGCACAAACAGCTAGAGAACTTGTAGAGAGAACAATCAGAGTTTCTTAGGAGCCTGGTCACCTCCTATTCCCCCCGTTTTAACAAAAAAACAGGACTGCAAATGAGTAGAGGGCGCTCGCGAGTGAGCCTTCAATGAATGGGAGTAAATGGAGCCCAACGGCTAAAAACGTTAAAGTAGTTTCTAATCACTCGCCCAGAGCATTTCTTTAATTTTAAAAAGAATAAGGATGTATTTCACTAAAAAGCAAAGAAATTCTACCTATATTTTTCCTTTTTTCTACAGCAAACGGGTTTTGGGCAGCAGGAGGCGGGCATTACTGCTACTGAGTGCTGATTGATTGGCGAGCGGAGCAGCACATTTGCTGTTCGCGCTCACTGACGTCATGGACATTTATGCTGTTCAATGTTAAGGAAATGATTATATTAATTTACATTAAAAATGTTTAAGCATTTATAAACTGGATTTGCTCAAATGCTCCATTTCTCAAACGCTAGAGGGCGCATCGATCGAGTCCAAAATGAATGGGTTAAGATATAGTTTGTAAATACTGTGGACGAAACCAGTCCTGCGTGTTCGTTGATGCAAAATAAATGAGACGAGTAGATCAGACTGAAGTGAAACAAACGGTTTTATTACAGAATTCTGGAGAGGTTACAAACAGAGAACATGCATCATGTATCTCCCAAGTAAGCTCTGACCCCTTCTCATCTGACTCCCTTTTTATAGTCGCATGACCGCTCCTTCCTTACCCAAGATACCAGTAGATTCCATCAAGCCTCCAAATGTGTGTGTTAGGCCATCTCACTAATCCACATCATAAAAGTTTAAGGATGCGCTCGAGACGTGAGCGCGTCTGCAAGGTCAGCTTAAGGTATCCCCTGTGTTTACCAACTCCCCCCGTTTTCCAGACAATGGCTCTGCTTATCTGACCAGATGAACCACATGTGTGGTGTGCTAATCCCAGGGTCTACTACTATTAGCTTCGAGGTATTTCCTGTTATCTGACATCTTTGTGTATTCCACCGTTAGTCAGCACACAGCCTTATGTGCTGACTCTTAGCTCTTAGAATTGTACAATATAACCATTAAGCGTTCAATGCTAAACATAATACATCTTAAAAAGTAATATGAACAATACTAAGGCTAATAATTCCACAATTCCCCCTTTTGACCTTTCACCCGAAAGGTCAACATTCAGACATAGCATCGTAACCTCTATATGTTGAGTTCTGACCTGCGCAGTTAATGACAAATCAAATATCCATGCTGTGGAGCTGCCTAAGGTGTAGTCTAATTGTATTCCCCCATATCTACTAATACAACGGTCTTTGTTCGTAGTTGATCGTCTATACACCTCATATTCCCCCCTTCGTGGCTATACAGGGCCTCAAAAAACAAAAGATGAACATGAGTGCGACTACACATATAACACATTACATTTGCTTAACAACTGGACATTGTCTGGAGTGTGAGAGCGAAAAAACCTGTCAGGCAGCCAACCTTCCTGAAATTTCCATCAAACAATTTGGACAGGAAAAATTCTCTCACGGTTCTCCTGCCACAAGCAACCTCCTTTATGGAACTCCAGTCCAACGTTAAAAGAAAAATTCAATATGTATGAAGGTGACTTAAGCTAATACATTTGGAACCCCAAAAATAAACAAATTAAAATAATGTTCGTTAGCGGGCTAGTCGACCTATCGGACCCGATAACAAACCTAAAACCCATTTCCCTAACTCGTAAAAAGAAAAGAAAAGAAAAGATAAGAAAACACATCTGAGGTCCCAACGTATTCAAGCAAAGACAGATAAACACATCGATGTATCAGACTGAAACTCTTCCACATGTCGACTCCCAAGTGGTGTTGATGGTGTTGGGTGTAGACCTTCTTATTCAGAGTCTCTCAGTCCTTTATCATCCATCCATGAAGGTGTGCACCCCTTCAACGCATCCCGATCTCCAAACACTAAACCTCCCCCCTTTCTTTCTAAAAGGGAAAGAAAACAACAGCGAGTCTTTGGCAAAAACAACAGACACATCATATGCGAATCACAACTCCATAAGATAATGCCAGATCCACTAAGAATGAATATAAAATGATTAAATATTCAAAAAGAATATTCTTCCACCAGTTCACCTTCTTCCACCTCATCCTCGTCTTCGTCATTAATGTTAATGGGAGTGCTGCTACCCAATTTAAACCTGTCTGCTGACAGATTTTGGCCATGCAATTTTTCAAACTAGCATTCATTTTTTCACAATTCCCTTGACTTTATGGGTGGTAAACTGCTCCAAGACGTTGTCTAATCCCCAATTTTGCAAAATCATTCTTACTATCTTATCCACAAACTCTTTCCCATTATCCGAGGAGATCTGGAAGTCCCTATCTACCTATGACTTCTTTACACAAAATTTGGGTACTGATAAAGCTACTACCACTAATAAATATCTTTTCCCTCCAACTGGTTTTATGATGCCAACAAAAATCCACAACAACTCATGCATAGGACCCCTTGGAGTCGGAATGTGACCAGGAGGAACTATCATACCCTTCCGAACATTATTTCTCCAACAGATTGTGCACCTACCTATGACATAATCAATCTACTCAAGTAAGTATGGTGCCCAAAACCCATACGCCTTTGTGATTTTACTTCTAACTTCCCCTCTTGCAAGTTAAGCTAACCCATGTGCTTCATCAGAGCATGCAACAGCTGGAGGTATCAATGATAGCTGAGATAGTTAGAGCTGAACCTGACTCAGCTATTGTTGTGATGATAGCTGATTTAGCAGAGACTGACTCTATTTGACCAAAGCCTGCTTCTTCTCCTTCTTCTTGTCATCCCCACCTGGTGGGCTATATGATCTGTATTCACACCTTTTGCCATACTTCCAAGGCCAACCACCTCTGCCAGTTTGCTCGTCACTGGTAGGGGCAACCTCTTCTGTATTTTGGCTCGCAAAATGGACTGTTCCATTTGATTCAAATCCGGATCATTTCCTGTAACATTTCTCCACACTTGAAGGGCTCTTGAAACATAAGCTCTCGGGTTTTCTTTCAGTCCGAGTGGCTCAATCAGAATATTATCAGGATGTGCATTTGTCGGAAATGTATCACTCAATGCTCTCTACATTCGTCCTCAAACTGCAGAAAACAGCTCTGGATCATTCACAGCAGTCCCCACATATCAATTTAGTCCAGCTTTCTGTAGAATCTCGTCCATAGCTGGAACCCCTAGGAGATTAGCTAAAAGTCTCCTGATACCTCCTATGGCAGGCTGTGTTCCCACCATAAACTCTTCCGCACAACATCAACTGGAGTAATTACATTTGACACCTTAGTTTGCTTTTTGTCTTTTTTAACAGTTCCCTTATTAACCCTTACTGTTAATTACAAATTTCTTTATTCATCAATAAATGAACACACACTGAAGATTTATAAACAATGCTAGCTAGAATTAAATGCACTTACATCCAAATACTAATTTCTAAGTTTGTGAAAGAGTTTGTGGATAAAACAGTAGCCTCTTAGTCACCCACAGATGTCTTCAATGGAGCTCAGGTTAGGTAATGCACTGGTTCTCCGCCCACCGTCATCTGGCTCTCTCCTGCTCATTCAAACAAAAGTGAATATGACACAACTAAGAGTTAATCCCAATCCATTCTTTTAACAATGCACACATTTATACACTTATCTGTCAGCACACTGGTTATTTACTTCCTCAACTATTCTGTCCTTTCTTGGGAGCTCATCTCATTTATATATATATTATCGACGTCTCTGAAAAGAGGTTCATAGATTTTACTTAACTCTTAGATGTCCACGATATAATCAAAAGTCCTCTTTTGTCTCCCAAAGAAGACTCATTGTTGTTTATAACCATATAAATGTAAAACAAAACATAGGACTCCTCATCTATACGACTTTTCCTCCTCACATTAATAATATTCAAATTTTATAAACATTACTCACTTTAACTAGTGATTTTAAGTTTAATTGTCCTCCATCTAAGACGCTCATAAATCTATTTATTTATTTATTTTAATTTTTCAGCAAAGTCCCTTACAAAGGCTCCTTAAGTTTTAACTAAATAAAGCAAATATCATTCCTTATCAATCCTCAACTCTCATAAAGTTACTCTATAGACACACAGCAGGTCAGAGAACATAAACGCTTCACCCCCAGAAAGAGAAGAGGGAGGGGTGGCGCTCAGACACACACACAGACCCAAATCTGCACACACGCACATTTCTTACTCAGAAAAGGAGGGGGCTGACACACAGACGAAGTCCAGCTTCGTGTACACACACACACACACACAACGCACAGAGAGGGAGAGAGAAAAAGAGAGAGAGACCAATCCCCCTTTCTCTTCCTTTTTTCTCTAAGAACGAAAAACTATACAACACACACAGAACGAGCTCAGCATTTTCCTTAAAGTCGACTCATTCATACATTACTATAGCATGCTTTTGCCACCATTCACTTTTCTTTATTAACTTTATCTACCAAATTCCCTGGGCCCGGGGTGTTCCCCAAATTTTATCAAGCCAAATCCGACTATTTCTCAAAGCCAATTTTCACACAGTGGCTAATCTACAGATATCTTACCATTTAAGAAGCTATAGGCCTAGTACTTGTTCTACCCATGCCAAGGCGTTACTTATTAAGTGAGTACCATTATCTGAGTGAATTCTTTTGGGAAACACGTGTTGGGGAATCCAGTGATTGATCAACATTTTACAGACTGATTTGCTATCTTTCCTCATAGTGGGGAATGCTTCCACCCAATCCAAAAATACGTCCACGAACATTAACAGATACCTGTACTTCCTGACTGTCTGAATCATATCCGTATAATCTATCTGAATGCCTTAGGGAATTTTCCTACCCCTGGTTTGCAAGTTTTTTGCCACATTATTTACATTACATACTTCACATTCTTTTACATGTGTGGCTATCATAGCGGTTAGAAATGGATGCCACCATCCTTTCAAGTTTTCCCTCATCTGTACCTTTCCTACTTGTGCCAACCCGTGAGCTTCTCCCAGCCCTGCTTTTACCAAAGTCCAGTGGGACCATCCCAGACTAATTCACTCTTTCTACCACCTTTATGCAGCCACATAGTCTTTTCTTCTGGGCTAGCCTGGTCCTGCACTTTTGAGCTGCACCTGAGCTTTTCTCCTGTCGGAATTGGTTCCCATGGTTCATCTTCCTTCAACACCATCTGCCAACTTCGTTCTTTTATAACCTGCTGCTTCCTTTGCTGCCTTGTCTGCTGCCTCATTACCTCTTTCCACCAATGAGTCCCCTTTCTGATGTCCCTTGCACTTTATGATGGCAACCTGTTTTGGTAGTTGTATCGCTTTCTCTAGTGCTAAGAACTCTTCCTTGTGTTTTACGGGTCTGCCCGCACTGGTGAGATAACCTGTATCCTTTCATGGTGTAGTCTGGTCTAGCAAGGTCAGCCGCATGCACTAGTTCCTGCTTTAGTTCAATGAACGCCTGCTCTAGCTCAGGTGTCCGTGTCAAAATGCCTGGCGTTAGGTTATCATAGGAGGGTGGGGATACTTGGGGATACTTACCATTCTATCCAGGTTGCCATTATATGTGCACTTCAACCTTCTGACCTTAGCTATTTCCTGTTCTGCATCTGATAACCTCTTCCTGGCTTTTCCCTTCTTAAACATTCCTGCCTTTTCATGTTCTGCCTTAGCCTCGTCTAATTCCTTTATTGCTCTAGCTGTAAAATCATTTAACGCCTGTCCCAAGGAAATCTGGTCATGGGGAGACAGTTCTTTATCCAACATCCATTTTCTCAACAGTTTCTCCGTTTCTGCCTTCACTTTTTTCCACTTTTTTCTTTTTTTTGGGGTCTATCTCTAAGTCATAAACCGCTTTAGCCAAAATGATTATCTGTCTCTCCAATGTTTTCCATTGCCAATTCCCCACTCCAACTGTATTATCCAATTCTTTTCTAAATCTCTTTTACTGTATTCAGCCATGTTGATCAAAAACTGGTACTCACCAAGACGTCTTCGAAGTTTTACTTGCTCAACTCACAATGCTCAGTTGTCACCGTTAGGTTTGCTGCATGTGAGGAACTTCAAACTTATCACGAATGGGCGCTTTAGAGGACCACCCTCAGGGACTCCAACCCGGTACTTTAGAGGACCACCCTCAGGGACTCCAACCCGGTACTTTAGAGGACTCAAACCTCAAGGACTCCAACCTGATACTTTTAGAGGACTTGAACCTCAGGGTCTCCAACCTGGTACTTTAGAGGACTTGAACCTCAGGGACTCCAACCCTGTTTTAGGGAGAGCCAATCCCAGGGACTTTCAACCCAGTCCTTATCCCATTCACTCGTCAGATGACGGGAGGGGTTCACCAATTCCCGGCAAAAAACCACAGACCCAATACCTTATTAATCACTCAGTATATTTTTACCTTATGTTTGTTCCAATTCAGTCCTTTAAATTTAATCACTTGATCCAACCTCTTTTACCCATCCATAATTTAGCAGTTGTCAATATGCAGAATTTATTTAAATCGGTTTCTGCCAACCTGAGTAAATGGCGCGCCTGTGATGAGTAATGGAGGAGAAAGATCAAGCCTGTTTTTCCAATGGTCTCCTTTGCATCACGTCGGGGTCACCAAATTGTGGACGAAACCAGTCCTGCGTGTTCGTTGATGCAAAATAAATGAGACGAGTAGATCAGACTGAAGTGAAACAAACGGTTTTATTACAGAATTCTGGAGAGGTTACAAACAGAGAACATGCATCATGTATCTCCCAAGTAAGCTCTGACCCCTTCTCATCTGACTCCCTTTTTATAGTCGCATGACCGCTCCTTCCTTACCCAAGATATCAGTAGATTCCATCAAGCCTCCAAATGTGTGTGTTAGGCCATCTCACTAATCCACATCATAAAAGTTTAAGGATGCGCTCGAGACGTGAGCGCGTCTGCAAGGTCAGCTTAAGGTATCCCCTGTGTTTACCAACTCCCCCCGTTTTCCAGACAATGGCTCTGCTTATCTGACCAGATGAACCACATGTGTGGTGTGCTAATCCCAGGGTCTACTACTATTAGCTTCGAGGTATTTCCTGTTATCTGACATCTTTGTGTATTCCACCGTTAGTCAGCACACAGCCTTATGTGCTGACTCTTAGCTCTTAGAATTGTACAATATAACCATTAAGCGTTCAATGCTAAACATAATACATCTTAAAAAGTAATATGAACAATACTAAGGCTAATAATTCCACAATACGTATAAGCATTTAATGTATAAAATACATTCATTTCTTGAACACAGAACCGCATAAAACATTTAAAACCGCGGTTATATTTAAGAGCTTTTGAACACAAGGTATAAAGTATACCACATACCTAGATACCGAGTCGGGTCCAGCCAGGTACGTCAACATCGCTGCTGGACTGCATTCAGTTCTTTTACAGAGCGGCAGTTTAAGAAACACTCTCCAAAGTTGCACTATTTCAAGAATATTGCACTCAGAAGGTGGGATAGGATTATACAACAGAGGGAACGCAGCAGTATATGCTCAGGTTTGTGTGATGTTTTATGTGTAGTCGTGTGGTTGTTTTTCCTCTTAATGTTTGTCTTTCATATTTTCCTATTATGCTAATTTAACTGTCTATTCTGGGGATCTAAACTTGATGTAGAAGTTATTTTTTTTTACAATGACGTTCAATGCTTTTTAGCTAGGTAAATGATAGCATTTCTTAATCTGTATGGATATTCATATTAGCTAAACGTTAGCACCTTGTAACACGAAGCTTAAGTTTTTTTATTAGCCAGCTTCATGTTCGAATTTTCCTGTTGCAACTTCAGGCTCAAAAGGTGACTAATCAATGTCTGAGGATTATAAAACAAATTATACAAAGGAAGTTGCGAGAACTTATCATCTCTCAACACAACTGAAGTTGTTCACAAGTGGGTCTACACCGCTCCGACATGACTGAAGCGCAGCAGTATCGCCCCAGATAGAGAACAACAGACAGCGCATCTAGGTATGTAGGTTATATCTATTTGAAGTATATGTTCATAAAATCAATAAGCGCCAACAGCCATTGAGGTGTTCCGCTCATCAGCCAATCAGCACTAGCAATACTAGCTAATACACTAATACTAGCGTCCTTCTGCCCATTTGCTAAAGAAAAAAACATATAGGCAAGTTTTCTTTGGTTTTTTACTTCATGAAATACATCTTTCCACCTTCTAAAATTAAAGGAAAGTACTGGGCAAGTGATTAGACACTAGAACGTTTCATATTTAGCCAGTGAGCTTCTTTAACCCCCATTCATTGGGGACTTGCTCGTGGACCCCTCTGCCGTTTTGCAGTCATTAAGTTAACATGGGAAATATGAAGAGGCCAGGCTCTTTATAAACAGGCTCTGGCGTGTGTGTTTTTGATCCTCAGCAAGTAGCCCAGCTAAGGCCCGCCAATGGACTCCACAGCCCATCAACATCAAACTGAGCACTTCTAGGCAACACAGCATTTCAACCGATTAGAGGAAAAATAGCCGGGACACGGAAATGTTCTTCTTCCCTCCATTCTGCAGAAGGTATGTATTTAAATCATGTCTTTAAACGTGGATTTGCTCTGTTAATTGTGAGCTCATGAGCTCAGTCCATGGCTTTCCTGAAGAAATGTGTGTATATTAATAGATAATGAGAAGGCCTGTATTCAAAAGTGTCCTACGCACATCTTTGACTGTTATGTACATTACATTTCATATTACAGACTAGGACTCATTACATTTTAACATAGCATTTTCAAATCTAATATAATGCTTTCTTGGGTCAAGGCTCGTCAGAAAGGAAGCAACTCAATACAGGAGTAGGTAACTGTATTTGCTCATTAATTTGACAGGACAATTGAAATTCAACACAATGCTATATATCATTTATATCACTGATTTTAAACAGTTATACAATGTCACCTGGCTGCTAATAGTTTAGTTGCTAATAGTGCCAATTAACAAAATTCAGAATGTCACTGGCGTTACACCATATTCATGTTGTGACACCAGTGATTAATGTTAATGTCATGAATGATTACAATGCTTTAAAAAAACATAAATACAGAAATTTAATCTTATGCAATAGTTCCGTCCATTAGTTGTTTTGTCATTTTGCTGCACTAGCTGAGTCTGACCAAGCAGAGTGCAGGAGAGGGGCAGAGGCTGTATAGACAACATACAGTATAAGGCAGGGCTGTTTAATTTTAATTAATTAATTAGTGACCCTTATTAATCCCACAACAGGAAAGTTTCACCTCTGAGTTTTGTTATGAAACGTGTCCTCTGCTGCTTGTTAAATACATAAATCATTTTTTACTCAGAAATATATAATATCTAGTTTCCAGTATACTGGATATTTGAGCTTAGATGCACAAAATGTTTATAATCACCAAAATAACAAGGCACAAAGCACACATTGAGCTTTCTTTGTTTTCTGAATGTACAGTTGAATGAAAGTTTCTGAACTCTTGGAACAACTTGGACTCTGTATGAACAGCGTAAAATAGTAAAACAAATAGTAAAATAAAATAGTCAAATTAAATTGAAATTGTCACATTGAATTGTCACTGGTGTTATAGGTTTGTTATGATAAGTTGTTCTTTTTGCTGAAATATTGTCTGTATTAAGAGTATGTTACTTGAAATGTTTTATCTCAGTACTTCAGTTTCAGCATTTTTTGTACAATTCTTTAATAAAACAGTATATATGAGACAGGTAAAATGTATAAAATGTATCTGTATTTTTGTATTTTTAGTGCATGTGTATAAAAGAGTTTTGGTAACACGATTATTCAAATTGAATTTCTGCAGTAATCACAGACTCACAATAATATAAATGGAAAAATAAATACATTTATGACAAAAATAATGCCTCATTAAGGGGTAACACCAGTGACAAACTGATTAAACCATTGCATTTTACATTAACATTTTTCAAAATATGTTTGGAATTGAGCTCTCCATATTTCATAGTATAATAGATGTTAATGGACATATAAAGGTTGTTTAGTTTTGGGATGAAATAAATAGATATTCTAAAAATGTATCCACCTGAATTCCCACTCTTAAGGCAGATTGACTCAGGTGTTATTTAGGTAGTTGGTCATTCTTAGCACTGTAGTTGATATCTTATATAAATTATTTTTCTAAAGCTGCAGTAAATTTGATGGGATTCACATTGTGGCGTCTCTGAAATTCTATACAAAATTTAACTTTTTTCAATATCAGTGAAACAATGGAAGATGTGCTCCAGACACAAATTCTCAAGCCTACCATACAGATGTAGGACAAGGTATTTGAGGCAGTGAAGAGAAATATGTAAGCTGCAAGGCATAAAGTGAGAGCGAGAAAAGAAGCTGCCAGGGCAGAAAAGGTTCTCAGGAGGTATATCAGAAGTCAGTAGAGGAAAGGAGGAAAGCTGGATGGATTTTCTGGGTCCATTTCCTATGACTTTACAAGGCAAAGGTGCAGATTTAATTGATAACAGTGTCAAATTTGCAATGAATCTGGATCGCTTGATGCCATTCATGGAGGAGTAAAAAATGCATTCCTCATAAGCTCAAAAGGTTTGCATCGTATGATTCAGCAATGTCCTATTTCTGTCCCAGCAGTTTACATTCTGACATCTCCTGTCTCAACAATTGAGAGTGGGGCACCTCCTGTTCCAGCAGTTGAGATTCTGACACCTCCTGTTCCTGCAATTGAGATTCTGACACCTGCTGTCCCAGCAGTTGAGATTTTGATCTCTTCGGCCCCAGATATGAAGAGCACAACACCTCCATTTCCAGCAATGAAAAGCAAAACACCTCTTGTCCAAGCAGTTGAAGTTCTTACATCTCCTGTCCTAGTGATAGTAACCACATTACCTCCTGTCCCAGCAGTGAGGAGTCCATTACTTTACGTCTCCTGTTGTAGCAGTGTACAGCATAGCTCCTCTTGTCCCAGTAATCGAGATTCTGACACCTCTTGTTCCAGCAGTGAAAAGCACAGCATCTCCTGTCCCTGCAGTTGAAAGACTACTACCTTCTTTTCCAAAGATTGCCAAAATTGAGCCATCTAAAATATTTGACATGGACATTGCATGTCTTGCACCTGGCAAAGAGCTTGAGAGCAAGGTACATGATTCCAATTATTATTACCAAGATGTTATTGGTGCTTTAGGGTTTTTCTTCACAGGGCATTAAATTGCAGAAGTGTTTACTAACAAGTTCCATACATTCAGGTACATGTACCCAAGAAAAAAAAAAGATGGATTTATAGTTTCCTGAGTAGTTTAATACTTTGATTTGTACTAACACTTTGATAATAATGACTTTGATAATACTTTGTAAGTTGCTTTGGATAAAAGCGTCTGCTAAATGTAAATGTAATTTAATGTACTTTGATTTCTACTCATATGTTATTGTAAGAAAAGAAATTATTTCATAACCTACTGTGATAACCACCCAACGCAAAGTGAGAGACTGTTGTGCCCTTATCTTTACTGAGACATGGCTTATTTCCAATGTTCCCAGTAGCACCATTAGCGTTGATGGGCTGACAACCTTCCATGCGTACAGGAGCCACACTCATTGGTAAATCTTGGGAAGGAGGTGCATATGCTTACATCAACAACAACTGGTGCAATAACACTATGATTGTCTTGAATCACTGTTCAGAAGATCTAGAGTTCTTGACGCTAAAATGTCAACCATTCTATTTGCCAGGGAATTCTCAGTGATTAGCATCACAGCTGCTTACATTCCCCCGAGTACTAACACAAAAGAAGCAGTATCCACACTGTACTAGTCTGTCAGCACGATGCAAACCAACCCAGACTATGTTTATATAATCGCTGGAGACTTTAATAGTACTACCAAATTACTACAGACACTTGGACTTTTTGACTAGGAGAGACTAACCCTCACCTTGGAAATTCGGACCATCTCTCTGTGATGCAAATTCCAGCATACAAGGCCACTGCTAACCAGAAGCAAGTCATCTGTGAAGCAGACAAGGACCTGGCTGGAGGGAGCAGTTTTAGCACTTCAGGACTATTTTGAGTACATTGACTCATCAGACAATATGTTTCTATCAGGCCAGTTCAGATGAGCCTGAAGTTTGTGAAAATATGCTCATGTGGTGATGCCCATCACAGAAGCATTCTGCTTTGGAAGGCAGTGCCATCTGAGGAATCATAAAGTATTTGTTGTGCTTTCTGACTGCTTTTTATGCAGAGATCCTTCCGGATTATCTGCATTTCTTGAAAAATGTTATGCACCATAGAGTGAAATACCTGAAATTTTTGAAAACAGTCATTGGGGAATGTTCCTTGAAGAAGTAGACTATTTGCCTTCACATATTTTGTAAAGCATTGAGCTTCATGATAAGCATGACTAGATCACCACTTTTACAAGGTTTCTTAACACTGAACAACATTTGTAGTCTTGCCCCATCCCATTTCTGTAACATATTGTGGGCATCAATTTTAAAACAAGTGTATATTTACGAAAAATAGTGAACTTGAAGTTCAAACCAGCCATTAGGGGTGTACTTTGTGTACTTCTGCTGCCGGGCCCAAGCCCGGATAAATGGTGAGGGTTGCGTCAGGAAGGGCATCCAGCGTAAAACGTGTGCCAAAACTATCATGCGGATCACAAATATGATTGCCATACCGGATCGGTCGAGGCAGGAGTGTGGAGGTTAGAGTAGGGACTCTGAACATTGGGACAATGACTGGTAAAGGCAGAGAGCTTGCAGACATGATGGAGAGAAGGAAGGTAGATATTCTGTGTGTCCAGGAGACCAGATGGAAAGGAAGTAAGGCGGATTCAAACTGTTCTATCATGGTGTAGAGAGGAAGAGAAATGGAGTAGGGATAATCCTAAAGGAGCAGCTTGGGAAAAGTGTTCTGGATGTAAAGAGAGTGTCAGACAGGATCATGAGCCTGATGTTGGAGGTTGATGGTGTAATTTTGAATGTGGTCAGTTCATATGCACCACAGGTTGGTTGTCAGAGGAGAAAGAGGAATTTTGGAGTAAGATGGATGAAGTGGTAGATGGTGTCCCTAGAGAGGAGAGATTGGTGATTGGTGCAGACTTCAATGGACATGTTGGTGAAGGGAACAGGGGATGAAGAGGTGCTGGGTATGTATGGTGTGAAAGAGAAATGCGGAAGGTCAGAAGGTTGTAGATTTTGCAAAGAGAATGGAAATGGCTGTGGTGAACACATAAGAGGGAAGAACACAGGGTGACATACAAGAGTGGAGGGAGGTGCACACAGGTGGATTATATCCTTAGAAGGAGATGCCACCTAAAGGAGATTGGAGATTGTAAAGTGGTGCCTGGGGAAAGTGTAGCAAGGCAGCATAGGGTAGTTGTCTGTAGAATGAGATTAGAAACAAAGAAGAGGAAGAGAGTGAAAAGATTACATGGTGGAAGCTGAAGGAGGAGGATGGTTGCAGGCAGTTCAGGGAAAAATTGCAACAGGCCCTTGGGGGCAGTGAGGAGTTACCTGAGGACTGGGAAACTACAGCTACAGGTGGTGAGAGAAACTGGCAAAAATGTGTTGGGTGTTTTGTCTGGTCAGAGGAAAGAAGACAAGGAAAGAGAAGGAGTAAAGGACTTGTATCGTTTGGCTAAACAGAGAGATAGAGCTGGAAAGGATGTACAGCAGGTTAGGCTGATAAAGGATAGAGAGGGAAATGTACTAGTGAGTGTTGAGTAGATGGAAGGAGTACTTTGAAGAACTAATGAATGAATGAGGAAAACGAGAGAGAGAGAGAGAGAGAGGAGGACAACGGGGGGAGAGATAGTGGATCAGGAAGTGCAGAGAATTAGTAAGGTGGAAGTGAGGGCAGCTTTAAAAAGGATGAAGAATGGAAAGGCAGTTGGTCCAGATGACATACCTGTGGAGGTATGGAGATGTTTAGGAGAGAAGGCAGTGGACTTTTTAACCAGGTTGTTTAACAAAATCCTGGAGAGTGAGAGGATGCCTGATGAGTGGAGAAGCAGTGTATTGGTCCCCATTTTTAAGAACAAGGGTGATGTGCAGAGCTGCAGTAACTACAGAGGTATAAAGTTGATGAGCCACACCATGAAGGTATGGGAGAGTTGTTGAAGCAAGGCTAAGGCGAGAGATCCAGATCAGTGAGCAGCAGTTTGGTTTCATGCCCAGAAAGAGTACCACAGATACAATTTTTGCATTGAGAGTGTTGGTAGAGAAGTACAGAGAAGGTCAGAAGGAGCTACATTGTTTCTTTGTGGATCTAGAGAAGGCATATGATAGGGTGCCAAGACAGGAACTGTGGTACTGTATGAGGAAGTCAGGTGTAGCTGAAAAGTATGTTAGGGTGGTGCAGGACATGTATGAGGATAGTGAGACAGTGGTGAGGTGTGCAGTTGGAGTGACAAATGGTTTCAAGGTGAAGGTAGGGTTACATCAGGGATCAGCTTTGAGCCCCTTCTTGTTTGCAATGGTGATGGACAGGTTGACAGATGAGGTCAGGCAGGAGGCTCCATGGACCATGATGTTTGCAGATAACATTGTAATCTGTGGTGAGAGTAGAGAGCAGGTGGAAGAGAATCTGGAGAGGTGGAGGTTTGCACTGGAGAGGAAAGGAATGAAGGTCAGTAGAGACAAGACGGAATACATGTGTGTGAATGAGAGGGAGGCAGGTGGAAGGAGTAGAGGTCGTAAAGGTGGATGACTTCACATATCTTGGGTCAACCATCCAGAACAATGGACAGTGCAAAAAAGAGGTGAGGAAGAGGGTGCAGGCAGGATGGAGTGGGTGGAGACGGATGTCAGGGCTGATGTGTGACAGAAGGATAGCAGCAAGATTGAAAGGGAAGGTTTACAAGACAGTAGTGTGTCCTGCTATGATGTATGGTTTGGATACTGTGGCTCTGTCTAAAAGACAGGAGGCTGAGCTGGAGGTGGCGGAGATCAAGATGCTGAGATTTTCGTTGGGAGTGACAAGGCTGGACAAGATTAGAAATGAGCAGATCAGAGGGACAGTGAAGGTGGAGCAGTTTGGAGATAAAGCCAGAGAGGCCAGGTTGAGATGGTTTGGACAGGTGTTGAGGAGGAATAGTGGATATATTGGGCAAAGAATGTTGGAGATGGAGCTGCCGGGTAGAAGGAGAAGAGGTAGACCTCAGAGAAGGTTTATGGATGTAGTGAAGGTGGACATGGAGATGGTTGGTGTGAAAGTAGAGGAGGCAATGGATAGGGCAAGATGGAGGCAGATGATCCGCTGTGGTGACCCCTAAAGGGAGCAGCCAAAAGAAGAAGAAGTGAACTTGAAGATCACAGAACATTAAATATTGTGTTTTTCTATTGTGTTGTTTAAATACAAGCCAAAGTGGTTTTACAAATCAGTGCTTTCTGTTTTGTTTTTTTTTTCCTATTTGTCCCAATCTTTTTGTAATTGGGTTTGTATGTGAAGATAAATGGCAGAGGGATATGGCATACACAAATAAATTTTGACAATTCAGTACTGATGGGCATTTTATTGCACAAAGTTTACAATTTTCCTTTACAGTGGACTTGTAAACAGGGTCCTACCCAGCAGATAAAGCTTTTCTCCATAAAAAAATTGACCTTCACTTGAAAAACAGACTTCTTTTGAAATCTTTAGGCCTTAAACAGAACATTAGACAAGCTTGTACTTGATATTCAGTATGTGAATTGTCAATGTTACTGTAAACCCGAAGATGTTTTTATCAAGCACAAAACATCATTAAGTGGGCAATGGTACGCAGTCTTAAAACCAAAGAATTTACAAGATACATTTTTAAATGCACTGTATGTCCAAAAGTAATGAGACACCCCTTTAATTTAGTGAGATCAGCTAACATTGGTGTTCAACTAACACAGGTGTTAAATGTCACATGGACAGCTTGTATAATCTCTATAGAAAACCATTTCTAATAGAATGGGGCACTCTGGAGCAGACACAAATTAGCCTAAGATCACCAAATCCAAAGCCAAGCGTTGGCAGGAGAGGTATAAAGCCCCTCAGCACTGGGCTGTGGAGCAATGGAAATGTGCTCTCTGGAGTTATGGAGCAACACTAATTATCTGAGGGATGAATTGGAGTGCCGTTTGTGATCCAGAACTAGTCATCCAACATCGGTACCTGATCTCACTAATGCTCTTGTGGCTGAATGCAATCAAACTCTCACAATGTTCCAACATCTAACTTAGTCTTTCCAGAACTGCAGCAAGGCGGTAGCAGAATACTCCCTATTGAATATCATTGATTTTTAACAACAAACATCTGGACATATAGTGTATGTAGCAGTGCTTGTGGCTGTCAGTATAACGTGCAACATGATGTCTGTGGGTACCCTCAAAGGCTCCATTTAATACCCAACTGACAGAGGACATGAAAACATAAATGTTCCATATACATTAACAAGAGATCTGTTTTAATAATAAAAAAAATCCATACATATATTCAAACTCAAGTGCAGTGGTCATGCTATCAACTGTCTTTCAAGAAAAAAAATGGTGGACCAAACTATATCTGAATTTTGCCAAAGTTAAAGGGGAACGGTCACACACACAAAAATAAATAAATAATGCAGTCTTTACCATCAAAAGTACAATTAGTCTTACACAGGCAGATGGAGTACAGTAGTAATTGCCATTTTTTCTCAGTGATTTTAGGGATGTCTAAATCTGCCATGTCTTTTTTTTTTATGGACTTCATGCTACCGCTTTAGTAAATAATGCTCACTGTGTTTCGCACAATGCTCTTACACTGTGGGCAGGATGCACAGAATGTGATTTGATGGCACAGATTGCAAAATGGAGAAAGAGAAAAATTTGTGGGGGAGGGGCTGGTACAAACTGAAGAGACACGCTAGAGAATGTTTAAAATAATTTCAAGCTGGAGAAAAAGAACGAAAACTGCACCAATGCAGTTTCAGCATATTCAGTTTAGTTTGCAGTAGTTTTGCACTGAGTAGAGTCAGCAGGTGTAGGGCAACCCTGCAATATAGTAAATAGATACATTAGGCAGTTTTATGAACTTATAGTATGATATTTAGGCATAATAATAATATTATTTTATTTATTAACATTTATGCCTCAGTTTTAGGTTGCATGTATGCCTTTTTGAAATATTGTGGTATGTCTTTCTTTTTGCATTTCAGAAAATACTTTATTTTCATAAATATTTTCCCAGTGCTGGCACGTACATGTGCTAAATGGGTTTAGGTTTGACAGATAATCTTATTGTATGCAACTGTATCATTAGAAATGTAATTTTTTTCTAATGAGGAAACCAATTAGTTGCTCATATTAATGTTTGCTCTAAATTTCCCAACTAATGGCAATGGAATGGATGTTATCTATTTATGCTGAGATTCCTTTTCCAGATATCCAGTGGAAAACTGATACTACCTAGCCTCTGCATGCAAAAATATTCCCATCCAAAAAAAAAAAAAAAACAAGGAAAATACAAGCATGATGAAGACTGACTTTGCTTCCTGCACACCCTTTAACAGCACACACTTACCCCCACTAAGCTCAACCTGTGCAAAGGAACCTAATGACCATGATAATGCTTTTTAGGTTCTAAAATGGATCAGTTAAATATCTCTGGAACTATAGTGCAAAAACACTCTGAATATTTATTTAGAGGACTGGAAAACCAATTATTTGATAGTGTGACTAGTCCCCTTTAAGCAAGGTCATAATGAAGGGTTCCACTATGCCAGAAAACAACCTAAAATTATGTCCTTAACCACATTTTTAACCATGATCTTAAAATGCCACCAATTAAACTATCTTCAAGTAGTTACAAAAAAGAACAATATTTAGAGATACAGGTTTAGAGAGGCACACTCTTGCTTTCACAAGTCTTTCACAAAGTCTTGAATGGGTTTGCCAATGTTAACAACCTTTAAAACTCTTTCATTACGCAGATGAATACAAATAAGAAAATGGCACATTGTATGCTCTGTGCGTGTGTTTGTTAATGCTGCTGTTTTATTGACCTTAATCATGTAGAGTAAGGCTGTAAATATTAAGGCTAGCACGCTCCAGAGCACAGTGAAATACAGACAGTGGAAGGTGAGCTATGATAGGGTGATGTTAGCAGCAACTAGGAAGATGCTGCTATGCCTCGGTTTGCCTTCATTTTCTCCAGCCTTTTGGTCAAATGACTGTTACTTGCCTCCAACTCCTCAATCTTGTCCAGGGCAGACCGGAGCTGGCATTTAAAAAGACAAAACAATGCATTTGTATCCAAACCAACCTTAATTCAGTCTATATGCTACTAGATTTTAATCATGCTTAGATATATTGGTTTGTCTTTAAACCTTACTAAACTTTGACTTAATGAAGCAAGTTGCTTTTACTAAAATGACTATGCTCTTCTGTACACAAACAAATAAACTAATAAATAAATAAAACACAAACATCAATATAGTGCAGCTATGAATTAAGCATTGTGTAAATTTTTTTTTAAAACTTCTGACCACTGATCCAGCATTTCTCTGGTGTGCCTGATATAGTGGGATTTCAAAGAAAAACAAAAAATGATGTGCTAGTCTCCCTAAAGGGCGATTCACAAAAGAGTTACTCACAAAAGCCAATTAGCGAAATTTCCCACAAAAGCAGAAATGGATACAACATACCTCTCTTTGCATCTTGCGTTTCTCAGCTTTAAGTTCATCCTCCACTTTCTCTGCATTCTCTGCTGCGGTTTTGTACCGAGTCACTTGACCTTCCAGTCTTGTGACCTGCCATTGAAAAGGTTTGACTCATTAAAGCCAATTCAAATTCAACTCCCCAAATAATAAGCATTGGAAACCCATGGAAATCAATTACTTTGACAATGCTGACACACAAGCATAAATGTAACTCACATTTTGTTCCAAAGCTGTGACCTCCTGTTCTGATTTGACAAGCTTAAATTTGAGATCATTGATTTGCCTGTTGGTATCTCCTGCAAAAGCATAATATATTGCTCAAGTATATAAACTCCAGATATGAACAAGTTTAAAAATATGCCACTTAATGATTCTATGACTGTATAAAAACACAAAGACACTCACTGTGGCACTGGCTATAAAAAGAACACCTTTATACAAATGCTTTATTCTATTCAAATATCTGTGTGTAGGCCTTACTTTGCAGGTCCGTAACATCAGTGTCAGTGCCATTTTCCATCACCTCTTCGTCTGGCTTTGGGTCATCCTCTGTGTTATTCGTATTTTGTTTCTGTTCAAGTTGTCCTTTAAATCTCTTTACCTAAATAGAAAGAGCGCATGTAGATGTATACAACACTCATCTGATCTTCACTGTATTATTGCAGCATGTTGACGTCTCATTTCACGGTCTCACATCACACCTTTGTAACATGACAACCTGATCAGATGGCCCCTCTACAGAATGCTGCTGATCAGGATGCTGCAATGGACAGGCTCTACTGAGCAAGGCTCCTTTAAAAGAGACATGCCATAAGGGAGACGTCAATCTGCTTGAGCTAAATTTTGCATGGCATGTTGCTAACTTGCTAACAGCTCAGAGCTTACAGTTTCCGAGTGGAAGTCGTGCTTGTTAAATTTGGCTCTGCATTATGTTCATTAAATCTTCACACATAGGCTTGCAGATATTCTTCATATGACTGCATGTACCAAACCGTAATGTCCATACTATGATGGTTCGCTACAAGTACATGTAGTTACACCCCTACTAATTTGTTTATTTTATAAATTCGTTTATGTGAAATGATTAATCTTTTCTATGCATTTTTTCAATGTAATTTTCATTGCTCAGTTAAATAAAAAGATGGGCTTGAAGTGCTTTCAGAGTATCTTTCAGAACAGTATGTTGTCATCCAGTGACCCATCAGGTATTTGGAAAAGCATGCAAGACATTACCAGCTACAAAAGGCCATACACCCTCATATAAAATAGGCAATCACCTAGAAGATGAACCGAACAGTTATTACTGCAGGTTTCAAAAGCATAGCACCACAAACATCTCCAGCTTATCAACACTTCCCCCATAACTCCACCTGCCACCCAGCAGGAACTATAGATTGGTGAAGAGAGTGTTCAGAGACAGAATGTCAGAAAAGCACCAGGTCCAAATGGTGTTTCACCCTCTTCTCTGAAGGTTTGTATTGACCAACTTACACCAGTTTTTTATGAAAATCTTAAATACCTTCCAGCCACAAATGCTCCACAATAATGCCCGTCCCCCAAAAGCAACCATTACTACAAACTCATCAACCTGACTTCTGTAGTCATGAACATCTTTGAACAATGGGTACCAACACACCTGAAAGACATAAACTCCATGTCAGACCCCTTGCAATCTGCATATTGGGCCAACAGGTCTGTGGATGAAGTACATAGGGCTTCAGGGGCCTTAATCTTCAACATTTTAGCCAGCCAAAGACATATGCAAGAATTTTTGTATATCTGCAATCACATCCTGAAAATATTTTGAGCCGAGTTGGCTCATCTACATTATTGGATATAAGCTGTATACACAAAACTAAAGCAAAACATGATATTATGTGAGCAAAAAAAGTTTTGAGCTCTGAGACTGATCACAGTGTGCTCTGCTAGTGCACATTCACACATCTTTCTGTAAACTGTGTAAAGGTTTACATTAAATACATGCAGGTCATGGTTAGATGATTATATAGGACTTACTGGTTCACCTGTTTCCAATGAAAATGTTTCTGAATCTCTGAAAAGCTGTGCAGAATTTATAGTTTAATTTATATAAATGAACTGATAGTACATTTCTACCATTAAAATCATTAACAATTTATCCAGTGCTGATTTTCTTTGTTGTGTTATATTAATTTCAATCATACTAGTTATTTTATACACAATTAGAAATTAATTTATTTGACATTGACATTATTTGACAGTTAAACAGCTAAACAGACTCTTACACAGTTAATGACACACAAACACAAGGGCAGAGAGTAGGGGTGGGAATTTCTAGGCACCTCACGATTCGATTATGAAATGATTATCAATGCATCTTTTCTATACTATATATTTCTCACTTTGTGAGAACTTGGTACTTCTAAAGCAAAGTAATGATATTTGTAATGATCTATAAAGAATTTACTTCCAATCTCTTATTACTAAAAGGCTCTCATTCACTGCTCTTGTTTGGAGCACGAGACTCTGGCTGCCACTCATCTGTGATAAAATGCGTTGACATAAGAGGCAGTGGGAGCAGATGTCCACGCAGCATGTTACAGCTGTTCTACTTTTTGATTTTGTAACTTCGGTTTTGGTCTCACTGTAGAGATTGGGGATCACTATGTCTGTAAAATATCTTTGAGAAGGGATGCTGTATCTTGGCTTGTAAAACAGGCTCATAAAGACATTTTACAAGAAACTGTTCTACTTTTGAGGAAAAGTTTTCTGGTGGAGATGGGAGCTATAGTTAAAGCTTAAAGCAGAGCAAAGTAAGTGTGTTTTCATTTATATTTCTTTAGCTTATACTAGGACATTACCACATACTGGACATGAAATGTTGTGGCTCCCAAGGTGGTTTGGGTTGTTGACTTCTGACCTAACCTAACTGCAGAGTGTGCCAGTCGTATTTCTCATTTATTCAGTGTTTTTTTGGGGTTTTTTTTTTCAATGTGCACATCACAGAGCATTTAATGTGCACATCACAGGCACTGCACTTCCAAGTTCCACCTTCTGTGTTCTGTCAACATTAAGTCATCAATTAATTTCACATTTTTAAAAATATTTGTGAATTGATTCAGAATTGTCCATGTCCGCAATGCATCTAAGAATCGATTCAATATCCCCCGATACCCCCAATGGCCCAAACAGTGACCTGATCAGACCGGAGTGTGGAATGTGAAGCTCTTCTGTTGCATACACGCCATACAGAGCTTCATCAGCTGAATAAAGAAGTGATGCACTCATAATTTAGATTTTTCTCTGCAACGTTATACAAAATTTAAGCAGGAAAATCAAAGTAAATATTAACTTAAGTAAATATTAACTACCGAGTTATTTCTACTTCAAAACGTTCTGTTACAGGGAAAGTAGGCTACTCAAGTATGGTAACGGGAGTAGGCCTAAATGTAATTTGTTATTTACATATCTGCTTTTAATTGAATATCTTTATCAATAGTATGATTTTTAGACGGCAGCCACACACTACAATGCACACATTTGGCACTGGCATGCGCTCCTAGCAGTGTTCAGTTTCTTGGTGTGCTACTTAGCATTCTGCCATTACTGATTTAAATTATACCTAGAATGAGATCACAAAAAGTGAGAGTACATCACATGGGGTAAAGATTATAAAAAGAAAGACAAAGTCTTTTAGATAAACCGATAAATAATAATGATCAGTAACTTCAGCCAATGTTAGTCTAGTCTTATTCACCTTGTATCTCAGATCAAAAACAGACCGTTTGCGTAGAGTTAATTAGCTGATACTGCCAAGTGGAAAAGTTTTTTGGTCAGTTCAGGGACGCCAGACCTTAGCATGGGCTTGATGCGCAATTTTCTGTTAATCTAAAAAATTTTTTATATATCAGACACTTCTTTCTTTAGATCCTATCTGACTTAAGGTTGCCAGTTTAAAAAACAAAAGAATTTTCTGAACAAAAAAGCGTTTTCACTAAGGCACTACAGTATGCCATGACATTGTTTTATATCTGTCTTCATGCATTTTGTAGTCATTTCTTCTGCCATGTGAGCAATACTGTAACAACCCATTACCTTTCCTGCGATACCATGATAGCAAGTGGTCTGAACTAGGATGGGGTAATTAGTAATAGTGCAGGCCACTGATTGGTAAGTTACAAATGTCACAGAATGCTCTCTGGAGTGAGATACCTGCCATTAAAAAAAACAAAAAACAAAACAAAAAAAAAAAAAAAACGCTGAAGCTCCTGAAATGTTGCTACTATTGTTGGTTTGAACACGATACCACAAGAAATCATGTGACCACCACACAACAACCAAGCCTACTCTTATGCCTAGAAGTACAGCATCTTTCATACCAATTTACTTCTGACAAAATAAGTTGTATTCCAAAGACCTCTAGCTGCCTGAATACATGTTAAGTAAAGAACTTTTATGTACGTCAAATGACAATGTGAAACTTTGGCAGTAGCATTTACTCTCATCTCTTTACCCTAATGGAGGTCAGTTAGGACAAAACACTGCCATTCTGCATTCAGTACTGGGGCCTGTGCCCCAGCATTAATGGTGTAGTGGTGCTCCCCTTCACGTATAGCAATACTTTTTATGGTGTACCATCATATTAAAAGTCACAGAGCTCTTCAGTGTGTCCCATTCTGCTAGTATTTCTGTACAGATTACATGGACTGTTTTATTTTACCACTTAATGTCTGAAACCACTAAACAGACACCAAAACCATCAGAATATGGACAAATATGCTTTCTACCAAAACAACAACAATAATAATGTACTGAGCACCAATGTTGTGAAATAAGTAAATTATTAACTATACAATGTTAAGTATATAAGTTTCTCAAGTGGTTATAGGTTCTTACCTGTTCTAGCAAAGCCTCTCGTTCATCCACCAGTTTCCGCAGCCGGATTTCTGTAAAGTTCAGCCAAGGATTTAAATGGTTAGTTTTAAACATCTTTTATGTGCATACACACTATTGTGCAAAACATTCTAGACACCTGAGAAAATTATATTTAAAAAGCTATTTAATTGGGCAGTCAGCATGTATTTACTCAGAAAAACACTAATATTAGAACAAATGCATATAAACATTAATACAGTTAGTGCTGATTTTATGTAGGTTACTATGTTCACTTAATCATTTCCATACATCTCTTTCATGGCAGCCCAGTATAATTAGTAGTATATGAACAGATAACATATCCTATATAAGGAATATCCACTATTTATTTGATAATTACCATTTTGAAAACAGCTATGCAAAACTCCTGTCCTACAGCAGTTTTCCTTAGATTCTTGATACAGAGCAATGAAACCACATGCATTTTCTGACTACCACATTTTCCGTTTCAAAATGCCTTTCCAAGAAAAAAAAAAGCAAACTTACACAGGTGCAAGGTGGAAGGTTTCGGTGGGGGGTGGGGGGTCAGGGCATGCAAATGGAAAGGTAAATGGGGTGAGGATGAAGGGTGAGGATGGACAGCGTGGAAACTTCAGGCGTAAACATGGAGCATCAAAAATGCAGCTTCATGCAGCAGTGTTCTTTTCACAATGATAACACCGTTTTACATATTTACAATTTTAATTAAAAAGAAAAACCAGGACAGCTTAAGTTACTAATTTTTTAATGATGAATATTTTCACAAGAACATGAATGATCTGTCATTCACATAAACAAGGAAAGAAAAAAAAAACAAACATATGAAAAGTAACAAAAATTGAAGCAATCGAGAGCCTGTGACTATATGCCATTCACTCCAAGTTGAATCCCTAAAATGATTTCATTGCAGTGTAGCCCTGCTCATAATTTCATCCTCAGTTCCAGAAAGTACCACACATTTCAAAAGTAAGCAGTCAACAAAAATTTAAAGACAGCCTGAAAGAGTGATAGCCAATCCATCCAAAGTCACATTTCTAGAAAGCTTTCTGGTTACATATCATTAGCAACATTTAATGAAGAAATCATTGTTTCAATAAGGCAAACACAAGCTTAGCATATAAGCTGACAGAGGTTTCGTGTCTTAACTGCCATATATAATGTGCAATGCTGATGAAGAGTGGGGTACATTTCTGTTAGCCATACTTTTAAAATGTGCAAAAAGAAAACACTTCAGTGTTATAATTACCTGATTAGATACATTTCAGACAGAAGTAAAATGCTTTCTATTATTTTCTGCCTAGCTTCAAGACTTGAATTAGGTTCTACAACATATATGGTTAGACCCTTGACTTTTGAAAAAATACTGTAATAGCTGAGAAAGAAAACCCTTTCTATGTACCATAAACTTCTCAAGTTAATTACCTTTGGAGTGAGGCTTAGAATCTGTTTATGAAAAAGTTAGGAAAGCAAGCACCACACCCTTAGCTGTAGTACTAGGACATTTTACAGTCTTCCTTACTCTTGCCTTTCCCTTTCTTGTTCTCAGTTTCAGAGCAGTTCTTTGAATCTTCATTTATCCCAGTTATAACTTCTTGCTCTCCTACATTCTGACTTCCACCTTGGATGATTGAATCAATGGCCTCTAGACCTAATTCTACCACTTCTGATTGTGGTTCATCAAGGTTCTGGAAATCATTTGCTGTGTCACTCTCTCGTCCTAAACTGTGCTCAGTATCTTTCATTTCTGGATGTTCTTCTTCATTTTCTGGTATGTCTTGTTCCTGATGTACACAATATTTTTCTTCTGTTTTGACTAGGTCATCCTGTGTTAAACAGCCCTCTCTCTTGATTGAGGTTCGTAATTCTTGGGCTGCATCTGTATCTGCATTTTGAGCATCTGTACTTTCCTGTGGTTCATTGTTCTTACCCGTCTGCTCCTGACCAGTGGCGCAGGGATCATCACTTTCCTGTTCCTGCCAAGTTTTTTCTTGCAATATTTCTTTTGACCCAATAACCTCATTTGTTTTCTCAGAGAAACAGTTTGGCATAACACTTGATTCCTCCAAAACAGTATCAGCATTGTGCTCAGTATCCTTCATTTCTAGATGTTCTTCATTTTCTGGTATGTCTTGTTGCTGATGTACACAATATTTTTCTTCTGTTTTGACTAGCTGATCCTGTGTTAAACAGCTTTCTCTCTTGACTGAGGTTTGTTGTTCCCCTTCAGACCTTTCGTTGGCCTGCTCATATATCTGTAGTTCTTGGGCTGGACCTGTATCTGCATCTTGAGCATCTGTAATTTCCTGTGGTTCATTGTTCCTACCTGTCTGCTCCTGACCAGTGGCGCAGGGATCACTTTCTTGTTCCTGCCAAACCTTGTTTTTTTCTTGCAACTTTTCATTTGACCCAATAACTTCCTCATTTGTTTTAACAGAGAAACAGTTTGGCATAACACTTGATTCCTCCAAAACAGTATCATAACATTCAAATGACTCTCTACATTCCACCACATTCTCTTCTACTTTGGATTCAGGAGCTGGTTCTGTGGGCTCTTGAAATTCTATGTCCTCTCCAGGAAGTTTAACCTGATATTGTTTTTTAATTGAAGAGCTGTCTGGAGGCATTTCTACAGTACTGTAATTCATTTCCAGGGTATCCCCACTAAAATCTTCAACGTACGCCTTTAGGTTTTTGTCATCAGCTGTGATAGAACATCTATGCTGGACATGCCCTTGAGTTGCCTTTTCATCCTTGACTGCTTTGATAGATTCATGCTTCATTTCATCAAGATGAGTGATCTGGTCATCGGTTTTTAGTTCTACTGACACATTTGCCTCCTGGGTCTCTTCTTTCTCATTTCTTATCTGTAAAGAACTTTCTGTCTTGTCCGATGACTCCAGGAAAACACCACAACTGGAAACAATATCAGTTATTGACTCAGGGCTTTGTAGTTTTATAGAATCTTCACCTTTGCTTTTTGGTTGAATCATTCTTTCATCATCCAAATTAGTTGTGATATGTTCATTGACTGCCATGTCCTCTGAGGGTTCTATGAGCCAAGAGTCACATTCTGGATTTGTCTCCTTTATCTGGACTGGACTAGCCATTTTTAGTATGTTTTTATTCTTTCCCTGAGACTCTGTATTGCCCTCTTTTTCATCACAACATTGTTTCTGTTTCTGTTTGTTTTTCTTCTTCTTTTTCTTCTTTTTGCTGGGAATACTGGCACTTTTGGACTGTTGCGCATTTTCATCTGTTCTTCTTGACTGAGCATCTCCAACCATTGTTTCAGCTGGTTTATATCCATGTTCTGGGGATGCCAATGGTACATCATGTGCATAACTGGTGAAACCAGGATTTCCCTCTTTTATTTCTTCAATAATTTTAACAGAAATTAAGCTCTCATTCTGATCTGCAATCACACGTCCCTCAGTAAGGGGATCAGGCTCTAGCCCCCCACATTTACCTGATTTATCTGAGCTGTGCCCTACAACCTCTCGCTCTTTTTTGACTTCATCCTTAAACCTTGATGCTGACTTTAGATCCTCAGGGTTAAAATCAACATTCTGAGATTTTTCAACATTATTTTGAATTTGCTTTAAGTCATTATTTAAATACTTCCAAAGATGTTCAGAGTCATTTTGTGTTGCTATAGGGGCATCAGAAGAACTGCCATATGCACATGGTGGCAGATGATTCTCCTGCATTCCATGATCCAAATCCTTTGGGTTTTGGTCTTGGTCTCCTCTGCAGCCCCCTACATTTTCACCTCTAACCAGCTGCATTTCCTGAGTGCCTGGGAGATGATTGAGGAGTCAGTTGCTGAGACCACAAGAAATGTATATGCTGGCAATTATTTGCTTTGTGAATTGTTACAGATAAAGTCAAAATCAGTAAGGAAGAAGAGAAGTGGAGCCCCAAGGCAGATTCTTTGATCTGATTAAGATACCATTAAGATAAAAGTGCATACGAAAATGTTTACTGTGGTGTCAAACTGTAAACAAGATGACTAAATTTTGTAAGGCAATACAATAAGTTCACAGAGTAAAGGTAAAGTTCATTTTAAAAGCACTACAATTTGTCTGTGTTTGTCTTAATATTAAGTAAATAACACCAAATAAACACTTCTGAGCACAAATCAAGATAAAAGGCAATGTTTCAAAGTACCGTCCAAAAGGTGTACATTAAGGTAAAATACATGCATAATAATACGCAACATTTATATAAAATCTTTTTTTTTATGGATTTTATATTAAAAAATGTAGGTTTGCAAGATGCAAGATACAACTCCTGAAAGATGTGGCTGTTTGCTATAAATCCACTGCTAGCAATGGTTAGGGATAGCTTTGGCCTTCTTAGGCTAAAGGCACAGGTCGTGGGAATGACATGGGAGATTAAGTAAAATTGAACACTGAAAATATTAGAATAGCAAAATAAAAGAACCAAAATTAGCTTAGACTATGTTAATCATAAACTAAATACATATGTATTTCATAAATTAAATAAAGCTTGAACTGTTGATGATCACAACACTCTTCACTTAGCAGATAAGCCTAAAAGGTACAACTTTTGGACAAGGAAGAAAAACTACCTGTATTGCTTTTGCATATGATCTGCAAAGCAGAAGCAGTAGGAATTCCTTTTATTATTTTTTTTAAAAGCCTCAGCTCAGTCTGACAACACTGAAAAGCAAACTGCAGTAGTTAACAAAGCAGCTAAGTATTCTTCGTTGGGAAGAATACCATGTGAAAATGCAGGTACGTATAGCAATAAGAGATTATTTTCAAAAAAACAAACACCATGCAAAAACATACATTTGTCAGGCTTAGTCTAGGCTTGCAGAGTGAAAGAACAAATCTTGACATGTAGCATATAGCATCTGCAGTTCAGAAAAGCTCACCTAGCACACTGCTTCCTTCTTTTACTTCAGTGCAAGTTGATCCATCAGTCACATCTTCTCCCACTTCCCTACTGGTGCTTAAGTCAGGTCCGAGGACAATGCCATGTTTCTGAATATAAATATTTGAAATTGTGACATAAGATTTAGCTCTCCAAAGTTAGCTTAATGTTTTAGCACAGAATTCTATCTGCTGGTATGTGAAAGCACCAAAGTTTCAATAGATTGGTTAATGCTTTACATTTGGGTTCCCTTGACTAGCATTATTTGCTTATTAACATTAACAAACCCTAAACCTCAGCATTATTAAACCATAAATAATGCAAACCAAACAGTTAGCATTTCTATGATTTGATATTTATTTAAATGTAAACAAATAGCAAACACAATTTCCAAAATGAATGGTGAGCTCTAACAATTAGTGAGCTGATTATTAGCACTTGAAGACTTCATTCACACACACAGGTGTGTTTGTGTGTTTATATATACACACATGTATATATAGCGTGTAAAACCTCCATGAACACGAACAACAGCTGCAATTTGATTTGGCATGGCCTGAAGTTTCTGGGTGTAGGTGATAATGTCCAGCCACTCTTACATCAAAAAATTTTGCAGCTCAGCCACATATTGTGGATGTCCCGACGTTTTACTACCAGGTAGCCCCACAGATTTTCAAGAGGATTAAAATATGGGGTTTTTGTGGGCCAGGTTAGATGTGTGAATCCTCCTGAATGTGCATCATGCCAATCAGGGAATATAGGGATAAGAATGTTATGTTTCTTGGTAAGATGATGAGCAAAAGGCAAAACCCAGTAACTCAATGTAGGCACTGTGGTTCAAATTTACTCTCACAGCTTGGACCACATCTTGCA
Organism: Pygocentrus nattereri; assembly: GCF_015220715.1. Classification (NCBI taxonomy): domain Eukaryota; kingdom Metazoa; phylum Chordata; class Actinopteri; order Characiformes; family Serrasalmidae; genus Pygocentrus; species Pygocentrus nattereri. The sequence continues at coordinate 36,358,494 of NC_051216.1, forward strand.
TGCCGTGCTCACTGAAGGCTTCCAGAAGTCTATGATGAACATGATAACCTAGGATCATTCATATACAGGCAGAAACGAGATTCATCTGACCAGATAACATATTTCCAGTCATGAACTGTCCAATTTTGTGTCTTCTCTCCCCTGGAACCAAGCAACTTTGTGAGCAGAAGTAGGCAAAGGCCTACTGTGTACCACTGCACGCCATACGTTCACGGTAGTTTTCTTTCATAAACTGGTTGTAAAGGATCTTCGATGACTTCACCCTTTTCATTGACTGGAGAACACATGACAAGAGAGTCCATTCCTCCATAGAGAATCTCTCCACATCCTATAGATTCTGAGGTCCTTATAGACTCTCCTGTTCAGCCCATCTCACAAGATGCCAAGTCAAATGGCATCTCTGGTGTTTGTTGCCAAAAGCTTTATTTGGGTCTCATCGGACCATAGAATATGGTCCCACGGTGATGATCCTTGATGGGCCCATCAAGCCATACTCCTCATTGTGCAAGTGGTCAAAATGAACACATCCTCTTCCGTGCATTTCTCCAGTTGTTGTAAACTTAGTGATTGATAGTGGAAATGGACATTGTTAACTGTTTAGCTATTTTCTTGTAGCCAATTCCTGATTTGTGGCGCTCAACAACCTTTTGTCACACATCACTGAAGTGGTCAGACTCATTGTGATGGATGAATCTGGCCCGTGTGTCATCTCATGACATTTTGTACTCTTAGTACAGGGGTCGGCAACCCAAATGTTAAGAAGAGCCATTTTATCTGTTCAACAAAAAAAAAAAAAAAAAAAAAAAAAAAAAATCAAACCTCCGTTTTACCATCTTGGCTGTAAAAATATGTCTCAGTATTTGCTAGTGTCTTAGTACAGGCTAAAGATATAATATAAATGAAAACAACTTTGCTCTGCTTTTACACTTTACCTCAGCTACAGCCCCTGTTCTCATATCTCCAGCAGCTCTCACATCCTGTCTTAAATCTTTCTATTTGCTGTTTAAGACCATTTAGTGTTAAAATGATCAGCAGAACTTTATTTTACTGCAAAGAAGGATTATTTTATTTTTACCTAAAAATCTTATTCTGTGGAGTAGGATGATAAAAGAGCCTCTTGCTGCCAATCCCCTGCTGTAGTGAAACAGGAAGTCATGGTTGACCATGTAAGTGCTTGTAATCGCTCAGGTGAACTACCTAATGTGCTAGTTTTAAAATTGTTTTTTGGATTTGCGATTACAGCTGATGTTAGTATTAGCAATTGCATCTTCACTCAAGAAGAAGTGGACTTTCAGTGAATAATAAGTGATGGACTCCAGGACATACAGCTGTTAAGTCCGTGACCCAAATTTAGAGCTGCTTTCTGTTGAAATGTGGCCATATTACAATGCCCTCCGCAAATATCAGCACTCCTAGTAACAAAATGGGATGTTTAAAATGTTTTTATAGCTCAGCCTTTTGATGTTTCATTCAAAATATTAACAAAAAAAATCGAACTTTTATTTGCACAATGATTAAAATACAAATTACATCTGAAATAAATATTTTTCCCTACTTGTTGGCACCCCTTCATTTACACTGGGATACACTAGTAGTTTGACACTACCAAATACCCAAAGTTTGACATTTTACTTGACCGATGGATGAGAGTTAGTCTTTATTTGAACAGACCACCGCAATAGAGAAGTAAGCTGACCAATGACCGTTTCTTTAAAGCTAAACATGAAATTAAGGTGAAAATTCAATATAAAAGTAGGCTGATAAATACAGTGTACAGCATATAACTAAACTAAACTAATTTTTGTTTTTCAATTTTTATTCCACATAAAATGACTGATGTTCATCAAAAACAGAAACTTCAGGAAAAAGGTTAAAAAAAGAAAAAAAAAGTCAAACCATGCTGGAACTTGCTATGTACCATAACTTATTATCCCCTTGAATTAACCAATATTTAGATCATCTTAATCAGTAACACAATAATCAGTTAGTACAGATGTTCATTATTTAGTCATCAATCACTGTTTTCTTTATTAACATAATTTACAGTTTATTAATGCTGTTCATGTTCATAGTTAATTAACAATAACTAATTATATAAATAATATTAATTAAAGGAACCTTTATATAGCATTCTATAGATGACAGTTTTGGTTCTGAGGTTCACATTTAGTACAAAGTATAGAAACTGTAATACACTGGATGGAACCATTTCTTTAGTCTACAAATATTGTATGCACCCAAATGACTACACATTTTGACATTACATTTAAATACCTTCAAAATGTCTCTGAGCTGAACCACCTCATCCCTGAGTTCATCCCGTTCATTTCGAATGGCATCAGAATACTCCTTCTGCCTTTCTAAGGCCTGAGCAGCACCCAACAGTTTGGCAAAGGTGAGAACAGTTCGGTAAAGGAGAGTTCAGTGAAGGAAATTAAAGACAGAGAATGTGAGGAAGAGTACAAAGGGTTTCAATCTAAGGATTTGCTTAGTTGTCAACTAATCATACCCACTTTCTAACCCACAAATTAGTAAATACAAAAAGAAATAATGCAGTTAGTCCACTGATGGAATATTCTGGAATATCCATCCTTAAAGCATACAGTATGTGCTCACAGATATCAGATATCAAGCAGGCTTAAAGCAAATAATAACACAGCTTGGTCAGAAAATAGTGCACTATACTAATGTTTTATCTTTAATGAAACTTGCTGTTAGATTAACAGATTCAAATGGCGTACCCCAATTTTTTTATCTTTCCATTCAATAGTTTCCTGCAGGTCAGAGATTTCCATAACAAAGCTGTCTTGTCTGAGGCGTAATTGACGTATCTCCTAGTACCAGTACAAAATACAGAGGCAGAAGGTGAAAGGAAAAAGCAACAATAACAGAAGGAAGTGAGAGCATAAAGAGTTGATAAAGCAATGAAAGCTTTTGAAATGGCATGGAGTTGGAGGAAAGTTCTTAAGTACAGTAATTAAACTCATACTTACAGTAAGAAGCTCTTCACTTTGCTTCAGTGTTTCTTCCAGTTCGCTGAACTTAAACTGCAGCACACTGTGGGCATGCTTCTCTCGCTCCAGATCCTGAAACAGAATTAATGTTTTGGTTGTTTTTTAAGCTTACATTAATATAATATTAAATAATATCACTAGACATCATAAAAGTCAAATTTGTTGTATTCTCCCATCTACAACCCCAATTCCAATGAAGTTGGGACGTTGTGTAAAACAAATAAAAACAGAATATGATTATTTGCAAATCCTTTTCAACCTATATTCAATTGAATAAACTACAAAGACAAGATATTTAATGTTCAAACGGATAAACTATTGTTTTTTGCAAATATTCACTCATTTTGAATTTGATGCCTGCAACACGTTCCAAAGAAGTTGGGAGAGGGACAACAAAAGACTGGGAAAGTTGAGGAATGCTCAAAAAACACCTGTTTGGAACATTCCACAGGTGAACAGGTTAATTGGAAACAGGTGAGAGTCATGATTGGGTATAAATGGAGCATCCCTGAAAGGCTCAGTCGTTCACAAGCAAGCATGGGGTGAGGTTCACCACTGTGAATAACTGCATGAGCAAATAGTCCAACAGTTAAAGAACAACGTTTCTCAATGTGCAACTACATTCATCATCTGCAGTCGATAATATCAAAAAATTCTGAGAATCTGGAGAAATCTCTGCAAGTATACAGCAAGGCAGAAAACCAACATTGAACGCCCGTGACCTTCGATCCCTCAGGTGGCACTGCATTAAAAACCGACATCATTCTGTAACAGATATTACCACATGGGCTCAGGAACACTTCAGAAAACCACGGTCAGTGAACACAGTTCATCACTCCATCTACAAGTGCAAGTTAAAACTCTGACATGCAAAGCGAAAGCCATATAACACCACCCAGAATCGCCACTGGCTTCTCTGGGCCCGAGCTCATCTTAGATGGACTGACGCAGAGTGGAAAAGTGTCCTGTGGTCTGACGAGTACACATTTCAAATTGTTTTTGGAAATCATGGACGGTATGTCCTCTGGACCAAAGAAGAAAATGAATGTCCGGATTGTTATTAGCGCAAACTTCAAAAGCCAGCATCCCCAGGTATGGGGGTGTGTTAGTGCCCATGGCATGGGTAACTTGCACAACTGTGAAGACACCATTAATGCTGAAAGGTCCATACAGGTTTTGGAGCAACATATGCTGCCATCCAAGCAACTTATTTTTCAGGGACGTCCTGCTTATTTCAGCAAGACAATGCCAAGCCACATTCTGCACGTGTTACACCAGCATGACTTCATAGTAAAAGAGTGCGGGTACTAGACTGGCCTGCCTGCAGTCCAGACCTGTCTCCCATTGAAAAGGTGTGGCGCTATATATATATATATATATATATATATATATATATATATATATATATATATATATATATATATATATATATATATATATATATATATATATATATATATCTCCATCCATCCATCCATCCATCATCTTCCGCTTCTCCGGGGTTCGGGTCGCGGGGGCAGCATCCTGAGCAATGAAGCCCAGACCTCCCTTTCCCCAGCCACTTCCACTAGCTCCCTGGGAGGGATTCCGAGGCGCTCCCAGGCCAGCTGGGCGATATAGTCACGCCAGCGTGTCCTGGGTCTTCCCCGGGGTCTCCTCCCCGGTGGACTTGCCTGTGAGGAGGCATCCTAACAAGATGCCCGAACCACCTCAACTGGCTCCTCTCGACGTGAAGAAGCAGCGGCTCTACTCCAAGTCCCTCTCGGATGACCGAACTTCTCACCCTATCTCTAAGGGAGAGTCCAGCCACCCTGCGGAGGAAACTCATTTCAGCCGCTTGTATTCGCGATCTCGTTCTTTCGGTCATTACCCAAAGCTCATGACCATAGGTGAGGGTGGGAACATAGATCGACCAGTAAATCGAGAGCCTTGCCTTATGGCTCAGCTCTTTCTTTACCACAACAGACCGGTAAAGAGCCCGCATCACTGCTGACCCAGCACCAATCCGCCTGTCAATCTCCCGCTCCCTTGTACCATCACTCGTGAACAAGACCCCAAGATACTTAAACTCCTCCACTTGAGGCAAGAGCTCATCCCCGACCCAGAGAGGGCTCTCCACCCTTTCCCGCGTGAGAACCATGGCCTCGGATTTGGAGGTACTGATCCTCATCCCGGCCGCTTCACACTCGGCTGCAAACCGATCCAGTGAAAGCTGAAGTTCACGGCCTGATGTCCCCAATAGGACCACATCATCTGCGAACAGCAGCGATGTGACCCTGAGGTCACCAAACCGGACACCCTCCATCCCCTGACTGCGCCTAGAAATTCTATCCATAAAAATTATGAATAGAATCGGTGACAAAGGGCAGCCCTGACGGAGTCCAACTCTCACTGGGAAAAAGTCTGACTTACTGCCGGCCATGCGAACCAAGCTCCTGCTTTGTTTGTACAGGGCCTGAATGGCTCGTAGCAAAGAGCCATGTACCCCGTACTCCTGAAGCACCTCCCACAGAATACCCTGGGGAACACAGTCGAATGCCTTCTCCAAATCCACAAAGCACATGTGGACTGGTTGGGCAAACTCCCATGAACCCTCGAGAATCCTGGAGAGGGTAAAGAGTTGGTCCAGTGTTCCACGACCAGGGCGGAACCCGCACTGCTCCTCCTGGATCCGAGGTTCGACTATAAGCCGAACTCTCTTCTCCAGTACCCTTGCATAGACCTTACCAGGGAGGCTGAGGAGTGTGATTCCCCTGTAGTTGGAACACACTCTCCGGTCCCCCTTTTTAAAAAGAGGCACCACCACCCCAGTCTGCCAATCAAGTGGCACCACCCCCGATGTCCACGCAATGTTGAAAAGGCGTGTCAGCCAAGACAGCCCCACAACATCCAGAGCCTTGAGGAACTCGGGACGGATCTCATCCACCCCTGCAGCCCTGCCGCCAAGGAGCTTTTTAACTACCTTAGCGACTTCGGCCTCAGTAATGGACAAGCCTATTCCCGTGTCCCCAGACTCTGCCTCCTCACTGGAGAACGTGTCGGTGGGATTGAGAAGGTCCTCAAAGTATTCTTTCCACCGCCCAATGACATCTTCAGTCGATGTCAGCAGCACACCATCTCCACTATATACAGTGCTAGTGGCACACTGCTTTCCCCTTCTGAGTCGCCTGACGGTTTGCCAGAATCTTTTCGGAGCCGACTTAAAGTCACTTTCCAAGGCCTCACCGAACTCTTCCCACACCCGGGTTTTTGCCTTGGCAACGACTGAAGCCGCAGATCGCTTGGCCTGTCGATACCTGCCAGCTGCCTCTGGTGTCCTACAGGCCAACCATGTCCGGTAGGACTCTTCAGCTTGACGGCATCTCTCACCTGGGGTGTCCACCACCGGGTTCGAGGATTACCGCCCCGACAGGCACCAACTACCTTGCGACCACAGCTACAGTCAGCCGCTTCAACAATGGAGGAGCGGAACATGGCCCATTCTGAGTCAATGTCCCCCACCTCCCCCGATATCTGGTCAAAGTTCTGACGGAGGTGTGAGTTGAAGATCAATCTGACAGGTTCTTCTGCCAGACGTTCCCAGCAAACCCTCACTATACGTTTGGGTTTGCCTGGTCTGACTGGCATCTTCCCCCACCACCTGATCCAACTCACCACCAGGTGGTGATCAGTTGACAGCTCAGCTCCTCTCTTTACTCGAGTGTCCAGTACACATGGCCGCAAGTCCGCTGACACGACTACAAAGTCAATCATTGAACTGCGGCCTAGGGTGTCCTGGTGCCATGTGCACTTATGGACATCCTTGTGTTCAAACATGGTGTTCGTTATGGACAAACTGTGGTTTGCACAGAAGTCCAAAAACTGAACACCACTCGGGTTCAGATCAGAGAGGCCATTCCTCCCAATCACACCCCTCCAGGTCTTACTGTCATTGCCCACGTGAGCGTTGATGTCCCCCAGTAGGACAATCGAGTCTCCAGGAGGAGCACTTTCAAGCACCCCTTCAAAGGACTCTATGAAGGCTGGGTATTCTGAACTGCTGTTCGGTGCATAAGCACAGACAACAGTCAGGACCCGTTCCCCAACCCGAAGGCGTAGGGAAGCTACCCTCTCGTCCACTGGGGAAAACCCCAACATACAGGCGCCGAGTCGAGGGGCTATGAGAAAGCCCACACCTGCCCGCCGCCTCTCACCATGGGCAACTCCAGAAAAGAAAAAAGTCCAGCCCCTCTCAAGGAGATTGGACCCAGAGCCCAAGCTGTGTGTTGAGGTGAGCCCGACTATATCTAGCCGGTATCTCTCGACCTCGCGCACCAACTCAGGCTCCTTCCCCGCCAGTGAGGTAACGTTCCAAGTTCCAAAAGCCAGTTTCAGCAACCGAGGATCAGAACGCCAAGGCCCACGCCTTCGGACACTGCCCGATCCACAATGCACCGCACCCCTACTACTGCCCCTCCCATCGGTGGTGGGTCGATGGGAGGGAGATATATATATATATATATATATATATATATAAATTTATGTTTGAAAGAAATTTCAATTGAATCACTAACCTTACATGAATCATAAATACACTCTATACATTGTTAATGTGGTAAATGACTATTCTAGCTGCAAACATCTGGTTTTTAATGCAATATCTACATAGGTGTATATAGGCCCATTTCCAACAACCACCACTCCAGTGGTTTAATGGTACATTGTGTTTGCTGTGTAAGAAGGCTAATGGATGTTTAGAAAACCCTTGAAAACCCTTGTTCAAGTATGTTAGCACAGCTGAAAACAGTTTGGCTTATTAGAGAAGCTATAAAAACTGACCTTCCTTTGAGCTGGTTGAGAATCTGAAGCCAGAAAAAAGAACTTTCATGTGAAACTCGACAGTCTATTCTTGTTCTTAGAAATGAAGGCCATTCCATGTGAGAAATTGCCAAGAAACTGAAAATTTCCTACAACAGTGTGTACTACTCCCTTCAGAGGAGAGCACAAACAGGCTCTAACAAGAGTAGAAAAAGAAGTGGGAGGCCCCGCTGCACAACTAAGCAACAAGACAAGTACATTAGAGTCTCTAGTTTGAGAAACCGACGCCTCACAGGTCATCAACTGGCAGCTTCATTAAATAGTACCCACCAAACGCAGGTGTCAACCTCTACAGTGAAGAGGCGACTCCAGGATGCTGGCCTTCAGGGCAGAGTGGCAAAGACAAAGCCATGTCTGAGACTGGCTAATAAAAGGAAAAGATTAATATGGGCAAAAGAACACAGACATTGGACAGAGGAAGACTGGAAAAAAGTGTTATGGACAGACAAATCTAAGTTTGAGGTGTTTGGATCACACAGAAGAACATTTGTGAAACGCAGAACAACTAAAAAGATGCTGGAAGAGTGCCTGATGCCATCTGTCAAGCATGGTGGAGGTAATGTGATGGTCTGGGGTTGCTTTGGTGCTGGTAATGTGGGAGATTTTTACAAGGTCAATGGGATTTTGAATAAGGAAGGCTATCACTCCATTTTGCAACGCCATGCCATACCCTGTGGACAGCGCTTGATTGGAGCCAATTTCATCCTACAACAGGACAATAAACCAAAGCACACCTCCAAATTATGCATGAACTATTTAGGGAAGAAGCAGGCAGCTGGTATTCTATCTGTAATGGAGTGGCCAGCCCAGTCATCAGATCTCAACCCCATTGAGCTGTTGTGGGAGCAGCTTGACTGTATGGTACGCAAAAAGTGCCCATCAAGCCAATCCAACTTGTGGGAGGGGCTTCTGGAAGCATGGGGAGACATTTCTCCTGATTACCTCAGCAAATTAAGAGCTAGAATGCCAAAGGTCTGCAATGCTGTAATTGCTGCAAAGGGAGCATTCTTTGATGAAAAAGTCTGAAGGAGAAAATTATTATTTCAAATGAAAAAAAAATGTCAAACCTTGTTAATGTCTGGACTATATTTTCTATTAATTTTGCAACTCATTTGAAAAATAAAAGTATGAGTTTTCATGGAAAACACAAAATTGTCTGGGTGACCCCAAACTTTTGATCGGTAGTGCGTATATTTTAATTGAATTATATAGTATAGTATTAATTGAATAAAACCAAATATTGGATAATAACCCTAAGTAATACTGGACTGCCACAAGGATGTTTGAACAGCGTTCAACAAACAAAGTGACATAGGTAAAAACATTACTTTTAAGATTTATTGTAATCTTAGTGTCTTTCTGAGTAAATAAATGTTGATTGCCCAGATAAAATGCTTTTTAAATCTTTAATAAACAAAAATATAAATGAAATAAAATATACACTGCTCAAAAAAATAAAGGGAACACTTAAACAACACAATATAACTCCAAGTAAATCAAACTTCTGTGAAATCAAACTGTCCACTTAGGAAGCAACACTGATTGACAAATCAATTTCACAGCTGTTGTGCAAATGGAATAGACAACAGGTGGAAATTGTCAATTAGCAAGACACACTCAATAAAGGAGTGGTTCTGCAGGTGGGGACCACAGACCACTTCTTAGTACCTATGCTTTCTGGCTGATGTTTTGGTCACTTCTGAATGTTGGTGGTGCTTTCACACTCGTTGTAGCACGAGACGGACTCTACAACCCACACAAGTGGTTCAGGTAGTGCAGCTCATCCAGGATGGCACATCAATGCAAGCTGTGGCAAGAAGGTTTGCTGTGTCTGTCAGCGTAGTGTCCAGAGGCTTGAGGCACTACCAGGAGACAGGCCAGTACACCAGGAGACGTGGAGGAGGCCGTAGGAGGGCAACAACCCAGCAGCAGGATCACTACCTCTGCCTTTGTGCAAGGAGGAACAGGAGGAGCACTGCCAGAGCCCTGCAAAATGACCTCCAGCAGGCCACAAATGTGCATGTGTCTGCACAAACTGTTAGGAACCGACTCCATGAGGATGGTATGAGGGCCCGACGTCCACAGATGGGGGTCAGGGTTAGCCCAATACCGTGCAGGACGCTTGGCATTTGCCAGAGAACACCAGGATTGACAAATTCGCCACTGGTGCCCTGTGCTCTTCACAGATGAAAGCAGGTTCACACTGAGCACATGTGACAGTCTGGAGACGCCGTGGAGAGCGATCTGCTGCCTGCAACATCCTTCAGAATGACCGGTTTGACAGTGGGTCAGTAATGGTGTGGGGTGGCATTTCTTTGGAGGGACGCACAGCCCTCCATGTGTTCGCCAGAGGTAGCCTGATTGCCATTAGGTACCGAGATGAGATCCTCAGACCCCTTTGTTAGACCATATGCTGGTGCGGTTGGCCCTGGGTTCCTCCTAATGCAGGACAATGCTAGACTTCATGTGGCTGGAGTGTGTCAGCAGTTCCTGCAAGATGAAGGCATTGAAGCTATGGACTGGCCCGCCCATTCCCCAGACCTGAATCTAATTGAGCACATCTGGGACATCATGTCTCGCTCCATCCACCAACGCTACGTTGCACCACAAACTGTCCAGAAGTTGGATCAACCTGTAGTGTGTTTTTCCACATTAATTTTGTGTGTGACTCCAAATCCAGGCCTCCATTGGTTAATAAATTTGATTTCCATTGATGATTTTTGTGTGATTTTGTTGTCAGCACATTCAACTTTGTACAGAACAAAGTATTCAATGAGAATATTTCATTCATTCAGATCTACGATGTGTTATTTGAGTGTTCCCTTTTTTGAGCAGTGTATAATATATATGAAATTATGTTAAAAGATTAACATTACTGAAGCTCAAAGTTAAAATGCTAGCTCGTTGATAACTGAAAGATTAAAGCAAATATAATAAACACAGTAGAGCTGCCCGTTGCGTCAGCCAGCAGGAGACTGACTAATATTGTGGCCAGATTCAAACAATCGCGCTAAATTATCAAGGCTGTAGTTTACTCAAATTTCCATTTCACCTTATGAAATTTGGCAGTTACATGCTACATCATTTAAGGTAGACTTGGAACAGAAGCTCTCAATTACAAATAAGCAAATCTGACCTGTATCACTTGAGGTTGGGGCCACTGGTTTAACCCCTAAATTACTACTAAATTACTACTTGTATGTAACATAATTTGAGTGTTTTTGATGTTCTACGTGTGAGTTTATACATTAGCTCAGGCTAAGCAGCTAATAGCTTAACTTTGTCACTTTTCTTCTTTTTTTTATTCCTTTGCTCACTGCTGGTGCCTGTAAGCGTGAGAGCAGCAAAGGACAGGTTTACCCTGTTCCCCCCTCCCCAGCAGAATTCAGATCTGCATGTCATTAGGTATGTAAATATAACTGTCCAATTAAAAATATATTACATTATAAATACATAAATAAAATAAACTGATAAAACTAAAATAACAATTGTTTTAAGGCAGAATAAAAAGTACAGCTTTCTTTTGAAATTTACTGAGTATAAGTATTAACATTAAAAATATTGACAGGAATACTCAAGTAAATTACAGATACCTTAAAAATTACTTAAGTACAGTAAATAAGTACTTGTACACACTTAAATGTTGGGATAGGGGCATGTTTACCACTGTGTGCAATACATATTCTTTTAACCACACTTTGTAAGCATCTGAGAACTGAAGAGACCAATTGCTGTAAAGTGAAATGTTTTCCCATTCTTGCTTGATATAGATTCAGGTATTCGTAGTGTTAATCTAACAAAGGAAATTCAGACGCTGTCACTTGTGCTGTAAGGGAAAGGAATGTTCCAAACCACTGCTACACCACTATTAAAGATGCAAATCTTGCCATCACACAAGGCTCTTAGGCACCTCAAACTAATCCCAACATGCAGGCAAAAACCAAGAAACAGGAAAGAGGTAGTTCAGTGGATGCACTGAAAAGCCACAGGATGGCTTTGAATCCATAAATTATACTTTTGGTTTTTAACAGATACTGTGATGTCATACATTCTATTTAAAACATTGGCTAGATGCAGCAATGAAAAGCCACGATTTTTAGCTGAACCCAGATAGCTTTGTAGTGAAAAGTAGGCAGCATTCAGGAGGACAGAATTTTCTAAAAAGATGCTAAATACAGGCTGGAAACAATCAAATCAGATCAAAGCAGCAATGGGAAGACACTGAAATGAGAAAACCAAAAAAATAACAATCCTGCTAATGACCACTGCTTTCTGGTCATCTCACCATCAACAAGTAGGATGTCAACAAATCTAGTCTCACCATCCACCCTATAGACATCATCAACAACTTTGCTCCATTCCCACATGTTTCAAGTCCCCTACCATCATTCTGTGGTAAACAAACGTTACAGGACTAAATTACTACAGGCCAGTCATGAAAGTCTTTGAACACCTAGTCCTAACCCACATGAAAGCTATTACAAACTCTTCACAGGATTTCCTGCAGTTTGGGTCTTTTGATGATGCAACTAGCCCTGCATTTCATACTACAGCATTGGGACAGTCTAGGGACCTTTGCTAAAGCTCTGTTTGTGGACTGTTCAGGTTTTAACACCATAGTGCTAGAACTGTTGCAGTTCAAGCTATCCCAGATAATTGTGCCAGATTTCATCTTTCAACGCATCATGCATGTCCAGACAAACAGAAGACAGCAGGTGTGACTAGAAAAACACAACAGATCCTCAGTCATGGAGTACCATAAAATTGTGTGATCTCGTCCCAGTTGCAGATGACACCGACACCATCTTAGTCATCAAAATAATCATAATTAACTATGATAAAAGAAAGTTCAGCAGCTGGTGTCCTAGTGCAGTTACAACCACCTGATGCTGAATACTCAAAAGATGCCCTCATTCATCAATGGCTCTTGTTGTTGTACACACTCGACACATACCTTAGTCTTCTCCTCAAACTCTCGGCGAGTCTCAGCAAGTAGCTCCTCCAGCTCTATCAGTGAGTCTTTCAGAGTGTCCACCTGATACATCAGATTGGACTTCTCATTATCTAACTGAGCATTGGACACCATGGCTTTCCGATACTTCTCCTCCATCTCTGCCAAGGAATCCTACAAAGGAGGCAACAGTTTTTTTTGTATATTTATAAGCACATTGGCATTTACTGTATATTTACAAGCACAGATTCATTTACAAAAATGTTAAATCAATATTAGGTAATCCGTCAACATAAAAATTCCCTCTAAGGTAAATTTTAAAATTGCCATTTAGGCCTGTCACAATTACTACACAACTGACAATTGCAATTATTTGAGTTGATTACTTAAACTCACTGTAATTTTCTGGGGTGCATTTTTATCTATATTTGCAAAAGAATGCATTTCAACTTGTACTTCTGTAACTATCTATTACAAAATGACTGGCTAAAATGTGCTGTATACCTTGATGTCTTTAAGGCTTTGCGTATACTTGGCCTCAACATCTTGTATCTGATCCTTAAGTTCATGGATATCCTAAATGAACAGAATGGATGAAAAAGTGTGAAAGAATTGAGGAAACAATGAAAAGACTGCAGTAAGATGACAGAAAGCACAAACTGCAAAGTTAAAATTAGCAGGACACTCCACTGTGAGCAAACTGCAGCATAACAACTAAAAGCTTTTTATCTATTTGAAAGTTCAAATGTGCAGCCAACACTCTTAAAAATATAAGAAGCGTGTCAAAAAGCATTCAAGTAATGCCATAGGAGAAGCACTTAGTTCCTTAAAGAATTTTTCAATGGATGGTTCCTTGAAGAACCATTTTTCTAAATGAGATATCCCAGTGTGAAGAGCCTCCTCACACAATGTAAAGTTATTATACTAATTAACAGAGTTTCTTACAATCATGTATGGAAGCCAATAACCAAAAAAAACTATTATTTTTAGAAGAGTATACACATACTAGCATGCCCAAATAAGAGTAAGGAAAGTGAAAGAAAAAAGAAAACAGCATATTATATAAGACTAACCGATGTTAATAATCCTGTAAAAAGTAACCGTATAAAATAAAAGCATAAAATAATATTGTGAGAAGAACTGCTAAAATTACTGGGTTCAAATAATAAAGGATACTGCTTAACGCTGCTACTTAAAAGAAAACAATGTGCTTTAATGCAACTGACTGATTCTACACACATGCACGCACACTAACATGGTCAGAAATATGTGGTCACACATTTGTAATACTTTTGTAATTAGGTGGCTTGGCTATTTCAGTTGTATGCATCACTAACAGAGGCAAAAAATGAGCATAAAATCAACCAAAAAAATAGACAGACCCTGGCAGTAAAATGGGTCAAAGTGAAGAGCTTGGTCAGCCAGGCATGCTGTTACTGAGAAGTGAAGAAAAAAAAAATATCTAAAAACCTTTGTGCCCACGAGTCATTACTCTATACTACAGCACTAACAGGGTTAGCTCATCACTCATCTGAAAGGGTAGACTCCATTATTCAAGTTTCATCAGACATGAAAATCTACCACTTAAGCCCATAGTGAGCAAAAGACTTGGTCATTTTTGAATAATAAAACATAAAAACTCTTTCTGCTTGATTTTCATCTGTTTCCTTTTTCTGGATGTTTTAACATACTGGCATCAATGCACTAGCTTAACCTGCTTATGAGTAATAACTATAATTGATCGGCTTCACTAATGCTCTTGGGGCTGAATGGAAGCAAATCCCCAATCTTAATCACAGATGCCAACTGTGCCCATCACAGATGCCAACTACGGCAGGGACATTGGGTTTTTCACCCTGGCAAAACTAAAGAAGTTAGCTCAAAGATTAACAAAAGCCACAGGGGAGAAAATGCATAGAAAAATGCTGCTATAGTGAAATTACATTTTACAGTAGTGATTTTAATAATGAAAGGTCACTATGACAACCAGAACAACTGTTTATTTTCCTCATGTGTGTGTTTCCCTCATAGGTTTTATCCTTGTCACCTAGGATTGCCACAGAAAAAGGTCTGAAAATGGAAACAAATCATCTTAAGAATGCATATTGATTGTGTTGAACAGCTGAACAGAGTGTGGCTCATTTAATGGTGATAGTGACCATTTATGACCTGGAGGAGGACAAACATGCAACCAATATCACAGGAAAGGATCTCTATAACTGACAACTATTAATTAAAAGACAATTTTGACAAGGACAATAGGAGCATTCACAAGTGATAAGAGATGATAGACGTTATTAGTTGTACAGATAATTTTAATATTGTTTTTTATATATATATATATATATATATATATATATATATATATATATATATATATATAAAAAATATAAAGACTGTTTCAGACATTTCCGTTTGGACACATTTTTGGTCCATTTCAACTTCTAGTGGGTTATAAGTACAGTTTTCGATGTCTGAGACACAGCAGCATGGCCACTACAGCTTGCATGCACTCGTCATTCACATATACAGCATTTGCATGGCTGAGCAGAGTAGCAAGAAAGGTCAACAGATATCCTTTTACCAAACAGATAAATTAGCCACTGTGTTCAGTATAAACATAATTTGTTAAAGAGCAGGTACATTTGTTTATCCTCGATAGCATTCAGAGTTGTGATTTTGAGGGAATTATTGATAAAACATGTCCTTGAGTCATTAATAAAAGGTTCACAGCAATCATTAATTTGGAAATTATTAAAATAAAGTATAAAGTAATTTTTAACTAAGGCCGGCAGGCTTAGGTAGGAAAAGTTAGGCCTAATGCTTCCAGGCAAGAGGGTGCCCATGTCAGGCACTGTTGCAATTGTTAGAAAGCCTTGAGAGATAAGCAGACACCTGCACATAAGAAATACTGCCTGTTCGGTAAAATCAAGCTAGCTTTTTAATGAGGAAATAGATAAGCAGTGAGCAGGAACGAGTCGTAACTCTTAAATAATTAGGAAGGTGCCGAGCTGGAGGTCAAGAAGGCCCAATATGAAGAGTCATAAAAAACTGTCTTTGTCTGACAAAGCATATAAGTGTCAAAAAATAAATTGAATATAGCGAATATAATGATAGCCAATGGGAATCCTAGGATGTTCAGAGAGGAGTGAAAAAATTACCCCAGGGAGGGGGATGAGCACATTTGAAAAAAAAGATTTGGCTGTCTGGGAACCATCTTGTCACCTGAAACTTAACAAATGAAGAAGAGACCTCCTCTCACTCAAAAGAACCACCAGCTGAAGTTTTTCATCTTTCTTTAACCTTTTGCAAGAATGCCTTTTCTTCTTTTTGACTTAATTACCCTTTTTTGCATTAGAGAACAGAATAAATTAGCATTAAAACTTATCTTGGAATTAATTGATAAGCAACACGTTTTTTTACACATCGCCTGGGACTCGGGGCTGAGGATGGGGGCGCTCTGAGTCCTGTCAATTTAGTGACAGTTACAAACCTAATAGACCAACCAAATCTGTGTGCAGCACAGAATAGTTAACTCAATTTTTATTTGACAGTCATTACTGAGAGAATGTGTTTTTCAATGTAATTTTTATTTATTCTAATGGCTTTTTTCTATTGGCTTATTTCACTGTATGTTGTTGTGTGACAAATGGGAAAAAAAAAACTTGTCTATTATGTAAAGGCCCTACACTTCAGTGTGGGTCTGGGAGGCTCTGCTGCTCTGTGTGTGCTGACATGAACAAGAGGGAATGTTTTAAATGAAAAATCTGTTAATTTAAAAATGATACAGTAATATTGTACAGTAATACACAGATCACATTCCATTTTCTCAGTATGCAATCTGATCATACTATTACGAGACAACAGCAGTGCAAAGTGATCACATTGTGCATTATCACAAATGTGTATGATAGCAAAAACAAAATAATTCATGAATCATTTACATGTATTCATCCATGATTTGTTTCAGAACTTCCTACTTTACTACACACACAAATTAAATGCCTGCCATCTGAATAGCACATCAAAAATTCTCAGTCTGCTTCCAGATGAACCCTTTTTCAGTTCACAGCTTTTGGGAATGGATTCTATGATGCAATGAGGGAACTCACCAATAGATCTACTTGAGCTTACATTTACATTTTTACATTTATGGCATTTGGCTGACGCTCTTATCCAGAGCGACTTACAATTTTATCATTTTACACAGGTAGGCCAAGGTGGTGTTAGGAGTCTTGCCGAAGGACCCTTATTGGTATAGTGTAGGGTGCTTGCCCTGGTCGGGTATTGAACCCCAGTCTACAGCGTAGAAGGCAAAGGTGTTAACCACTACACTAGCCAACCACTAGCTTGCTTTCCTATTCTTCTAGCAGCACGTCAGCGCTGTCCTGTCAGCATGTCTGTTTTAACATTTCACCTTTACAGACTTTCACTTGGTCTTATATAGTTCTTGCAGCATGAGATGCTGTTAAATAAAATGATAGTTAAAAGATGTGTTTAATGTTGGCTCATGTACTGCAGCATATTTTTTGGACCTAAGTGGTGACCAAATCTACCTTGCATATTTCTATTTTTTTTCCCCAGCACGTTTTTTTAACAAGTTGGTTAACATATATTATAACACGAATATATGAATATATATTATGTAAGTTATGGATATATATTATATAAGTTATGGAACTCGCTCCCCATTTCCCTGCGTTCCTGCACATCACTCAAGACTTTTAAATCTGAACTGAAAACACACCTGTTTCGGACTGCTTTTAATAACTCCTAATTGTTTTATATTATTTTCTGCTTTATCTGACCCTTTTTCCCCATTTTATTTGTACAGTGTCCTTGGGTGTTTGAAAGGCGCTTTAAATAAAATGTATTATTATTATTATTATTATTATTATTATATACAATAGATAAAACAAAACACATAAAAGCAAGCTACCCAAGGATGTGATCTTGTAAAATCTACATTTTTAGCTTTAATTTATACCATTGGATTTTAAACAGTAGTTGTATTAAACTTTACTGATTAAACCTAAGAAGGTGCAAACAGAAGAAGGCACAGAAGAGGGAGACAGATGTGTACCTTTATTTCCTGTATAGATGTCTCTGTATCTGTAGTGACCGATGAGTCTTCACTTAATCTACATGAAGAAGTCCCACCAAGTGAGGTAAGAGTGGCAGTAGATAAAGTTGATCCCCGAGAGGAACCCTGTAAAGACAAAAAATAAATTATTTATGTGAACTGCAAATACTCATACTGGCCTTATATATGAACTGGTTTAACCATGACCACTGACCAAGCACGGGGGGGGGATCTTTGTTAACCTTTTTAAAAAACATTTTTGTCTAACCTGTTATCTAACTGTAGACATAATCAGATTTAGAAAAATCAGAAGAGTTAGTATAGTAAAAAAGTTATGTATAGTTGGGTTCTCATCATGCCATGCCATGTCAGATACAAACACTTCAGGATGCACATTGTAAAATCCTGTAACCAGTATAAACTAAGGGAAAACATCATCAGGCGTAAACCCCAAACGCTCCAAACGTCCGTTGATACGGATGCTGGTATTTGCCTTAATAAACTTAAGCTAAAACACACCATCATGATCATCTGATCATCATCTATTACGTTTATTGAGTACACTTGAATAGATGCAATGTAGTCAGGCAATAAGCAGATTGTTATCTTTTGTTATGATACTTAGTAAGACTTGAAGACATTTCTGAGGATGCCAATGTCATTTATATTTAAACGTGTCAAAAATGTATTTATTAGTAATATTATCAACACATTAAGAGTTAACAACAAAAAGTAGAATCTGTTCTCCCATCCTAAAAGTAGTACTTTTTTTCTTTCATTTTACATGAAACAAACAAGCAAAAATTCATACATTCAGGAAAACAGTATAGTCTTCTTCCACATTTCCCTCTCTTTTATTCAAGCCACCATCACAAAAACAGCATGTTAGAGTATGGCAAACCAAAACCCCTGCAGGACACGTTATGCAACTGAAACCATTCCTTTGTGTAGGGCCATGCTGTCACACCTCAAGCAGTCTCCTACTGACGTTTGGCAAGTCTGGGATGGTCACATGATCCAGGTCTTTGGGAAGGCAAGTTCCGACAGCTGTATCCCGCAAGAAACTGGCCACTGAGTTGCTGCAATTATCCTGGAAACCACCAGGAGGCACCAAATGACCTAACTGACAAGATTTTTGCATTCAGAACTAAACCTTAACTAACTCTGAACTAAATTATCTCTGCTATTCAGTAACATTATTTTAAAAGAGAAAGAGAGCAAGAGAGAGCACGAGCGAGAGAGAGAGAGAGAGAGAGCGAGCGAGGGAGAGAGAGAGAGAATATTTGACAAAGACAGGGAGAAATTGTAAACTGCAGAAAGTAAATATTCACATGTAACCATTAAACCATTACATTCTGACTATAATGATGTTAACTTTACAGCAATACAGGACACAAAACTTTTTTTTGTGGTGCTCAGAATCAGCCATTTAAAAAAATTAGCCATAGTAAACCCAGCCGAGATGCCTATACTATCTGCGTAAGGTGTACAGTGCTCACCACTGGGCTGGAACAAGTGGAGCTCACTCTGGAGGACATCCTGTCGCTTGAACCCAAAAACTCACTGTACTCAGACTGCTATGAAGATGTAAACACATCACAAGCATGAGGAAAAGGAGAGGGAGAGACAATGAACAGAGAGGCAGAAAAGATGATTAAAGTGAAAGAACATGACGTAAAGGGTGAAATATGTAAACTGAAATTAGTCCTTCTAACATAGTGGATGCACAACACATTCATTATCTTGAACAAAGTGTTAAATATTGTCTGCACTGCTCTTTATATTAGCACCTAACTGAGCTAAAAATGACCAAGACTTGTGTGCTAGAACATGCTAAACATTCAGTTTGGATGCATTATATAAGTTTATTGTTATTTAAACCATGCTGTTAATGATGATGATGTGTTTAATAGATAAGCCTTTGGTGTTGTAAAAAAAAAAAAAAAAAAAAAATCTTTGAATCATTATCCTAATATTACTTAAATTAGATCTGTCTGTTTATTACAGTACAATACAAAGCATACACATGCATACATTGTGATTAACTGTTTTATGATCATGTTCATCCTGTCATTAGTAAATGACTATACAGTAAATTATGTACAGTACTGTGCAAAAGTCAAAGACCACACTAACATTTTTTACATTTCTGATCAAAATGGCCATTACATACATATCATTGATTTTTCAGCAACAAGAAAAAGTGGAAAACACATTTAGTAGAAAACTCAACAACTACATATAATTTGTGGGGGGTTTTTTCAGCATTGAGTGGGTTTATGGTTCTTTTCAGGATACTCCCTTTCAGATGCAATCTGCAAGTATGGTTTTCCACAGATGCACCATGGTTAGGAGATCAATTTTGTCCACAATGTTTAATTATTTTGTGAAGTTTGATTTTTCAACTTTCCTTTACTTTCCCCTTGAATATGATAGTGGATCATTTAATGTAATCTCCATAGAAATATCTTGATTTAATAACTTGTACATAATGGTCATTTTAACTGGAAATTAGACAAATAAAGCATAGACTCTGCATATTGCACAGTAATGTACATTTAGGATTTACATTTTGTAAAAAACCTCATCACATCAACCTAAAAAAATTACTTTATGCAGTAACAAGGACAAATAAAAATTTGGGACACAGTGCAGAATGTAAATAAAGACAGAATGCAGTGATATGCAAATCACGTAAACCATATTTTTAAGGAAAATACTGCAAAGACAACATATCAAATGCTGAAAGTGAGCAATTTCATTGCTTTTTGAAAAATACATGCCCATTTTGAACTTTTGATGCCAACAACACATTTCAAAAAAGCATCACCTATATCTTCTTTTAACACTACTCTATAAGTGTTTGGGAACTGAGGAGACCCACTGCTGTAGTTCTGAAGGTGAAATGTTTTCCTGTTTTTGTATAGGATTTCAACTGCTCAACAGTTCAGTTTCTCATTTGCTGTATCTTTCATTTCATAAATGTACACAATGTTCTCAGTGGATGACAGGTCTGGACTGCAGGCAGGCCAGTTTAGCACCCCAACTCTTAATACAGAGCTATGCCATTGTAATACATGTAGAATGTGGTTTGGCACTGTGTTGCTGAAATAAGCATGGTCTTCCCTGAGAAAGACGATGCCTGGATGGCAGCAAATGTTGCCAAAACATGTATATATCATTCAGCATTAATGGTGTCATCACAGATGTGCATGTCACCCATGCCATGCACATTAATGCACTCCTATACGGCCATGAATACTGGATGGTATACTGGTTACTAACCTGTTGCCAATTAAACACCGGGTGGTTTTTAGTATTACACAACTTTACCAGGCTTTTGCTGCCCCCGTCGCACCTTTTTTGGAATGTCTTGTTGGCATCAAAATCAAAATGGGCATATATTTTCAAAAAAAAAAAAAGTTTCAACATTTGATTTGTTGTATTTTGTATTATTTTCAATGAAATATAGGGTTAAAATGATTCGCACATCATTGCATTTTTGCGTTTTTGTTTACATTTTGCACAGCATACCAACTTGAGAAATGGGTTTGTAATTGAACTAGTTTCATTCAACCTAATAAATTTTTGTTGAAAGAATCATTCCTTCAAAGTAATTATTTAGGTTGACTAAAATTAGTTAATTTATTTGTTACCACATGAAGTAATTTTTTTCTTAGTTCATTTTTACAGTACAATGTCAGAAAGCATGTCCATCTTGTCATGTACGCAATTTTTTCTTACAGCACGGGAACTGGACCGCCAAGAGCTACTGCAGAGACTTTCTTGTAAGGATTCCTAATCAGTATGAGAGAGACATGAGCATAGTTGGGAAAACACACAACACCCCCAAAATACACTTTGTTTGAGGTCAGGCAAGGAAGATACCCATTGTTACTTTTATGTGACTAAAGAGTAACAGCCTTGAACTAAAGCTCAAAAGAAAACAAAAATCGCACTGGGCATATGCAATGTGTGTGGCATGCTAGTTCTGTTGTTACTGAAATGCAATTGTCTTGAGTTGACAGCATCCCACAAACAAAAACCCTATAAAAAAGCTGAGGTCTGTGGCAGGGCTGTGAAAAAGTATTTGCCCTCACCTGTTTTATTCTTTTTTTTTTTTTTTTTTTTTTTTAAGATCATCCTGCTAATTTTGATATGATAGACAACACAAGTAAACACACAATGCTGCTGATGATCTTTCCATTTATAGAAGAGAAATATTTATTCAAAGCCTATAAATCACCCATGAGTAATGCCCCCTAACTGCATGAACAGCATGTTTAAAGTCTTGCCACAGCATCTAAATAAGATATTTCTTTCAAGCAGTTTAGAGGTGGACTTGCTAGTGTGCTTCAGATCATGGTCCTGCCCGATTAACTGCATTTGAGCTTTAGGTCAAAAACTGACCTACAGAACCAAAGTAGCCCCAGACCATCACACTTACGGCAACATGATTGACTGTTCGAATTATGTTATGATGGAATGTGGTGCTAACCTAACTGCCAGATGTAACAGAACCCATGTCTTCCAAAAAGTTCCAACTTGCACATCAGTCCACAGAACATTATCCCAAAAGTTTGGGGGGTGTTCAACATATTTTGGCAAATGGGTGATTTGTCTCCTTTTTGATCAGCAGTGGCCTTGCAACTTTCCCATAGATGCCATTTTTAATGTCCGTCCTCTGGTAGAGCCATGTACACTGACCTTAACTGAGGCAAGTGAGGCATGCGATTTTTTAGATGTTCATCTGGGTTCTTTCTTGATCTCTTGGAGGAGTTATTGATGTGCTCTTGGTGAAATTGTGGTAGGCTGGCCATTCCTGCAAAGTCCCCCACCATCTGTATTTGAAACTCTTTCGAACGTGGCATCATGTGCTGCTTGTTGAGACCTTCTTGCTTTACATTGCCAGACAGGTTCTATTTAAGTGACGTTTAGATTCAACAGGTCTGGCAGTAATCATACATGGTTGTGGCTAGTGAAATTGAACCCAACAGTCAATAGAATTTGATTCAATGGTTGATTTAGTAGCTAAGGGGGCAATTACTTTTTCACATACGCCAAGTACAGCTGAAAAGCATTTTTCCTTCAATAAATGAAATCATCATTTAAAAACATCATTTTGTGTTTACTTGGGTTATCTTTTGCCTAATATTTAACATAGTTTGATGATCCAGAAGTGTGACAAATATGCAAAAAAATAGAAGTAATTGGAAGGGGCAATTCGTTTTTTTAAAGCACTGTATAAGATAAATCATCACATTAGTAGCAAATCAAGTAGTGGGTAATGCATCCCAAAATCAAGTGCTATAGAGTAAAATGAAAAGACCACAAGGGGAACCACCAACTGTTAATGAGATCTGGAAGAATAAAACATTCTGCTTTCATCACTTTGTAATTTAGAGCTCTGGGCACAGAAACATTACAAAGTTTATGATGCCTCCTCATGTCACTGATGAGATTTTTTTATGAACATCAAACATTATAAGTATAAGTAAGTGATACTTTTTTGATCCCACAACTGGGGAAATTCCACCTCCGCATTTAACCCATCCGTGAAGTGAAACACCACATACACACTAGAGAACACACACACTAGGGGGCAGTGAGCACACTTGCCCGGAGCGGTGGGCAGCCCTATCCACGGCGCCCGGGGAGCAGTTGGGGGTTAGGTGTCTGGTTCAAGGACACCTCAGTCGTGGACTGTCAGCCCTGGGGATCGAACCGGAAACCTTCCGGTCACAGGGCCAGATCCCTAACCTCCAGCCCACGACTGCCCCATTCAGACCCCCTTAAAAAGACCCACATTCAGACCAAACTCTGGCCACCTCCCCAGGAAATAGGATGGTTATAGGTTTTGTATAAAAACCAATAAAACCACACTGCTTCAAATTCTAACAATTCTAACAACCATGTACTGATCTCAAGGCAAGCTAGGATTTTTTTTTAACTATAATTATTGATCATAAATTAGGGCTGCAACAATCACAGCAACACTTGAAGAATGGCACGCCAAGTGATTTGACAATGGCACTGCACAACCACTATATTAAAACTAATTATATATATATATATATATATATATATATATATATATATATATATATATATATATATATATATATATATATATATATATATATATATATATAAAACTAAAAACAGAACTTTCTGTTGGTTTCTCATGGCTTTTCACTTTCAGAAAATGCCAAGAAAATGAACTATTGAAATATATACCGCTTACATTGTGAGCACAAACAGTTCTGAGGTTAGTTGCAGTGTTCAGCTTTACTCTGACAGAGCTGAGTTTGGTTAACTCAAAAAAGACTACATGCAGGCAGCATAGTTCCAACACCCAGCACTTCACAGCAGACAGTTAGTGGTGCTACTAACCCGACTGGACTTTGTGTTGTAATCATCATCATAACCATTGCTCTGCGGGGAAGAGCGTAAGGATATGCACAACATTAATGTGTTTTCTTCACCACCAAACGTAAACATATTACACAGAGTCTCCTCAGTGTTCCCAACGTACAGTTTGAGAAGAATGTTTTTTCTTCTTCTTCTTCTTCTTCAAATTCTTGTATGAGTATAATGACGACACTTGGGGGAGCTATGTGGGATGGAGTAGGATTTGAAAAATTAATATTACACTTAAACCAACCACTACCAAATCAAAAGAATCATGACAATTTCCACGCAGCTCAGACATTTCAGGCAGTCTAATATCATTCCCATGCATCAGACTCAGAGGTTAATTTTAGTGCAGTGATTCATTTGTTAACAGTCAAGCCCTAATTTCCTAAATGCTGTGTGTAAAACGTGTGTAAAGACATGCAAAGTTGATCGTTTTACAGAAGTAAGCAAAAGGTAGGGTTAGGAGTCTTGCCCAAGGACTCTTATTGATATAGTGTAGGGTGCTTGCCCAGGCGGGATATTGAACTCCAATCTACAGCGTAGAAGGCAGAGATCAGCAGTAGAGCTCAATTAATACTTTTTCCTGCACTCTCAGTGTGACACAAAAGCACACTAGAATTGATGGAAACGTTTGTGTGTTAATAATCACATGCTTTTTGAAAAGCTTTCTAAAGAGGGACACAACTCTTGTCTACAAATATAAGTAATCCCACCTTCAACCAGTCAAACCATGAAACAACAGAGCTGACAGGATGGACAAATAAAAAGTACAAAGAGGAGGGAGGAAGAGATAGTCAGTTGTTTCTAAGTTCTGTTATTTGTACAAGAAAGCATTCAGATAATCAATGACCAATAACTCTCTCCACTGTTGAGTCTCTCCATCAATAAGCTGTATTTTATTGTGGAACCATGCATGTTTATTTTTTGCCAGTTTGTTATCAGTATCAATTTGGTATCTTTTGGGTCAAAAAGTTCAAGAATCTTTGTTTT